>NC_047138.1:6186701-6502837 GCF_009829125.3 Periophthalmus magnuspinnatus
GCCCTCTTTAACTCTTAGTATTGTCTTTGTATGCTTGTATAGTTGATGTTGCAATCATGGCTTTTCCAGAGGACTTTCTGTGATGTGCATTGTTCTTATATGAAATTCTATATATTTTTAAGTTTTTTTTTTTTCTTGTTTTCTATTTGTTCCTCTTCCTGTGACAGTATCTCTGTATGTGACTGTCTCACTATGCACCCAAACAGCTTTGATCTTGTAACTGCCTGCTTGATTGTGGGAAGAGAACTAATATAATATACATATTAGTGATTTTAAAATATTGATTGTCACCAATGGAAACAGATTTATGAATACAAGGAGGATACACGTCAATAAACTTACAAGTTCCAAATCTTTGAGTGTGTTGGGTTTTTTTTTGTTTTTTTGTAATGCAAACCTTAATCTGCTGCTAATCTACTAATCACTATCAGTAGTGGCTTTTCATAAATGCTTTCTTTTAAAATAGACCAGATGTTAATTTATATTGGGTTATACATGCCCGATTTGTTTTGACCTTTGTAACAGTTTCTGCCATCAGTTAACAGTAATTATTTTTGTGTAATATTCCATTTTAGTAGAGTAATAATGTCTGAAAGAAGTTTCTTCATCTGGGTGGTGACTGTTGTACAGTAGGTCAACTACGTTTTGTTTTGTGGCGCAACAGTTTTTCATGTGTCAGCATGTGTGTGTGCTTTTTATGAATCATGTTGTGTCTCTGAAGATAATGTGGGAATTTCTGGCGCGAAGGAACTTTTGTCAGGAATTTGTACCTGGTTTTGGAAAGACAACACATGAATGATTCACTGTGAGTCACCTGCATCTTTATAACCCCCAAACAACCACGTGACAGATACTAGACCTAATAATGACTCGATCTAAGAATAACTACAGACACAGATGCATAATGTTACTGTAGACGTTTGATGTTCTTTTGATTTGTATTAATGTATTGGCTCAGTGTCATTAGTCCACCACAGGTTTAAACAGTGAGGGGGTAAATGTTGATTTGACCCACAGAGGTGTAAATGAGGCGGAGGGTTACAGTTAATCTGTCTCTTTGTCCCAGCTACATATTGATGTTTTAAATGTATTTATGTCACTTTTCTATGGTAGTTTTCGTTTCGTCACTGTCTCGCTGCGTAAACAGGAAGTATATTCAGGTGCACGGGGCGGGGACACGCCCATAGAAACCTCAGGTACCCGGAACTGCCTCTGTACAGGGCGACATATTGAGAATAGACTCGTGCTGGAAAGCACCTCGATCAAAGATCGTTTTAGACGCATAAGACGTAGAGTTTGTGAACTTACTTTAAGTTATTTGGTTTCTTCTTATTCTTCTTATTCTGTTCCGGGCTCTTAAGTCCACTGCAAACTTACTGAGTACGTTTTTCCTTTTCAAAGTCAGACGCTCAGTACAAACAGGGTTTGCTTTTGGTTCTTTGGATGGAGTACATGGACAGTGGACTGAGGTATACTCCCAGAAAGGTAAGAAAGTGACTCTGCCTTTGCTTTCATAAAGAGTGTTTGTGTTTTTGGTGAATGGGGGTTTGTTTGCTGGTGTTTGTATGCTGGTGTGCCTGGGTGTTTGACCACACTCAAATAATGTCCAGCTGATGGAGACAGGGGGTGGACACTCTTTAAATCAACCATTTGGCTTTAAATAAAGTCTTGAAGGATTTCTCAGACTGACCTCTTGCAAATTGGGTCACTCCAGACTTCAATGACACCTCCTCCTCCTCAGCGCTACAGTCACATTAACCCACAGACACACTTGAGCACTTTTGTTTGAGCTTGGGTCAGTGCCACACTTGTATCTTGGATTAAGCTTTCACAATGGACATATTTCAGCCACATAATGTTTGGCAACAACAATAATGAGGGCACACACAGCCGGTTAGAATAGAGGCTATATTGACAACTTGTCTTTTTAGGCTAATTAATCACCAAAACGAGACAATTCAAGACATTTTAGACTCTCTGGACACATGTACATAATATGGATCAGGTCTACATACAGACTTTAGAGAGCAGTAACTTTGGTTCCAACAAACAGGTCTTTTATTTCACCGTTGTGGTTCTTAGAACTTCTGTGGCTTTTCTGAGAATGGAAACAAAGCCGCACTTTGAATGTACCTCAGAATATTATTTCCACACACAAGAAAACTTTTCTGTCTCAACTAACAGCTTGAGTTTTCAGATGCATAAGAGGACTTCCATCTTGTACATGCAAACTTAACACTTGTCCTGGACCTGGTTGGTCAGTGCAAACCAGTGGACCATTTCGGGCCAGTATCTAAATTCCTGTAGTATCTTCCACCCTGTTGTGACATGTTGACTTGAATCCTTCCCCTCACTTTTTCAGTTGCCACTCATTCTGAGCTGCATCTCACTATAGAAACACAAATGACACTACAACAAAATGAACACAGTAGTGGCAAACAGCAGCATAATTTATTATTTAAACAGCTTCTTAAAACTACAAATGTCTGCCTGCGAGGGATGATTGTAAATGTCACAGAAGTATTTATATGGTAAACAGTATAGTACGGTTCATGGCCAGTGTATTACAAAAAAAAATAAAAAAAAATCACAGTTGTTGTTTGCAAAGCTGTGGGAAACATTTGTGGTGCCACTAAACCAAAAACTGCATGTGGAAAGTTGAACTTGTATTGGGGATTTGCTGACACAGTGTGTTGCATGTCAAATATTTTGCGGGAAGTTCAGATTTTTTTATTATTATTATTATTACTTGTATATATTTATTCCATTATATTACTGGAAAATACATTCTAAATCGTCTGTACACAATCAAATTTTAAAACAAATTTAGGTTTGTTTTGGAGTGTTCAGAGTGCTGAGAAGTGTGCATGTTTGTGTGTGTTGCTGTTCCTCAGAATATGGCTGGAGCAGGTTTGACAGGATATTTCATGGTGAAACCTTTGTACTCCCCTCCCCCTCATGACTCAAGCTTACGCTTCTTATTCACGACACACTAAACTATATTTAGGTTTTGCTAAAAAAGACAGTGACACATCAGTTACAGTGTAGTCTGTGAGCTTCAATAAAGTGAAATCTTTATAAATGATGTATTTGATTTGATGTAGAGTTTATGTTTATGTTGTGGAATGGATCGTCTTCAACTGCCCCAGATTTGCTGCTTATTGTCAAATCTATAAATAGGCCACACCTGATTGTTACGTTCTTTTTGTAGTACAGGAATTACAAATTGGATAAATGTATTCAAATTATTAACATGTATGTCTAAAGGTAAATGTCATGATGTACAGTCATACATGAAAAAACAAACCAAAAACGCCCTTTTATGGCAGACTAATCTCTAAATGAATTCATATAATTTGTACAAATGCAAATCTTAATGGTAGTATTGGTAGTAGAAGTTGAAAACAAAATAATATGTGGTTATAATGGCATAAGCTGTAGGGGTAATTTATTCAAACCAGCTGACTTTGACTCACTACAGAGTTTTAATTTTGCAGTAATAATTAGATGTACTGATTGTGATTACTTGAATTAAACTATAAATAAAATATATTTACTATGAATTACCCAGTGACATTTGATTATTTTCAGGATGCAGGATGGGAAACTACAGATCAGTTCTTGCCAGTATCTGATCACAAAAAACTGGAAAAGAAGAAGGGTCCAGGAAAAGTGGGGGCTGTGATCGGCGTGGTTATCTTTGCAGCAGTCATAGCTCTTATGGCCGGTCTGCTGGTCTGGCACTTTCACTGTAAGTTTATTCATTTGAGAAAAAACAACAACGTAGCACCAGCATTGTCCGTGTTTTAAAAAGGTTTCATAAATGATGGTGCTTAAAGGTGCACTGTGTAATGTTTTTGATTGGGGGACCACCACCTGTGTGTCTGCATGGAGATGTTATTGCTTTGCCTGGAATGTTCCACAGTATCGCATTAAACTTATCTATTTTGCATTTATTTAAGAACGGGTTTTAAATACCGGGTTATAAATACTATGAAAAACATGCATTCTCACTGTGGGCAGGGTCACCGCTACACAAATCTGACTTCTAACTTGGCCTGGCCGTAGATAAATTAAATGCTATACTGTGGAACATTTCTGGCAAAGCAATAGCATTTCCACAGAGACTAGTACACTCCATCAGAAAAGCTACATAGTGCACATAATGATAATGATGAACTCAGTCAAGTTTTTTAGACTAACAGGTGTCTCTATGTTCGACTCCTGCAGTTCGGAAAGACATCAGAGTTAAGAGAATGTACACCGGCTCCTTGAAAATCACCAACCAGGTGTTTGAAGATGCTTATGAGAACTCCACCACTCCTGAATTCAAAGCCTTGGCCAAACAGGTCACCATGCAGGTAAGAACATGTTTATTAAACCAAAACAAAACATTGAGGACTAATTATAATGTATAGTGACTTGAATGGGATATTTCCATCACTGTGACACTTTCACTTGAAGTTAATAAAGTTTTAAACTGTTTTGCAATTATTTTCTAGCTGAAATCGATCTACGCCAAAGTCCCACAACTTTCCAAATACCATGTTGGGTCTACAGTTCAAGCATTCAGGTAAGTCTTTTTTTTTTATATCTTACCACTTGTGGGGAAATAATGACTTCAGACCAAGGCAGTGTGTTTTATAATTTAAAAACAAACATTTAGTTAGTTTTTTTGCTAAGTTATGGTATAATTGTGACCTTTCTTTGTCTAGTGAAGGCAGTGTGGTCGCCTACTATTTATCTGAATTCAGCGTGCCTGCGGGTCAAGAGGCCGCTGTTGACAGTGCAATGACTTCAATCAACCAGCAGGTGGAAAAAGAGCGCAGTTCTTATAACAGGCCAGGCAACTCTCTGATGCTCGATGATGTGGTGTCCTCAGGTGCCGTCATTTGTACTGTCTGTGGCAATTTGTCTATTTTTTTTTTCTACTGCTTCTAATAATGTAATTTTTTTTACAGCACTTGATGCCCGCATGCTTTCAACATCATTCCAACGTAAGTATTTTTAAATCCTAAACTTATAGTTGCGTTATGTAACTTTTCTGGTAAGCAGTTCATCACCTGCTTGTCTCCATGGAGAAGTTATTGTTCTGCTTGGAATGTTCCATAGTATGGCATCAAACCTATGTATCTTGCATTTATTCAAATAGGAGATATTTATAAGAAAGTCCCCTCTCCACTCATATGACCTGCTACTTGGCCCAGTGGCATCACCTGCTTGTCTCCATTGAGATGTATTTATTTAATACTCTACTGTGGAACTTTCAGGCATTATTATATCTTTGCAGACAAGCAGATGTACCCTCGACCAGTAAATTGTAATATCTTAACTGTAGTCTTCTTACCAATTAAGATTTATGCAGTTGACTTATACCTTGTGTTTCAGAATTCCTGAAGTATTCCGAACATGCAAGGACCAACTACATTGGGAAGATCGAGTCTCCTGGTTTTCCCAACAGGCCCTACCCTCCAAACACATTTATCCAGTGGCAGCTGAGAGCCGATCCCGGATATCTTGTCCAGCTAGATTTCGACACCTTGAATCTGGAGGAAAACTGCAAAAACGACTTTGTGAAAATCTATGACTCTCTTATAGCTATTGAGAGCAGAGTTCTGGAAGAGTGAGTTTAAAATAGTCCTAAATGTGCAATAGAATATAGTTATTGTATTTTTGTTTATTTCATATTGCATGCGGAGGTAATATTGGGGTGTTGCTGAGGAATAGAATAAATAATAGAAGTATCTAGATCTAGAAAGAAGACCTTAATATACAATGTGAAAGAAGGTGTACGAGGCACCCCGATGTGCTTAGTTATTCTTTTATTTCTTATTTCAATGACACCACATTTCAACTTGCGTCTTCATCAGGGCATGTAAAATCCTCAAGGTCATACTGATTGTATTTAAATATATGTCTCATAATTGCACTGTGACAAACAACCCATAAAAATAGATGTACAATAGAACAGCAAAAAAGTGATTCATTACATGCTATGAGCATGTACCAATCTGAATACAGACCATAGCCTACGAACAGAGTGGTGTATGTTCATTTATAAAGCTCGGGTAGGCTGCTTGGAGATGACAAAATGATTATATTAAATATGAAGTGATCAATAGATGAGAGACCGTATAAATGAAACACGGCAACACAGATGTTATGCCATGCCATTCACATATGAACATTGACTGCACTGAAGATCACCTGATTATTGTTTTCACTTACTCACTCGCTGGATCACTGCTAACTATATATTCCCTATATAATGTACAATGATGGGTTGAATTTGTCGTACTAGCCACAGCACATCATCTCTTATTAGAGAATAGCATAAATATAGGAATTATAGTAAAATGAAATGACTCGTCATCAAATAAATATGAGTGTGAATACTTGTAGTTAAGCCATCAAGAAAATTATCATTGTGTATCTTCGCTGCAATCCTATCTTATTATTCTGCATTTTTCACAGGTTGTGTGGTTATTATTCTCCAAGTGAACCAATGACTTTCCTCTCTTCTGGTAATGTCATGTTAGTGACTATGGCAACAAATGATAGAGGAAACTATCCCGGATTTAGAGCTCAAGTCTCTCAAGTCAGGCGTGGCAGCAAAGGTAACTCTTCTGGGTTTTAACTTGTTAACAGGCTTAAGCACTCAATAATGAACTGATTGATTAATTGAATATTTGAAAAAAGTAAGTTATTGCTATAATTTCTGGTCTATTATAATTTTACAGGAACAACATGTGGAGGTCAACTCACAGGTCAAAAGGGTTCTTTTACTTCTCCAAATTTCCCCAACTATTATCCTCCTGACACATTGTGTCAATGGACAATTACGGTATTTACTTAATTAATTGCATTTGCATTGCACCTTTTCCAGTTGTTTGTTCTCTTGTCTGAACAATGTGATTTGTGTCTTTTTAAAACAAAGGTCCCTGAAGGGAAAGCTGTAAAGGTGACGTTCAACAAATTTCTTTTGGGAGAGCCTGGACAGGAAAGTAGCAAGACCTGTCGGAAAGATTATGTAGATATTGATGGGAAAAAGTAAGTAAAAGATGAATTACACATATAAAAACATTATGCATTGATATTAAAGACATGTTTTTATCACACAGAGTGTGTGGAGAAAAGCCAATGAAAACGGTAACACAAACCAGCAAAAGCAACAAAATGACGATCACCTTTTACTCTGATAAATCCTATGTGGACCGAGGTTTTGATGCACAGTATGAGGCCGTTGACATGAATGATCGTAAGTTCTTCAGATTTACTATTTATCCATATTTTACACAGTACAGTAGACGAATATTAATAGCAACTGTACCCACAGCTTGTCCAAAACAGTTCCAGTGCAGAAACCAGCGTTGCATCAAGTCTGAGCTCAAGTGTGACGGATGGAATGACTGTGGAGACATGAGTGACGAGCTTCAGTGCAGTAAGTGCAACATCCAAATTAATGTGTCTTAAATATAGATGGAACCAGATGTTACATATATTGCATAATAACACATTGTTATTTATAATGTCCATTTATGTATATGCAAAGGGACAATGCATGATGAACACAGTGCATGTAAATTTGTGTATGAGATTATACCCTGTTTGGCTTATTTCTTTCTACAGGCCATTTTTAATGCATTTATTTATTTTAACCAATACTGAAAATCTTCCTTTCTTGCTCAGCAGCTCTAAACTCAGCATTCTTCTACCATGTATATTCTCAATTCCTCTTACACACTGCACACTTTGTTGATGTTATTGTAATTATGGTTGCATCATCTGCAAAAAAACTGACATGATAAATGTATGTTATGTTATATATGTAATGATGTAAAGTTATTTAATTTCTCCTAGCTTGTAAAGCAAAAGACATCAGCTGCAAAAATGGATTTTGTAAACCACCATTCTGGAAATGTGATGGCATAGATGATTGTGGAGATGGCACTGATGAACTTAACTGTGGTGAGTGACCACTCTGAGTTTCTTCTTCAGCTGAGAAACTAGGAGCCTATCACTTACATGTGCTTTACTGTATCACAGGTGGATGCCCCTCTGGACACATCACATGTGAGAACAAAAAGTGCATTTCTGAAAAGCATCGCTGTGATGGGAGAGACGACTGTGGTGACGGCACAGATGAGCTTCAGTGTAATAGAGGTCAGTCCTTATTGGTGGTCTCCAGATTCTATAATGTGATATCATACTCCCAGAAGTGGGGCAAGACTGTATTGATTACTTTATTGTACTTTCATAAGTAATATCCAAAAGATAAATTCACAATGGTGAGCTGATCATTTCTATCAGTGACTATACCCAATAACTATCCATCCATTTTAGCTGCCCCCCATCTATATTGAATATTATCAGCCTATAGAGTGTTATGATGTATTCTGAAATCCAGCAATAGTTTTTTACTTACTCAGAGTTCACCTTCCTTTTTATAGATGCCATTTTGAACACCTTTTACCATTAAAAAATATATAATTGAAATCCATGGATGCAGTGGGTAACATCAATGTGTGTTGTTTGTTGTGTTTTTTTCAGACTCAGAAGTCACCTGTACAGAAACTACCTATAAATGTAAAAACAACAAATGCATCTCTAAAGTTAACCCCGAATGTGATGGGGAGAAGGATTGTGAAGATGGCTCTGATGAGGAAAACTGTGGTATGTTTAGTTTAGTTAGTTTATTAGTTTATTTGAAGGGACAGTGTGCAAAAAAACATTAATAGATGCTTTGCACCAGATTATAGCCGAAGCTAGTTTTCGTCTGTCTGTTTTAAAACAACAGTGCAATAATTTTGTTAAATTGTTTTTCAGTCATAATTGCTTTTTATTTATTAACTTTGTGTGTGTGTGGGTTCAGATTGTGGTCAGATTTCTTTTAAGACTTCTCGCGTTGTGGGCGGTCAGGATGCGGGAGAGGGAGAGTTTCCATGGCAAGTCAGTTTACATGTCAAGGACTATGGCCATGTGTGTGGAGCGTCCATCATTCATCCCCGCTGGTTGGTTACTGCTGCCCACTGTGTGCAAGATGACGGCAAGACAAGGTACCAACTGCAAACATCAACTCTAACGTGTAGCTGTAGCTTGGTGTATGTTTCTTCTGTAAAACTGGTCTACCCCCCATACTCATAAGTTAAATATTGTGTCCACAGATTTTCTCAGCCTGGCACTTGGGAAGCATACTTTGGCCTCCATACCCAAAGAAAAATTGGTACTATGGTAGTAAAGAAGGCACTGAAGCAGATTATCCCCCACCCATACTATAACCACTACACCTTTGATAACGATATTGCACTGATGGAGCTGGACAGTCCTCTCACGTTCTCGGACTACATTAAACCCATCTGCTTGCCTTCTCCACAACATGTCTTTCCCATTAGCAGCACCGTGTGGATCACTGGATGGGGCGCTACTCGAGAAGGAGGTGAGGTTGTCTGAAAATATATTTGATTATACCATTTGTAAGTTTTGGAACTAAAGTAATGGTAGCCCAAATGTTCAGTGTCCAACGATCACACTATTGTGGTGTTGGTTTCATATTTTATAGACACCAGTTAGGTTCCCATGACAGTTTAAATCACTGATGGATTTCTTTATCATATTTCTAAGGATTTGCTGCTTCTGTCCTGCAAAAGGCCCAGGTGAGAATGATCAACCATGATGTGTGTAATGACCTGATGTCAGGACAGCTCACATCTCGAATGCTGTGTGCTGGAGTACTCTCTGGAGGAGTTGATGCTTGCCAGGTATTATAGCTTAATCTTTTTATTATTGTTTTTTCTTCAAAAATAGATATTTATTTTAACTTTATGTACAGGCCCAGATGAAAATGTCTTTAGTCTGCATATGATTGATACCAGATTGATACATTTATTTTTATTTGTGTGTCAGGGAGACTCTGGCGGTCCTTTGAACTTTCCAGAAGGGAGTCGAATGTTCCTGGCAGGAGTGGTCAGCTGGGGTGACGGCTGTGCCCGAAGAAATAAACCTGGCATTTACACAACAGTCACCAAGTTTAGAGGATGGATAAAAGAAAAAACAGGCGCGTAGAGCGCCTTACATTCATAGACTTAAACACCACACCGATACAGGTTAACAACAAAACTGGCTTAATGGCTGGATTCCCACCTATACTGCATTGGAAAAAGTGTCCACTGCGATTTAGTAAGCTATGGTTTGTGAAATGTAAATATTTGTTTTGTGTGTTATTTTTAAATGTTTGTTGCTGTTACTGTTCTTATTTTGTGATGGAGCCGGATTTTATTTGTCAAGCTCACCACATACCATTTACTTGTAATTGTATTTTTTTACTTTGTGATCGTGAAATAATCACATTGATGTAGATATATAATACATGTACTGAACTGATTAGACAGACCACAAACTGAGGACAATTTAATGACTTTGTACATTATCATTTCATTGCTGATGATGGGGATTTAGTAATGTTTTAATGCAATTTTAACAAATGTAGCTAATCTGACTTCAAACACAAACCCCATTTTACATCTAATTTAGTTTTTTGGTTTTTTTTAATTTGTTGTTGCCATTAGCTCAACTCTGTCATGCAATATGTCAAGCATACTGTTTAATCTGTGAATATGTTTTATAGTAAATGTTTTTAAATAACTACATTTTTTTGTATGTTTTCTTCATACCCCTTTCATATGACTTGCTTATCTATATGTATTATTGTATGCTAATCTATCTTTTTAGTATCTGTACTGTACCTTTTTAACCAATTTCATGATATATCCATTAGTTTAACTCTGATTAAACTCTTATTGGTGGTTTTCAGATTCTAGATTATGATGGTGTCATACACTCAGATATTACATTGTACTTTAATGGGAAATATCAAAAAAGGTAAAGTCACAAATGTTGCACCTGATAATTTCTATTATTAACTTAACCCAAGATCTCACAGTATTACAACAAAATTAAATAAAATATTGTTGGCCTGTAGAATGTGTCAACTGAAACCTGCGGTAGATCCATAAACCGTTGCTCCCCGTCGGACATTATTTATAAACGGACCGGAAGAGGTCCGACCATGTTTTTGTTTCGGCTTAAAGTTGCATTCGTGGGGTTGCGTTGTGTCTTTAACTAAATGAAATTTTGCATTCATTGCGAAATTATGCTTCTATGAGAACCTCAGTGCTTTAACCTACTTTGTAATGCTATAAAAATACACAGTTGTCCATCGCATCGTTTTGGGGATTTATCCAAAACTGTAGCGGTAACCAGCCTGATCAATGGACTCGAGGGGGAGAGAGAGTCGCAGCTGGGACTGGGACAGCCCGCGGTGTCGAGCCGAGTTGGACGAGATCTTCTTCAGACAACATGATTACATTCAGAGTGGGACCCCGGAGCATAAGGACTTCTGGGCTTTCTTTGAGCGTTTCCAGAGATTCATAACAAAGAGGGAGATGTCAGGATATTGCAGCTCTGAAAATGAAATGGTCAAGAAAAGCAAACACCACAGGGAAGTGGACTTGGGGCTTCCTACTGACTACGATGCTCGGTATAAAATCAACCTGTCTGTGTGCACCAAAGACATTGAGGAGCGCCTGGGGAAGCAACATAAAGGCGGGCGGTCTTCATCTGGACCGGGACGTCAAGAGATTGCCGAGTGTCGCCTTTCGTATCTGCATTTTCTGGATTTCACTCAGAAACAGAGCTTTAACAAACTTGCCAAACTGCGACGGGAGCAGAAAAACTTGCCAATTTTCCAGTACAAGGGCCGGATAATAGAGCTCGTGAGACGCCACCCTGTGGTTGTGGTGGCGGGAGACACAGGCTGTGGAAAGTCCACTCAGGTTCCTCAGTATCTCCTCTCTGCAGGATTCACACAGATAGCCTGCACTCAGCCACGAAGAATAGCCTGTATATCTCTGGCCAAGAGGGTCAGCTTTGAAAGTCTAAACCAGTATGGCTCAAAGGTCTGCTTCAACAACAACAAAAAGCATATATTTTGGCTGATTAGTAACTTTTGTAAATGTTGTTGTCTGCTCTTCGTTAACAGGTGGGCTACCAAATACGTTTTGAGACAACTAGAACCACAGCCACTAAACTGATTTTCCTGACTGAGGGGCTGCTGTTGCGTCAAATTCAACAAGATGGAGAGCTGTCCCAGTACCAGGTGCTGATTGTAGATGAGGTCCATGAGAGGCATCTCCACTGCGACTTTCTCCTTGGAGTTCTGCGCACTCTTTTGGAAAATCGCTCAGACCTTCGTCTTATTCTCATGTCCGCTACCATCAATATCAAACTCTTCTCAAATTATTTCAACAGTGCTCCTGTGCTACAGGTGCCTGGGAGGTTGTTTCCCATACAGGTAGAGTTTTTCTGCAACTCTGTCCAGATGTAGTACTTTTCCAAAATAGATTTATGTGTGTAGGTGTTAAGTGTTCTCATGCTGAGTGCTACTATTTTTTATGCTTTAGAATAGACAGTGATTTAACCAGATATATTTTACCATACCCATAATCAAATATGAATTAATAAATATATCATACAACAACTTTGTTCTTTTTAGGTGACATACAGACCTATTTCACCGGAAGAGCAGGTGTCCCGCTCTGAGAAACTTGACCCCCGACCATACCTTCGCATTCTTCAGGGGATTGACCAGCGATACCCCCCAGAAGAACGTGGAGACCTCCTCATCTTTCTCAGTGGTGTGACTGAGATTTCCACAATCCAAGAGGCCTGTCAGATTTATGCTACACACACACGACGATGGATCATTTTGCCTCTGCACAGCACTCTGTCTCTGGCCCAGCAAGATAAGGTGCTTCCTTCTTGGGTATTCCTGGCTTTGTATACTTGAAGAGACTGATATATTTTCTGTTGTTTTAGGTTTTTGATATTGCTCCTCCAGGGGTCAGAAAGTGCATAATTTCAACAAATATTGCTGAGACATCAGTTACAATAGATGGAGTACGTTTCGTTGTTGACTCAGGTAACATAAGATTTGTATTTTTGTTAGTAAAAATAAAGTAAAAGGAAAACTAACAAATCATGATTTGTCATATGTATTGTCAATGAACACAAATATCAATAGCTATTTGTTTTTGTTTTGTTTATAGGAAAAGTTAAAGAAATGAGTTATGATCCTAAAGCAAAAATGCAGCGTTTGCAGGAATTTTGGATCAGTAGAGCCAGCTCTGAACAGAGAAAAGGCCGAGCTGGTCGCACAGGCCCAGGAGTGTGTTATCGCCTTTATGCTGAATCTGATTATGATGCTTTCGCTCCATATCCTGTGCCAGAAATCCATAGAGTGGCCTTGGACTCATTAGTTCTTCAAGTAAGTAAAAAAAAAATTATGTGTGTGAGTGTGTGTGGGTGTGTGTGTGTATATATATATATATATATATATATATATATATATTATTTCAGTATATATTATTATTATATAAAATACTATGATTTTTTTTTTCACCTCAGATGAAAAGCATGGAGCTTGGAGATCCACTCAGCTTTGTCTTCATTGATCCTCCACCTGCAGCTAGCATCCAAACTGCAGTGACCTACCTCAAAGACCAGGGTGCTCTGAACAGTCAAGGTGAATTAACCACTATTGGGACATTACTGGCACAACTACCAGTGGACGTGGTCATAGGTGAGATTTTCTATATGGGATTAAAACAGTTTGGCTATTAAAAGTATGGAGGTAATCTGCGACCTCTCTTTTTTCAGGGAAGATGTTGGTTTTGGGCTCTATGTTTAACCTTGTGGAGCCTGTGCTGACCATAGCAGCAGCTCTCAGTGTTCAGTCACCTTTTCTACGCAGTTCACAGCAAAACCCAGACTGCGCCACTGCTCGCCAACACCTGCACAGCAACCAGGGAGACCCCTTTACTTTGCTCAACACCTTTAATGCCTGGGTGGAGGTAAAGTTATTATGGTGTCAAAAACAAACTAAGAAACAATGATTATTGTTCCATAAATCTAAAAATATTTCTGTTCAGGTTAAGGGTGAGAGAGGTGGAGGATCTAGGAAGTGGTGCCGCAGAAGAGGTCTGGAGGAGCAGCGGCTTTATGAGATGGTCAACTTACGCAGGCAATTTAAGGCATGACACTTTTTACATTTGTATAATTGTTTTTATATAAGTGCATGAATATATCCTTAAAATATACAATAGGATTTGTTGAAAAGCCAAGGACTTCTGGAATCTGAAGACGGTGCCTCCTCTAGTGGCAGCCGTGGGCAACGCATGGAGCGGTTGTCGGAGAGAAGGAAGCTGCATCAGCTGAAGAGAGATCACGAGCAACAGGAGAGCAGTAAACGTAAAGTCCTGCGACTGGAAGAAGGCCAAGAAGATTCATCGGGATCAGACACTGAGGACAGAGGCCGACAAAAGAAGGACAAAGAGAAGGCAGGCCATGATCTGGACATCCAGGTAAAACTGATATAGTCTCACAACATGCGTGGTACCATTGAATGGCTACTGTTTACTGTGCATTATCAGGAGGTGAAGTTCAAATTGCGTCATGATGTGTCCGAGCTGCACGATGCAGTGAGCGCCTGTCAAGACCTGTCCTCCAGAAAACAGGCACTTCTAAAACTGCTGGTCTGCCGAGGCCTTTATCCACAACTGGCTCTACCAGATGAACACAACACCGCCCGAAAGGACTCTGACCAGGTTAGGCACCATCATTTACCTCTTCCATTTGAAGCTGAAACCATTATTATTTAGCATTTTGTATTGTCCTTAATTTGGTGTATTCCCCTATCATTTCAGGTTTTTCACACAAAGAATAAGCAGGGAGTTGTGATCCATCCAACAAGCGTTTTTGCCAATGATCCAGAGGTGTTGCATGTTCCTGAAGATGACGGCAGAGAAGGTAAAACAGCAAGCATCTAATGATTCACTCATACACTCCCCTGTGTATGTTCTCATGTTTTTAATGTCAACAGGACCTACTAAGAAGGACAGCAGCAAACATCAGCTACTCGCTTTTGTCACTCTGCTGGAGACTAACAAGCCCTATTTGACAAACTGTGTCCGCGTTCCAGCACTGCAGGTACTCCACCCACATAAATGCAAACCAATTTATATTGACTTTTCATTTCAACTTTTCATAAAGTAACTTGTTAGACCCAAAATACAAAAAATTCACAAAATAGTATTTTAAGACAAAATTAATATTAAAATACTGTAACTCGTATAAATCTTTTGTTTACTTATGTCATCCTATTAGACTTTGCTGCTCGTTGCCAACTCAGTGGACAGTAATGCAGACTGCAGTCGTCTTGTAGTGGACGGCTGGCTGGAGCTGGAGTTCAAATTGCCAGAGGAAGCTCTGAAGATCCTATCCACAGCTCTTTCTCTCAGAGCAGAGTGGGAACGATTCCTTCTGCATCAGCTGGGCCACAGTTCAGTGCAGGAATCATCAACAAGGAAAGTGTCCCGAAAAGACTTGGAGAAATTAAGTGATGGCCTGGTTCGCTTTCTGCATTACACTGAGGTGCACAATCCACTTTAATATATTAAGATTATTCTTACACTTTTCTAATTTAGTTCTTTGCTTCCACAGGTTAGCTATAGCATTCGTAGACTGACAGCTTTACAAACTCAAAACCTGTACATTGGCTGTCAGGCTGAGGAGACCACATTTTCTGGTGTTAACGCCCTTTTTCCAGGAGTTGAGGCCAAACCAGATCCCATTAAAGGAGGCCTTTGTGTTACCAGTTTTTTCAACTACAACTGTCTGTCTGTAAGTCACTGTGTGTATGATACGTTTTTTAAATGATAAACAGAAGTGTAACATCAGGTCTAGGATTGTCTAACCCTATTATACACTGCCTGGCCAAAAAACAGGTCACACACTCTAATATTTGGTTGTTCCGCCTTTAGCTTTGATTATGGCACGCATTTGCTGTGGTATGGGTTCGATTTCGCTTCTGCAATGTCACAAGATTTATTTCCATCCAGTGTTGCTTTAATTTTTCACCAAGATCTTGCATTGATGATAGTGGAGTCTGACGCTGCACAAAGCCTTCTCCAGCACATCCCAAAGATTCTCAATGGGGTTAAGGTCTGGACTCTGGTGGACAATCCATGTGTGAAAATTATGTCTCATGTTCCCTGTACCACTCTTTCACAATTTGAGCCCTATGAATCCTGGCATTGTCATCTTGGAATGCCATCAGGGAAGAAAAAATCCACTGATAGAATAACCTGGTCATTCAGTATGTGTCAACTGACCTCATTCTTTGAGCACGGACTGTTGCTGAACCTAGACCTGGCCAGCTGGAGAAGGCTTGTACCGATTGGCTTAGTTAAATCCATGTGGTGACTTTCTTTTTTTTTTGGCCAGGCAGTGTATTACAAATGTTGATATAGAATTTCGTATGGGATGCTTTCCTTCCTTTCCTTTTTCACACATTTTTTTCACCTTTCCTTTCACATTTTTCTTGATTTTTTTAAGATAGTTTTTTCATAGAGGTAAAATTTTGTAATACGTGTGTCTTGTAGGACTCCAGAGATCTGTACAGTGATTGTCTGCGTGCATTCTGGACCTGTCCAAACTGTGATCTATACATGCCTCTCACTCCTCTGGAGCGCATGCAGCATGAGGCCACCTGCAGGCCGCCAGGGGAACAGCAGCAGCCAGAGGAAGGTCAGTTTTTTATGTTCTTTGAGTTCTCCTTGCCTTGGCCTCATTATACTGAGTGTAGAGATTTCTAATTTGTACTCTTTTTGTGTTTATGTTTTTCAGAATCTGTGAGTGCAAAAACAAACTCGTCCATGTCCAGTCTGACAAGAGTTTACCATTGTGACATCTGTGACAAAGATCTCACTCTTACTTCAACTGAGATCCTTAAACACAAGAGGCAGCACATGTATTCTGTCAAATAATCAATGTCAACTCCAGCCAGTTGGGGATCAAAGACTACTGATTTTTTAGACTTAAAACATTAAATGTATTTTTTATACATGTCTCCCTCATTGTTTGTGTGAAGAGATAAAAAGACACTCATTTAAAATATAGAGTGAGGGTTTAATAATGATACAAACCCACGATATGTAACACCTCAAAGCAGCACATTGGCACAAAGTCAGAAGTAAGACAGCACGGAAGATAAAAACCTGTCTCAAAAAATAAAGAATCAGAATAAATATCTCAATAAATAAATAAACAGGTAATATTTCAAGAATTACTTTGAAACATAAATAAATACATACAATTAAAAATATGCACATTGGCAAAAATCAATAACCCAAAATGTAAAGAGTACTTAATACAGAGTTACTTAGAAATAATAAGTTATTGATTAATCAAATCAAAAGGCACATTTATTAAGATGTAAGAATGGGGCCTGCAGGTGTGATTGCATGACTGTCAGTGCTGTCCTCTCCTCTAACACTAAATATGAACCAGAAGTAGCAAACTGTGTGCAATGGCTTTACTAGTTGTGTCTGCACCATTGAGTGAACATGTGCGTCAGTGTGCAGGATTCACACTGCAGAATTGTGGGGAGTGGGTGTGTGTGGGTGAGAAGGGTAATTCAAGATCAGAAAATGGCAGTCTCGTGACCAACTAGGTTTGTGTTCCCCGCCATTTTGACACAATATCTTCTTCACTGTTGGCAGAAAGGCCTGGACCATGTTGAATATCATGACTGCCTGCTGCCTGTTCACTCACATTAAGTCACTTTGGATAACAGTTCTTGGCTAAACCTAAATGTAAGTTTGATGAAGCTTCTGAAAGGTTCATTCTGCCATAAACCAGGGTCTCCAGGCATTATGTCCACACAACACTGTAATAGCCATAATTTCTTAAATACACAGTGCTGTTACTGTAAATTGCCTCACATATTTTAATACAGATTTAATTTTACACTGATTTTACATAGCCTGTGCATTTTGTTTTTTTAAATGTTGTCTTTTGTTATTAAAAATACCCTGTGTGATTGCTAAATGTATAATATGCAGGATTTTCCAAATGTATATCACAATTTACTGTACCTCTCTTAACACAACTTTGTGGTGTCTGAACTGTGAGACAGAAGCCCAATGCATTTATCTCTTCCTCAAATGTAAACCAATATACATAGAGCTATAACAGAATAATTATATAGCTTCAAAAGTCAGTATAAAACAAATAAAAAGGGTATGAAGAGGCTTGTTTACAAATACTGTCTAAGAAATCCTGAATATTATACTGTTAAGCACCGTTCAAGCTAATTGATTTTTTTTTTTTATTGATTTAAAAGGTGCACTGTGCAGGATTTAGTAACCCCAAGTGAGAAATATTTTTTCATATTCTCTATAAAGACACCTATTCTGTTAAATTATGAAAAGAAAGATCTGAAACAAGAGCTTGAAAGAAAATAAAATGTTGCAAAAAGGGAAAACAACCAATGCAAATCCTATACACTGCACCTTAATACATTCCAATAAAGCAATGTACATAAAAGTACAACAGCTTTATCTCAGTAATCCAAGCTGATGAAAGCCTTTCTTATACTTTTCACTGTTTTGCAGTGACTTGGGGATGTTGTCCATATTTTATCTAAATTCTGGTTAGTTGTTGCACCACTTTGCAGGTCAACAGGGCAAAATAGCAGCATTTCCATTTATATTTAAAGCAACATTCAACAAACATATCCTCAGCTGTTCCCTAACAAAGAGCTTGGTCCATTATTTTCAAGGTGATGCATCTGCAGTATGCATGTTCAGACATGCACGCTGCCCCTCACAGTTGTGTTGCTAGTATCATTACTGTTTTGCTTTTCAACATTAACTCCTAACATTAAATGTGTATTTATATACTGAGTATATACCATTGATCCTTTTACTGTTCATTGCACTTATTTTTGGTAATGTCTACCTTAAAGGTCAAGACACATCTACAGATTTGTCACAACAGGGTCCTGCTTCACTGGTCTTTGGGACTATATGATGCTTGTATACATTAGGTAGAATAAACTCAATCAGAGGCCTCAGTTGTAAGCACCTTGACTGATTCTACAAGTATAGTGGTAGGATGTAATGTTTTACATGTGTAATATTTTACAAATACATGGATAAATGAAATAATCAATGTGAGTTTAATGATTGACACATATTTTGGATTTTATGATTACAAAAAATCCCCATTTTATGGTTACCAAGGACCACAATGAATAACATTTTGACTTTTAGTCTTAGTGGTTGTCATTGCAACTTCCCTTAATATCTCTCAATCACATCTGAAAAGTGTTCTTTTGTGGTAATCTACTACTCAATCAAAAAACAACAATGAAGGGGCCTCTCCGTACTTTTACTTCTTTACCTGGGGATCTGAGGTAAAATCAGAGGTAAAGGGTGATATCTGCTTATCTGATGGATAAACAGGCTAGCACAAAACAGATTACTTCTCCACCATGTTTTGAATGTGTGTGCCACTGGGGGGTTCTTTCAATATGTTCAACATTTAATAAAATATACCAATTAAAATTATAACAATTATATATATAAACATCTTTAGTTTTTTGTGTTTTTCTTTCTAAATAAAAAGAAACAAAACATTTGAAACAGTGTACACATCATCTTTGCCCTTCTCTTACGGGTGTCTGAAGATGGCCAACTCTGCAGATCCACTATGAAGGCTTAGGATGACACCCACAGATCCTTGTGAGTGCAGTGCACCTTCAACAGGCAGGGGCCAGGAGGAGGGCCCCAGGTTGCACAGACAAAGAGCAGGAATGCAGTGAAAGGCCATAGGGCTTTGGAGGGCCTGGATCTGCTGAGAACACTATAAGCCACTTGCTCCATGTAGTGCGTGCCTATAGGTGCTCTCTAATCTCAACATCCAAACCACATTTGGTCCAGTGAACCCCTCCCACCCCTGCACCTGGCCTCATCGCACCGCTTTGTGCTTTCCCCCACAGCAGCCACACCTCTCTCCACAGCGCAGGCAGGCGCGCAAAGGCAGGTAGCAGCACATGCAGGGCACAAAGACTGACAGGGCTAGGAGGGCCAGCCAGCGCGCACAGCACAGAGGGTGCGGATGGCCCCCCAGTGAGTCATCACACGAACAAGGCTCCCAAAACTCTCCCTCAGAGTCTGACATGCAGTGGTAGAGCAGACTCTCTGCGCACCACACACATGTCCACTGGCGCAGGCAGTGCAGGGCCGGGTCAGGGGCGTCTCTACAGCGCCCCCTCCCGTTCTCGGATGCGCTGAACACAGAACGGCAGTACACACAGCGGGACGAGCATGAAGATGAGGCCTGGGGACACGGGCTGTCATCATCTGGGGATATAACCCCGGGGTCACCACTACTGCTAGCCGCGCCCCCTCTCTTACGAGTCCGTGATCTAGGCGTAGCCAACGAGGTGTGTATGCAGCAAGGTGAAGGGGACCCTTTACCTGTGTCCTGGGGTGAGCCGCCACCCGAGGACATCCCAGAGACAGCGTTGGACATGGACATGCAAGTTGGGGAGGATGAGGACAGACGTTGGGACGCTTTACTGTCCAAACTCACGGTCACATCACAGCCTGTTGTCCCCACTCCTGCCAGCTCCTTCTCAAATCGCACCACACACAGCTCAGATTTGTCCTGTAGACTAACTCCACTGCCCACAACTACACCTCCTGTCAGGCCCCCCACCATAGTCCTAGTAGCACCGGCTCGGCGGTAGTCCTCATAGCCCCTGGAGCCCCACAGGTCTTTGCAGGGGTCAACGCTGCGCAGATCGCCCTCCTCCAGCAGTGAAATGGTGGGAGACAGAGGGGACAGAGGAGATGATGCAGGAGGACCAACAGTAGGCGTTGGAGGAGCGGGTGGAGGAGGCGGAGGAGCAGGGGGATTCAAAATAGCCGACATTTGTGAAAGCTGGTGCTGTCCGGGCCGGGTGTGTATCTGCGGAGAGAGTATAGGATTACTGAATGAGCCAAGAACAATGTGTACAGTGGCAGTGGAAGTACACACAATGCTATCATCTCAAGGGTGCCTGAAATAGATGGATGGGTGACTTAGTATTTTCTACAAATAGCTTAAGTACTTATTTGGAGAACAACACAACAACACAAGATACCACAACTCAATGTTCAGTATGGTCATTGAAGTATTTACCTGAGCAGGAGTTTGGGTGGTGACAGCATGACTGGAGCCAAAGCCAAATTCCTCTGCTCGTACAAAACAGGTAGATGAAGATTCACTTGTGACGATGGTGATGGGTTTGGGAAGCATTTCCTTCCGACTGTTCGACGATGACTCACTTCCTGTATGGGACTAATCAAAGGATCAAAGTCATTCCTCAAGCGACAGATGCCAAAATCAAATGCTAGCGCACCAAGAAAAAAACAAACTGCTGGGACACTTACAGCTTGTCCATCATCTTCAGTGTCAGCCTCTTCAGGGGTTGAGGATGAGGGGGAGTCTGAGCCTTTTCAAAAGCAAATAAACTGGATTTAAGAACTAAATGATCATTTGCATGCCATGATAGAAACTACTGAGGAGAAAGTTGCAAAACACTTGTTAATACCTCTGTCAAGTTTGTCTATGACAGCCTGCAACCCTTTTTCAAAGGAGATGGCATCAGCAGGACTCTGGAAAGTGAGACCAAACTTGCGATCTTCAACTCTCCAATGATGGAAGATGGGGTTGACTTTGTTGTAGACCAGTCCTCTTTGTACTGCACACTCCAACACCGGCTAAAGACAGAGCCAACCCAAAACAAACCACAGACTTAAAATGAACCACCATGGAACACTATGCATCAGACAACACCCATTCCAGAGTCTTCAGGTGGACCACACTGCCACACACACTCACAGCTCGATCTCGCAGCCGTTCTCCTCGTATGATATACTCTCTCCGTCCTCTGCCTTCATGACTCCGCCCCTTACATATGACCACATGACTAAGGCCGCCACCTCCTAGGGGCACCCAACCGCCACTGGAGTCATCACGTGTCATCACCACTGCACGAACACGCACACTGGGAAGTCAAAGGAGGGAGGAAAGAATATAGCCAGGTTAAATAACCACAATGAACATGGAGAAAAAAAAAAAGAAAAAAAAACTTTAGTAGGTTATGCAAGATATATTTTACACACAATGAAAAATGCAAATAGCAATATTGTCAAACACTGACATATCAACAGGTGTTTAAGTGTGATGTACACACTCAAAATGATGTGCTTTATTTTGTGTAGCCTAAGTGTCAAATGCATACAGTAGGCCAATGATCAATGAGCTTTATATTTATCCAAGCTCAGTCAGCAAACCTACATGCATAAGATAATCACAGTACACTATCATGCTTATATAGATTACAGTAATATATTTCTACATTTCGGAGGTAGTTGCCATTTTATTATGCATGATAATGTAAACATGAGAGGCATTGAGGAAGTCTTTTGTATTGGCAGCAGCTTCAAAAACCAATCCAAACTGTGATTCAATGTGAATCTCGACAAGAAAGGAAATGTGGATGAACTGGATAAAAGCAAAAGCAGCGCCGAGGAGGTGAGAATGGCCAACAGGCGGAGGGAGGGAGAATGAGTGTTTCCCACATAGATGTATCAATGAACGCACCCATTCGCCATCAGAGGCCCGGCATAAGGCAGCCTCCACGGTTTGGCCTGTCTTCGACGATTACTGTATCAACAGCCTCATACAGCGCCTGTGATATTCTCTGATGTTATGTTTCGGTCAAATTATATTGGGTTTGTTGCAGTTCTTTGGTCAGATGCAGCTTGGTTTTCCCCATAACGCCCTGCGCGCGCTCATTAATGCAGGCCTATATGATGCTAGATTTTTTATGAATGGGACGCAACCAGCCTGACTTCGACATCGCCCAGTGCCTTACATATTTCGCCGGAAATGTTATTAGGTCTAAATAAAATCGCGTGTGAAAAAGAGAGCGAGTGGGAGAGAGGTTGGGGAGGAAACAAGAGATGGGGGAGGGGGCCATTAGAGAAAGGAAGGAGGAGAGGAAGGGTGAGGAGGGAGCGCGAGAGAGGGAAAAAAAAATCACATTTCATTCATAAAGTTTGGCTTTAAAAATCATAATGAAAGCTCAAGACACGTTGATAAAAACCAAACGCACTCACCCATGCCTTGTACAAGTGAAGCCGCGGCTTTTTAGACGCGATACTGGCCTCGCCATATTTTGCCTTTTCCCACATTTTACACATTGGTTCATTTCGTGACTGTTTTTTACCATTTGCTAAGCACGCAATGACTTTGGAGAAGAGGCGCTTATGTCGCTTGTTTAACGTGTCATCTGTTTCCAGTCTTTTGGATATTAAGAGCTCGTCATCCAAAGTCCACACGGCGCTGCGTTTACATTGATCACATATTGGCTCAGATCTATGGGAAATGGGCCGTATAATGTTGCCTGGGGACTACGTAATGGTGTTTTTATCCTCGGCTGCCAGCTAAACTCAAGTGCACCGCTTGTGACAATACAACAGTGTGTGATGCTTATTGGAGGCACATCCATGGCGCTGCTGTTCACTCTGTCAGTTTGGCTGGATGGCTTGACAAATGTCTGATTGCAATGTTAGAAATGAAAATGTAAGGACTTACTCGCCCTCCATGGCTCGCTGTAGCCCGCCGCTTGCAGCAGCCCACTCCGGGGTCTCCTCACTTTATATCCTCCTTTCAGGAAAGACTCGCTCACATCGTCGCTTTTTCGGCTCTCATTTTGCTAATCTTCCGCTGCCTTTCTCTGGTGCTCCGGCTCCCTCTCTCCCCACCTTTATGTCGTTTCGGTGTATCAGGATAGGTTTGAGGTTGCAGCAGCCATTTTCCGCTGGCAGCATCCTCCCTCCCTTCCTGCCTCCCTCTTACTTCAAATCACTCCCTCGCTTTGCCTCTTCCCTTTCTCACTCTACCTGCCCTGTACCAACACTGCACTCAGCGCTGACTGCATCGTGCCTCTCTCTATAGGGTGTTTCACTGGGGCCATGTGATTGCAAATGACTAAAATGTAGCTCTCAGTTGATGATAGACGCGGTGACGTGGGTGGGATGCATCAAGCTGGATAAACCATCAATGACCTCCAGTTTATCCTACAATATGCGTTTAAAAACTTCAGCAGTACTGCCTGAAACTTCATTTGTAGTCTATTTATCCTTCATTACTGACACTGTAGTAGGAGATAGTCAAATGTAGGCTGTATGAGCGCGCGCCTCTGGTAAAGTTCAGCACCACGGACAGCGACAAGTAAAAGCGTAAAAGCGCAGCGCGGTCAATCCAAGCTGGTCTTTTTAAACTCTGGAAGTTCAGTTTAAGAAAAGATTAACATATGATACCCACAAACAAAGATAACAACCTAAATCATAACAATTAATCACTCACACTTTTCACAAAACCTTGTACAAATCGCTTTATCACAGTAAAACCAAGAAAATAAAACACTTGTTGCTCAAACTCAGTATTTAAAATAAAGAAATAATTTAAATATGTTGCAGTCTGACAACAAGGAAACACCAAATATATCCAGTGTTTTAAAATGTATAATTAAATTCGGTTTTGGAGTGTACCACGTGTTTGTTTGTGTTTAAATGAACACGCGCGTAAAGAGGAAGAGACACGAGCAAACAGACAAACAGCAAACAAACTGTGACTTAAAAACAGGTTGGTAAACGAAATGCTTACTGTTAACAGATTTAACATTCAATCTACTGTAAATATTCATGCTAAGGTATATTTTTCTGATGGACTACGGTCAGCAGTGGGTTATTTTAACGTTATGTGGTTGGTTCTTCAATATTCGTTTTTTCAGCAAGACTAACGGTAACACAATGGGTGGTGGAGCGTCTAAAAAAGAGAGGAAAAAACAGAAAAAGAAACAACCTGCAGAGCCAGGTGTAAAATCCCAGCTTCTAAATACAACCTTACCTGAGATCATCATTTAGATTAAGGTATTTGTTAACTGTTATTCTGCAGCAAATGATGAACCAGTTTTGCCCCGTGACTCTGCAAAAGTAAAGGAGAACTGTCAAGGATCTCCACATGATGATGAAGAAAATAAGTGTAATATAGCATGTGCTGCTCCACTAGAAAATGAACGACCACAAAATCTAAATTTCACTGGACAAATGGAACAAGAAAATATTGGTATGGAAGTGACACCCCAACCAGGCGTGCATCATTTTACAAGGTGAGCTCTGTTCTCTCAAATTTTCATTACCCTACATTGCATTACAAGGATTTATGTTAAAGAATATTACGATGGATTATTGTATTGGATTATTGCAGCAAGGCTAACAGTAACATAATGGATGGTGGAACGTCTAAAAAAAAGGGGCAAAAACAACAGAGGACACCAGTTGCAGAGCCAGGTATAAAATCCCAGCCTCTAAATACAACCTTACCAGAGATTGTCATTTATATTTAGACCTTTTGAATTTGTTAACTGTTTTTCTGCAGCAAATGATGAACCCGTTTCACCCCGTGACTCTGCCAAACCTGATGTGAATGCTCCCCAAGAAAAGGAGAACTGTCAAGAATCTCCACATGATGAAGAAAATAAGTGTAGTATAGTATGTGCTGCTCTACTAGAAAATGAACGACCACAAAATCAAAATTTCACAGGACAAATGGAACAAGAAAATATTGTTATGGAAGAGAGACCAACAGACAGAAACAATACTGAAGTGACACCCCAACCAGGCTTGCATAATTTAAGGTGAGCTCTGTTCTCTCAAATATTCATTATCCTACATTGCATGAAAATGATTTATGTTAAAAAATATTAGGATGGATTATTGTATTGTATTATTACATTGGATTATTGCAGCAAGGCTAACAGTGACATAATGGATGATGGAACGTCTAACAAAAAGGGGCCAAAACAAAAGAAGACACCAGTTGCAGACCCAGGTATAAAATTCCAGCCTCTAAATACGACCTTAACTGAGATCATCATTTAGCTTGAGGCCTTTTGAACTTGTTAATTGTTATTCTGCAGCAAATGATGAACCAGTTTCACCTCGTGACTCTGCCAAACCTGATATGAATGCTCCCCAAAAGGAGAACTGTCAAGGATCTCCACATGATGAAGAAAGTAAGTGTAATATAGCATGTGCTGCTGCACTAGAAAATGAACGACCACAAAATCAAAATTTCACTGGAGAAATGGAACAACAAAATACTGGTATGGAAAACAATACTGAAGTGACACGCCAACCAGGCGTCATTTAGATTAAGGCCTTTTTAACTTGTCAACTATTATCCCATAGCAAATGACGAACCAGTTTCACCCCGTGACTCTACCAAACCTGATGTGAATGCACCCCAAGCAAAGGAGAACTGTCAAGGATCTCCACATGATGATGAAGAAATTAAGTGTAGTATAGCATGTGCTGCTCCACTAGAAAATGAACGACCACAAAATCAAAATTTCACTGGACAAATGGAACAACAAAATACTGGCATGGAAGAACGACCAACGGACGTTAACAATTATAAAAACAATACTGAAGAGACACCCCAACTGTACTGCGTGCATCATTTTACAAGGTGAGCTCTGTTCTTCAAGATTATGTTAAAAAATATTAGGGTGGCTTATTGGATTTGATTATTGCATGACAGACACCATTGTGTAGGAACACCACGCAAGGTCAGAAGGTGGTGAGTGACAATCTGTTAATAACTAATTTGTAACCATTTTTTTTTTCCAAATTAATTAAGACTTTTCTTAAACAGGATTGCTGACTGCCCCAACTACCTGTCTGAAGCTCCTTGGATTACAACAGCCAAAGTTGCAGCCTTTGTGGCACTGAGGGAGGTTAAAGACATGGAAAAGCAAATGAAGGACTAGGTGGAACAGTAAATAAATCTGCACTTTTTTTGTTTTACTTCAAGATTTTAAAATGTATTTGAATATGTATTTTAAACAAATGTTTAGTTATTCATTAGTTGATAAGATTTCAAGAGGAACTACTCTGGGGACAACCTCAGAAGGCGAGCCTTCTTGATTAAACTTGGTCTTAAATCTATTTGACAATAAACTTTTGTAAAATTCAAAACAGAATGGGAGTAAAAATTTTCTTTTAATTGTAGTTTTATTGTGTGCTGCAAACAGAAGAAATCTGTTTCCATGGACATAAGTACAAAGAACCATCAACATTTAGACAAAGTATATATGTAGATACCTTATATTTCAAATTATGGGAATTTTACTTATTAAAGGAATAACACAAATTACACAATCATTTCCAGCTGCCTTGCGTATTCGATGACCTGCTGTGCTAGTTCTGTAGATGGGATGTTCACCTCCTCTGTGCGCTGCTGCTGACTGGTAAAAGAATAATATCCATCAGGACTCAAAGTCCATTTCCTCTGTAATGAAAGGATTAGGTGTTAATATGCAATAAACACAAAAACTATTACACCCCAGCCATTTCAATTCATACCTTTTTGGCATATTCTGTCATCTTTTTGGGAGAGCTAAAGAAAAGTACTCGTGTGGCTTCATTGAACTGGATTTGCTCATATGCCTTCTCTATGCAGCCCGCAATTTCGTCACTGAAAATGTATATAAATACACACACACAATCCAGTTAGAGACACATGTACTTAAAACAATTTACACATTTGCAGTGGTAGATTGGTCCTTACCGAATTGTGTCAAGGAGAATATCAATGAAGAAGGTGTAGCTCTCAGCAGGTATGTTACCTTTTGCAAGAAATACTTTGTTATAACTTCCTTCCATCAGGTACTAAACAACAAAATCACAAATTAGACCAAGAAATTAAATGGTATAAGGAGTGGGTATATATTTTTATATACACAAAGAAAGATTTCAACCTGCTCTAAGGACACTGGGTGCCTGATGTACACATTTGTCTGGATATCTTTGGCACTTAACCTCTCAAGTTCAGTATGAAACTCTGAGACTCGATTCTGTGACAACAGGAAGAGTAGGTTCAACCCAAGCAACTGGTGCATGTAGGCAGCCTCAGGTAGTTCATTCCTTCAAAACAAAACATATTAAAATATAAAACAATATAATAACTTATTATATATAACAGTTAACCCAAATAAAAATCAGAATTACTTGTAGTCAAAGTAGTAACACTTTAACTGTGCCATGTATCTTTCAAAAGAGGGGATGTCCTTCTTGAGAATACTCCACAAAGCTCCAATCTCCAGGACATCACCTACAAAACATGGAGGAAAAAAAAGCACCTTAACACCAGAACATTCATAGGAACAATAGGGCTGATGCATTATACTACTTACGGGCCAAAATGAGCTGTTGCTTGGTGAGTGAAGACCCAGTTGTAGGTAAAAAGTTCAGTTCGAGTAATGAAACCTGTATAAAAAAACAACAGTGTAAGCCAACAAACGGCTAATGTAAATAAATGCACCCCATCTACACATCATAGCAAAAGAATAAAAACCGATGCAAACAGTAAATATTTTTGATTAAATATTTATCAGAGACAGACTAGTTATTGTACCAAATAGTTTCAAGAAAACACTGGAATAACAATGATTGGAAACCTTATTTAAACGTGAAACCTGATATAAACATCTTAGCTTGGTTAGCAATGGTTAGCTTCCCAAGCTGCTTTAGCTACCGTGACTTAGAACAATTATTTGTATGATAAGCAGTATCCACTGAACAGAGTAGCTACACAACCAGAAAGGCAACTCTTATATTACCTTTAATTTGCTCAAAAGTTCTCCGCATTTACTCAGATTTGGGTTTTTCTTGTTCCATTCCGCTTTCAGAGTCTCGTACAATCCCGCTGTCTCTTTCAGCGCCATGGTGATTCTGCAAAAAGTACAGCACCGGCCACCGAAATACGTTAAAGTACTGTCGTAAAAATACGGCAGCAGCCATCGGAATACGTTAAAGCACTGTCGTAAAATCTGATGTTTTGCGCTCACCGGATTGGTAGTTCAAGATGGCGGCATTCAACACTGAACAGTGGCGAAATTATCTACCAAATCATTCAATTTTTACCAGAATTCGTGAAAATGTTCTGTCAGAGGCCAATGGGAACGAGAGAAGAGTCGCTAAGAATCTCGCCTTTTGTTTGGGGGCAGATTTTTTTCTGTGGGATGAGACCGCACGCGCCTTTCACACGACCAATCTGCGACAGTTAAACCTGCCACAGGAAGATCCCAGCAGCAACGATGCGAGTTATCAGACCCTCATGTGCATTAATCCTCCCTTTTTTGAGGTAAGCCAGGTGCTGCTTAGTCCAACTCGGCATCATGTGGCACTCATCGGAAAGAGGGGTGTCTCAGTGCTGGAGCTGCCACAGCGATGGGGGAAAAAGTCGGAGTTTGAAGGTGGAAAGAGCGAAATAAACTGCAGGACCATCCCAGTGGCGGAGCGTTTCTTCACCAGCTCCCCTTCTGTGAGTCTACGCCAGGCAGCTTGGTTTCCCACCGAGATTGAAGAGCCCTACTTGGCGTTGCTTATGTCGGATAATACCATCAGGTTTTACAGTCTGAACTCGCCTCAAACGCCAGCTAAAGTACTTTCACTTTCACAGTCAGACGATGACAGCTCAGCCCATCAGCCTACGCGCTCCTTTGCTGCGTCTCTGGGAGAAATTGCAGTGGCGTTTGACTTCGGGCCCACCTGCTCTGCTCACCGAAAACTGGCCGCGCAGCGCTGCAAAGAACAACCCCTCTACCCCTTGTATATCCTCTATGAAAACGGAGAAACCTACCTGAGCTACACGAGCCAAAGCAACGGGGTCACTTTGAGCAAGCTAGTTGGACCTCTCCCTATGTACCCTGCTGCAGAGGACAACTACGGATACGACGCATGTGCCATCCTGTGTCTTCCATGTGAGCCCAGCATCTTGATCATTGCCACAGAAACCGGCACTCTGTATCACTGTGTGGTGCTGGAGTCTGAAGAAGAGGAAGAGTCTGAGAAGTGGATTGACAGCTCGGAGGCAGTGCCAGCCCTGTATGTCTTTGAGTGTGTGGAGTTGGAGCTCACTCTGAAAGTGGCGACTGGAGAGGAGGAAGAGCCCCAGGAGTTTGACTTCACGTGCCCCATTCGTTTGCACAGAGACCTGTTGTGTCAGCACAGGTATCATTGCACCCACGAGGCAGGGGTGCACAGTGTGGGGCTCATCTGGATTAACAAGCTGCAAAAGTTTCTTGGCTCGGGTGAGGAGGATAAGGACAGCCTTCAAGAGCTGGCGGCTGAGAAGCGCTGCATTGTGGAGCACATACTTTGTACTAGACCTCTCCCAACGACTGAATCGGCCCCAGTGCGTGGCTTTGTGATTTTGTCAGATCTTTCTCTGGGAGCTACTATGATCTGCATCACTAGCATCTATGAGTGCATTCTCTTACCCCTTCTGAGTTCCATCCGGCCTCCCTCTCCTCCCCTGCTCTGCTCCCACCCTGGACCAGGCTTGGGCAGTTCACCTCTGCGTGCAGTTGCTGATGATTCCTTTGAGCAGCATATTCGTAATATTTTGATGCGCAGCTCAACCAATCCTCTTGTTCTGAAAGCTGGAGACAAAGAAACATCCCCTCCACCTCAAGAGTGCCTCCAACTCCTCAGCAGAGCTACTCAAGTGTTTAGGGAGGAGTACATTCTGAAACAGGACATGGCCCGTGAAGAGTTGCAAAAGAGGGTGAAGTTACTCACAGGTCAGAAGAAAAAGCAACTAGAGGAGCTGGTTCTGTGCAGAGAGGAGAAGAAGAGTCTCAGGGAGACAGCGGAGAGGTTGGCTGACAAGTACGAGGATGCAAAGTATCGACAGGAGACCATAATGAATCGTGTTAAAAAGGTGCTCAGTAGCCTTCAAAACCAACTGCCAATTTTGTCAAGTAGTGAAAAGGACATGAAAAAAGAGCTCCAGTCCATCACTGATCAACTGAAAAATCTAGATAACAGTATCAAGCAGGTGAACATGAAGATGGAGTACCAGAAGTCACAAGTTGGCAAAGACCAGGCTGCAGAGAAGACCCCAGTGCAGCTGAACGCTCAGCAGAAGAAAGTTGTGCAGGATGTTCTCAAAGACCACGGACAGCAGATTGGAGACATGATGAAGCAAATCAAAGACATTAAAAACCATTTTAGTTTCTAAGTGCTATTCATTTATTTCTGGCATTTCTGGTTATTTCTGGCATTTTTACATGGTGTTTTCTTTTGTTCATGTTTTCAATTGATACAAGTTTGCTGTTCAATATAAGCTTTGAAAAAATATTACACCTAGAATCTTTGTTTTTCTTTTGATAAATATATTTTAAAAAGACAGGACGTTTGTGTATTTATTACTGAAAAAGGTGAATGCTGTCCTACACTTACAATAGTTTACTGAAGTATACTATACACTAATAATGATTATATAAGGCTTTTGCCATAAAGTATTACAATTTCAGTATTAGTAATTTAAAATGCAGTATTCCATAGTATCTGTAGGAGTTACGTAAATTTGAAGTTAATTGCCAGAATATTGCAGAAATTTTCATTCATGGAAGTATAAGATCCATGCTTCCATTACACCTCGTCCACCAGATGTCACTGTTGCGCTTTGTGGACATCTTTTCATACATTTTTTGAGATGTCTTTTGGTGAGGAATTCCCCACGTAAACACAGTGACGCAAACGGAGACCCCCGTTTCCTTGACTCAGCTTCATAGGGGGTGATTTAGTGCGTGAAAGGGTCATGTGTACACTACAGTTATCTTAACTCTATTTTGGAGCTCTACTGATATGTGGTTATTGTTTAGTCATGATGTTTGGGAGATGATGATGTTGGGAAGGTATACATCATTGCACAAACAACACTATTACAACAGCATCTAAGCACTCTCATTAACTCTGGGGAGGGTGTGGCATTTACTGCATGTTTAGGTCAATTATGTGTCCAAATAAGGCAATGTGTGTAGTATTTTTTCCACAAAGGTATAGTGTCTAGCTCCTGTCCTCGCGCCTTAGGAAACTTAGCGGACCCTAGGAAAGGAGATATTAATAACTCCTAGGCCAGCCCTCTACATTCTTCACATGTGAGTCACTGAGGGAGCGAGCAGGCGAGGGAAGAACTGTATTGCCTGTTTCTCATTTGTGTTTCTTTCCATGGGGGAGTGGAACGACCCAGGAAAGCCACCCCTCTTTCTCCGAATGTTTTAGGTCTTATGAGACACACGTAGGCTTAGTGCAAGATAGATATTTGGAATACACGGCATAGTTTACACAAGCTAACCCCACAGAAAGACGAGCAAACAGTGAAATGAATGGCCTGTATACAGTATTAGAGGGTTGGTGGGGGGAGAGAGGAGATTGGAAAAAATAGTGGTCTTGGGACTTTGGCAAGGGAGAGAGTGAGTCACTGTTTTCTGGTCTCCAGGAAACCAAACCAAGCTTGATATAAAATGAGGAAAAAGTTTTTTGGAAAATGCATAAACTTTCTGCAAAATGTTTTAACCAACAAAATATCACAAAAAGACAATGCACAGTCATAAGTTTATTTGTTTACGTTATTAACATTTGGTGAGGAGGTGCACAGTAGTCAGTATATTCAGTCTAGTTCAAAAGTTTCAGCATGTTACATACAAAGTATTTGCAACAATATAAAAATAATATATAGTTTTGAAAGGGTTAGCACAGATAGGTGAGATATTAAATTTGCAACTTATTATTTGGTAAAACTGATGTCATTAGTTAAAATAATCATGTACTAAATCAGAATGTCAGGTCTAATCACTGAAGGAATGTTTAGTCAAAATATTTGTAATACTTAACATTTCTTTAGATTATATTAAATAATAGCTCTCTCAGAGGGCGTCAAACTTCTGCTTACCAAACAGACATTTTAAGAACTTATTACTCACAAGGAAACCTCAAGGCCAAGCAGAAGATACAAGCACTGTTCTCTCTTAACAAAACGATCAGTTGTGAAATCTAGGGCAATGGTGCACTTAAATAAAAAAGAAAGGAGAAATTGCATACAGCATCTCAAGCATTTCAGCATGGGTAAAAAGAAACAGTAGCATAGGTAAAATAATGCTGAGAGTCTTTATGCATCTGACCCCTTTTGTCTGCGTTTGGATGGGGGTACAAGCCGAGAGGGCAGCTCAGGGGGCAGACCATGCCCCTCCAGTTTGACTTCAATCAGGTGACTTGCCAGGGCAAATTCTTCATCATCCAACATACCATCACGATCCACATCCGACAGCTTCCAGATCCGGCCCAGTACTGAGTTGGGAAGGCGGGAACTCACCATCCAGTCCTTGGCCTTGGTACCACTCAGTTTCCCCTCATTGGGAGCCAGGTTGTAGAAGATCTCGTCATATTTTGGTTTGTCCTTGGTCACTACCCAAGTATCCTCCTCCTCTTCTGCCTCTCCATTCTCCTCAGCAAAGGGGTCTCCCTCAGTAAAGGGTCCAACACGGGTGCCCAGGAAGGCCCCTCCCTGTACCCCAGGCTGGTCCCCTGCCTCTAGCTCTTCTTGTCGCAGAAGGGGCATCAGTTTGGCAATGTCAGAGGACAGCAGCTCATCTAGGGCAGCCATCAGATTTGGTTTCAAGGTTTTGAATTTGGTGAAGTCATGGACCATTAGTTGTTCCTGCAGAAAAGTAGATTTAGTTTTACCTTAGAGTTGGATGTCTTTATAAATGTCAAAACTATTGTGACAAACCTGCATTTTTGCACAGTCAGGAAAATCCCCTGCTGAGATGTTGTGTGCCAGTTGGATCTTGGAGAAAATGACTGGAAGTTGGTAAATTAAGTTTTTCTTTTTATTATCTTTCCTGAAGACAGAGGGCATCTCTTGTTTCAAATAACTAATAATATGTGCGTGGACCTAGAAGTCATGAAAACAAGATAATTGTTAGACACCTCTCTAACTGCCATTTTCATGTTTTTTTCATTGACTCTACTGACCCTGACCAGTCGTGCCCTCTTCACCAGGTCATTCAGCTTACGCAGCGCTGCATTACGAGGCAGGTTCTGGATGTCTGCAAATAGGTCCTCCTCCTCCAGCTCAAACAGTTTACGGTTGTCTGCGACCATCAGGGGCTCAGACCAGAAAGACCCAATGTAGACCCGCAGAACCTCAGGGGTTCCAAAGACTTTCCCCAGGGACCACATCAGAGCGCCATAGACTCTCATGAGCTGCTGTGTGCCCACCATGTCAGCCTTGTTCAGCACAACACGAAGCTTATCTTCATTGCCTTTCAATGCACCAATGGCTTCAGAGAACTCATCAGAAATTTCTAGTTTATGTGCATCAAACAGCAAAATGATGCGGTCCACGCGCTCAGCAAACCAGCGCAGCACTGCTGGGAAGTCATAGCCTGTATGGATAAAAAATAAAAAAAAGTAAAACTAATAACATATGACAGGGCAGGAGAGGAGTTGAGGTCAACACAGACTCAAGCCCAGTCTTCTTATTTAAGTAAATAGCCTATCTGGAGGTCACTGCATAGGCCAAGACTATTGGCTATATCATATATACTTATACTTACTTATACAAATGTTAAATATTCCTGCAGTTGTTGAAAAAACAATCCTTTTGGTTTGTATTTTCTGCTTTAAATCTGTTTTATATGCTACTTGTTGATGCATGATTAATTTAGGACAAAATACATATTATGCAATTCATCAATTGCATAGTTGTTTACTCCAGTTCGAACCACAAGAATTGTTCCAACATTCTTTCACCTCTGCACCACTGGCAACTTGACAGAAATCAACCACATCCTTCTGCCTGCCATCTGGAGGGTTTTTTTTTCATTTCTGAACAGAAATTCTCAAGTTTGTTAGTAAATCATGCACTTATAATTTTTACGTAGAGCATGAAGATATGAGCTGACGTTATAAACCACAGTGAAATGAAGGATGGTCCTCATCAGTATTCTCAGCAGAATTGTATCTTCACCAGTTCTGCTCTTAATTATAGTTTAATAGATGCTGAGTACACTGCTGAGAGAGGGATTGTGACACTGATGCTGGTCCCACTGGTTAGATATGCGAAGATGACTTGTGATGTTTACGATGCGTCTGTGAGAACCCCAGGCCCCCTCCTCACCTTTGCGGTCTCTCTCACCTCGACTCACTCTCTGCTTGGCCCCAGACAGGATTCCAGGCGTGTCTATGACGCTGATGCTCTCCAGAACCTGGTTGTTCATCTGGGCACACTGGAACCTGGTATTGCCAGCAGCATACAGAGATACTGAACATTAACCTTTTATGATAAAAACTGAGAGAAAATCTAAATTATCTAGTGCAAAAAAGGACGTTTGATGCAAGGTCCATATTGGATACTGCTTAGTCGACCTCCTCCCCCTGTTCCCCTGCAGACCATTGTATGGAAGCAGGCCTCTCAATGCTCATGGTTTCCTGAAGGAAAATGACCGCTAGTGCCAGAATCAAACAATAAGGCGTGCTAACAGTTTGCGGCCTAGAACAACAACATGGCTTCCTGTAGTTTATGAACTTAATGAGCCCACCGGCTCCAGTTCAGGAAGTCAAAGCAAAAGGAGAGACGTAAGGACATTCACAAACACACCCTGCTAAGGGACAGAGAGGGCCCCAGTTGGAAAACCATCATCACTCAGTTACACTGGCACTGTGTTAACAGAAGGCTCTTTGTATTTCTGTCGCATTTGGACTTATTAAGGCATTACTTCTCTTACAGCAATATTTCCACTGCATCACATACAACTCTGTTATTATACTGTTAACAGTCTCACTATTATTTAAATGTTTACATGATGCCTGAACATTGCTGGTGACCTCACATATTTGTCTGTGCCCTGAGGGGCTGTCGAGCTTTAACCTCATCTTTGAACTTGTGCACATTGCAGTTCCTCTCTGAGTACATTAGCCGTCATCACCCTCTCTGGCGATATCGCTCCCTTTCTCAGATTTTCCACAAATAAGGCAAGTACCTCCCTCCTCTGACATTTGGCACAAGAACTAGAAATTCCAACAGGCTAAACTGTTATCTTTGCTTCCCTCTCTCCATCTAATTGTAGTGTTTCTGTTGATGTTGATTGACAATGTAAAGAAATGCTTTAAAATTGGTCACCTGTTGAGAAATGTGTTTCCAAAAGGGTTGAGTTTTCGAAAAGGCTTGTTGGGATCAACAATAAGAGCATTCCCAGGAATTACTCCCTCCACATCCCCATGCATGATTGCTGTGAAGCAGTCAGTGGTGGGCTCAGGTCCCACCCGACTTCCAGGAATCTCCTGCTCCAACAGGTACCTGTCAATACGCATAGGCAGTGAGTCAATAGCTTGTTTAGATTTTTTAGATAAAGTAAATACTTACTTGATGAATGTGGTCTTTCCAGTAGAGTACTGTCCAACAACCAGTACCATAGGTTTGTTATCGAAGTCTGCATCCTCCAGACTGGGAGAGTGGAAGTCATGAAAGCCATAGTATTGCTCCAGTGGCAGGAGTTTTTTGCGGTACAGAGACTTAAGCCCCTCGGTCACAGTGCGAATCACTTCAGGTGCCTTCTTCACATTCTTTTTTCCCCAACGAGACATGCTTTATTTTCTAGAAAACGTCAGAGCTGTCAGATGTGTGTATGTTTGGAGATGTGCTTCCTTCAGGTGTTTCCTGTATTTATTCTGCAGCTTCTCACTTGTCCTTGGATACCTTCGGGCGCACGCCTTAGAAAAGTAATATGGCTGATGTTTTGCTATTATTCAGAACTTCTGTCAAAGCAGTCCTCTGCAGTAAAATAACTCCTGAAATACAAGATAAAATGTTCTCATTGACTCACGCTAAAATGGGACAAAAAAACCTCAGGCCCACCCACTGACTATTAAGTATTGTCAGTGCATGTCTGGAAAAAATTTAGAGTAGAATGGAAAACTTGCAAACCCAACCCTGCATCAGGATTTGCACAGGCACAGCTCATGTCCTACAGTGAAATGAGTAAGACATTCCTTCTGACCCCAGCAGTTTGCCTTAGTGGATCAGGAATCGCATGCACAAATAAAGCACTTGCAAGAAAAGATGGCCACTAAAAATAGTCCATATATGGTTAAAAAACTTGTATCAACAGAGCTGAATGTACACATTACCAAAAGGAGACAGGACATGCATCAATAGACATCAGTTAATCTGTAGAAAAATATCCTAGATAAACACCCATTTTGGTCAGGGCAAATCAATTATGGCATGTCATAAGACCAAAACTGTTGTGAGAACAGATTTTATAGTAGTCATTCATACTCAAGAATTGTACAAAACAAATTTAGAAACCTCTTCAGGCAAAACGATTCTTTAAGCTTCCCGACAAAGCATAAAGCTGTAGGCTATAAAGTTTATCATTTCTTAGCAGGGAAACTATAGCATAACCCAAGGGCTCAATGTGGCCTTGAATGAACTAAACAGCATGCAAATAATTAACGTCAAATACAGAAAACAAAACAAGTACTTACCAAATTGCAAGAGCACAGCTTCAAGATCTTTCAGTCTTTCCCGCAACTGGAGTTTGGAAAATATTTGCACTGAAAACCCCCAAATAGAGGAGCTGCTGCTGCATATATGGGTGTTCCTTTTACAGCAAATAGGATCCCAGATTACAGAGGATGATTCTTCTCCAAAGTTTAATGTATTTCAGATGAGCTGTAGACCTGGCACGGATCCTCGCTCTGCCTGTTGAAACCAGCACAGGGCAAACACAAGCACTACACTTCAGATAACTTTGATTCCCTTGTCTCCCTCTTTTCTGCAGCACCTCCTCTTCAGGGCACGAAAGCAGGCAGCACTAAAACTCAGATGAGATGGGCTGTGGTCAAAGGGCGTGGACCTGGAGGAGGGACACTGAATAAATAATTTTACTAGAAACAAAAGGATTACGTTTTCTAAACTAAATCATACACTAAAACAACGCGTAGAGTTTCCATTTGACTCTATTTTGACAAACCTATCGTCTGTGCTCCAGCTCCTCCCAGACTATAAAAGCATCATACCTCAAAATATTCAAAGTATTATCTTTTTTTTCATGCACCACCTACTGGCCATGTTCACGATGTCATCTCCACAAAAAAATAAAAATAATAATAATAATTAAAAAAAAGAGTAATTTGCACCACCTATGTATAAAACAAATATGTCCATTATTCAAAGTGACAAAGACAGAAACAAATAGCCTACATTTCATAAGAAGCAATGTTTAATTTACAGTTTTACTAAATGTACATTTCTTTTTAAAAAGTCATTATACACAATAAATACAAAATTATTCTGTAATACTATACTTCAAATTCTTTTTGTACATTATTATTGTTCCTTTTTTCTCCATTTCATTGTGATGTTTGTGTTTGAATTGTCCATCAGAAAAAAAGCAGACACAAAGGAGGGGGGAGAGTACAATAGCAGAAAGATGAAAGACTTCAGAATACACAAATTGAACAGGTAGAAATGACCTGCCACCTGCTGGACAAACCTGGAACTTCAAGCAGTCAGTACAAGAATGCATGTATTTGAATTGAATGAAGGTTACAACAGAAAAAGGTCACGCTGAAAACCAAGAATCGCAAAGTAATAGTAATGAAATGTATTAAACATTTTAAATGGTTTTATCATATGGTCAATATATGGGGGGGGGAGGTTTCCAATGACAATTTTTTGGTTTGCCTGAAAGAGAACACTTTAAAGCACAAATTTTGACGTTTTAGTTCATTTTTGGAGTGATCTATGCTGCATAGTACTGTGAATGCAGAGTATCAAATTAAATTATATACCCAGGCAATGTGATGGAATGTGGAAATACTAAAATAATGAAATGACGTGTAATATAATATAGAGAATAGGGAACACTGAACAATTTTTGACCATTTTGTTTTGTTTCTCAAGCTCGGCTGAGAACACAAAAAAATCCAGGCATATTAATGTACATGAATGTAGCGTTCCACAAATTCACACATGTACCATCAACAGTAAAGACAGAAATGTCTGGACAATTCAAATGAGCAAACAAAGCCATCATAACTTGGCAGAGTATACAGTGATACTGTGTTCACAGTGCCCACCCTCACTCACTCGTCAGTCCCCAGTATCGCTGGTTGAGGTGAGGGCCTGTTATCTGCTCTGAGTCTGGGGTACCAGGCTGCCATTGTGGCCTCGGCCACGGACCTGAGGGTGCTGGGCCAGGGAGGATGATGAGGCGGACGGCAAGACAGAGGGTCTATGGGACAGAGGGGTGGAGACCCCCTGGAGGTGGTGGTCGTGGTGAGGTCTGCTTTTGATATGGGGGCCATGGCCAGTGGGCTCCTGCTGCAGGTTTAGGATGCTATCAATTGCGCACTGCAAGTGCTCATTCAAAGAGTCATCGGGGGGACTGCCACTAGAGAAGCTGGCATTGTCCATATCCGGAGAGTCCGACTTGCAACGTTTAGCAGGAAGCAGAGAGTCTCGGGTGAAAGATTCTGGGGACGGGGGTCCGGGGGCGTGCTGGTCCATTCGAAATGTCCCACCTGCCCTCTGTCTGTTTTTCATCTTTTTGTATTTACTTTCACCAGTTTCAAAATCCGTGTGCTCACCCTGCTTCTCTTTGGAACAGTCCCTGTCTGAAAGCTGTGGCACATTATGTTGTGAGGTTTTGAGACCACGGCTGAAAACCTCATCTACGTGGTCCAGCCCATGCATTGCACTTTCTAATCGACCCACATCATTACTAGACTCTCTATAGACATGCTCCCGGTTGTCTCTTTTTTCTACCTTCACACTGGCAATAACGGTCCTTTCTGAAGGAGAAGAGGATTTGTGACAGGATGGTGAATCTGTGGTTCGGGGGTAACCCTCATCGCCTCCTCCTGGTATACCAGGGCGAACACGTGGACTGACATTTTCACGGTAGGTTTTTCTAAGGGGCAGACGACAGGTGGTCTGTGATGAAGTGCTGGAGGCAGTAGGGTTGGGTTTGGTCCCCCCTGCACTGTGATGTTCCATTGTCCCATTCATTTGAACAGAGGGCTTGGACAGGGTAGAAGGAGCTTGTTTGTAGAGAGGATTGCTTCTAAACTCTGGGTTAGACTGAGCTGTGCTTACTGAAGGGAGATATGTGGATGGAGTACTAGTGCAAACAGGGGTCTGAGTTCGAATGACGGTGGTCACTGAGGTGGAAGGGGGGCCTTTTGCGTCTTGTAAAGCGGAGTTTGACTTATTTGAGGATGGTTGTGTGGACTGACTGCTGTGCTGAGGCTGAGGTGTATGCACAGGATCTAAGGCAGTGTTGTGGACCACCTTACTGAAGCCTGCCTGATCCTGCTTGATTTTGAGCTTCAAGCCGATCCTCCTGCGAGCTTCGTAGGTCTTTATGGGTGGTTTACTAGTCCGCTGCAGTAAAGTGTCATCGTCATCAGATGCTTTAGAGTTGAATGGTGAAGGAGAAGAAAAATGTGAGGATGAAGCAGCAGAGGCGCGACTGATGGAAGAACTTAGAGTCACCGTATGCTCTGGCGTGGATTTTGTAGAGTCGATGGGAGGTGTGGGGCAACTACTGGACCAAGACACTGAGGCTCCACTTCCTCCCTGTTTAATGACCAATTTGGTTGGAGGGAAAGGAGAGGCAGATGACACAGAGACAGGAGGAGGCGCTGCAGCACGAGTAGTGGGGACAGGAGCTGGGGCTGGTACTGAAATAGGAGGGATAGGGGCTGAGGCTGAAACAAGAGGAGCAGGGGCAGAAGGAGGGGCAGCCAGAGGGACAGGAGCTGGTGGAGTAGGAGGTTTTGGGGTCACATTTGGTGTAGGAGCAGAGGCAGGAACTGAAGTGAGAGAAACAGCAGCCTCTTGAGTTCCTGAAGTGGCTTCAGGGGAAGGAGAAGACTTCTTTGAGGAAATAGCTGCACTCTCCCATTTGCGCACATTGGCCAAAAACTCCTCTGCAATAAAACAAATGAAATATTTCACCATTTAATAGATTTTTATGATTTTGATTGAGTCAAAATATTCTTAGTGTGGAAAATGAATTTATAATCTTAAATATATCCAATTAAGAAATTAATCCATAAACTACTGTTGATATAGACACCTTAGATTAGATAAACCAAAACAGTTCAAAATTCATTGTTTACCCAATTTAATAATAGCAATCTGTATAAAATCTTTCAGAAACCTTGATATAGCACTAACAAGTAACTTTGAAAATACCTGGTCTCTCTTTTGCCAAAATTCTATCTTGACTTATTGCAACCTTCTCCTCCTGTATGAACATGCGGTCAATCATTACCATCTCAGCAGACGGGCCCAGTCTTTGCTTAAATACAAAAACAAAATCAATTCAAAATTAGTCCCCAAACAGAATTTTAACAAATAAAAAATCATTTTCGCTTGGGAAGGTACCTTGGATTCTGAAAAAAGCAAATGTCTGTATTTATCCACCATAGCCTGTGTCCGCTTCTGAAGCATGGAGGATACCCTCTCAAATTCTTCATCCACTGAACCCAAAGAAAATGAATGAATGAATTATACGATATACACTACACACATTTAAGTTATAAATCCAGAATACACAACAAGATGTAACCTTTTTCATAATCCTCTGAGGAGTGTACATTTCCTTGGTAGAGATGATAAGGCAGTAGTCTATGCAGCGTGTCCTCAAATGTGTTAAAAGGAGCACTGTAGTTTGGGTGGAGCGCTGAACCCTGTTGTTTTCTTAGTTGTTCTAGCAACCTAGAGTAAAGTAAATGAATTCAGTTATACAAGAAATAAAACATGGTGTTACACTGAAATGATCACAGCACTTACCTTGCTTCCTTACTAGGCTCTGCAGTAAAAGGCATCTTCATTGTTGTCTGCAAATATAAAGTTAAGTGAATACAACTGTATTGAACCTGTAATATCAGAGGCACTGTGTGCTTTCTTACATGGGTTTGTACAGCAGCAGCAGGAGGTTGTGGAGCAGGCATTTGAGTCAGACTAGTTCCTAAAACTTGTATTTGCACCCCTCCTTTACCCAGGGTCAGTCCTCCCACCGAGCTAATCACCCCTGGCTTTGGCTGAACCTGTGGACAACAAGATGTATTTCATTATCTTTTGCAGAATGCATTTACTGGTGCAGCAAAAACCAAATACTTACCTGTGCAGGCTGGTTAAGGCAAGTAGGAGTGACAGTTTGATTCATAATTGTTGCAGCTGGTCCTTGGGCTCCTGAGAATACCTGTAAGTCACTTGCTCCTAAAGCAAATAAACACATGAACATGAACACATGAATGAACACATACGACACACTTCATGTTGTTTCATTAACATATTTAATGACTGGGCCCTAACCTGTTGCAGGTGTTTTCACAACTACTGATGTTGGCTGCAGCACTGAGGGGATCTGACTGGGCAGACCAGCACTCGATGATGACATCACTTTGTCTAGAGGCACGTCTTGCTGGGAGCCAAAATGAGTCGTTGCTTGAGGTTGAATTTGAGGCAGAGAGGGCTGCTTTGACTGTAGCATAATGTTATGATGAACCTACAGAAAAAAGCTAATTTATTATCAGCAATAGACACTTTGATGTTTGAGATTTTAAGTTTAGATTAGTAGTGTAATACCTGGTGTAGCTTTTCCAGCAGTTGTTTTTGCTGAGGTGAGGGCTGGGCAATAGCTGACAGCGTCTGGATTTGCGCTGTTACTAATTGCAAGTGGTGCTGCTGTTCTGTGGAGAGGCCCATAACAGGGACCTGGGCTTTCACTACTGCACTAGTCCCTGTGTTTATGGGGGATGCACTGAACTGATGCTGTGCAGAGGGAGGTTTTGGGGACTGTGATAAAGGCATTTCTTGCTGATGAGGGCCAGGGACAGTGGTGGGCTGGGGTTGAAGCTGAACTTGAATCGCGGTCTGTGGCTGTGATGTTGGCTGAGGAGATTCTGCACTTTGGTTGTGAATTATAAATAGTGGAGGGTGGGAAGGCGTGCAGGAACGAGAGGGAGTCTGATTCTGAGGCTGAGGTTGTGAGGGCGGTCTGGATTGTTGGTGTGGGGACTGTATGTGTTGGCTTAAAGTGAGTGGAGACTGAGAAGGCTGGGGGCTCTCGGAAACACGCTGCGCTGTGGGGTGAGTGGGCACGGCCGGTGACATGTTCTGGATCTTCAGGGGCTGCTGATGTCCAGAGGAAGGAACCTATGAAAATACAACCATAAGAAATATAGTCAACAAAAATCAGTTTCAATGTACATAAATCAATGTCAAACATTGAGAAAGCGTACAAATTTGCACAAAAAACAACTGAGCAAGGCCACAGCGGTTCTGATTTTACACGAGGAAATCAGAGAAGAACAATAATGCTGATTAGGGCTAAACAATTAAAAATGCAATCCTAGGCAAATTGTAATTTCATGTGCATAAAAAAAAATCCAGATTAATTTCAAAAGTTTGAACCATTTAGAAAAATTAATATTTGAGAGAACATTTCAAACAAGAATTTGGGAAGTTTTGCAATGGCTGTAGAGATCTTGTCCATGGTGTTCTATACATAAAACAAACAGGATATTTAGCAAATTCTATATGATAGGTTATATTATAACCTAAATAACTGAAGCATTTGCAATTGTAATTGTAACTAAACAAGCTATTAATTTCCAAACAATTGTTCAACCCCAATGCTAATGCAGAAATAAAATTATTGTAAACAATTTTACAAATTGGGGAAAACATTCAAGCAAAAAACAATAAAGCAAAAACTAAATCAATTTTGATAGTGTCACAGTGCATGTTGATTTCCCAACTGATATTTTTCCTAAAAAAACTATTGCTTGATGTGTTGCCTGGCCAGCTGACACTAGTTTTCACTATTCTAAAAGGTTATAGTCTGGAACCTTGTCCAGTGCTGTTTTCAAGTGCATGTATATTAGCTTGGGAGATTTCTGTGAGGGCAGAGAAACTGCTAACAACAATCCCTTAATGGTAATATTAAAGGTGCAAGCAGAGATGATGGCCCATGCCACCGTGCACATGTCCCTCACATGCGACTGCTCAGGAATCACCTCTGAATCACCTGCTTAATCGTGATTCCCCTAGCATCAACCGCCCCTGCATCGCCAACCGCCCCTGCATCTCCGACTTGGGTGGCCGGTGCCCAGACCACGACCTGATCCTCTTCAAGCTGACTATCTAATGCAGTGTGCCAATTGGCTTACACTGGTGTGGTTAAGGACATTGAACCTCGGCAAGGAACGATATTGAAATCTGGTGTCACGATTATCATGGCCAAAATAATTGCAATTAACGATTATATCACAACAATGATTAAAATTGTTATTCGTTATTGTTATTAAAAATGTTATGGATGTGAATAATTATAATTTCAGCATTATGAATAGGTTCCATATTTAAATAATTGTAGTAACATTGCTTTGTTATATGTGAAAACAACCGTGATCAAGAAGGAATCATCGTGGGCAAGTATGTTTTTTCTGCTGATATAATGACAATTATCTCTCTCTGACATTTTGTATACCGTAATCATGATTATTGTCCCATCCTGAATTGAACCAGCAACCTCGTGCATTATACAGCTATGGTGTAGCTGACTTTTTTGACTGGAGTGCCTAAATGATGTTTGTGTCAATTTTCAATTAGGTTGCATCTGTTAGTCAGACAACCATAGTAATGTATGTCTCTCATTATACCTGGAGGGTCCATGGCTGTGAACCAGCAACTTCATGAATAATACAGCTATGGTGTAATTGACTTTTTATGACTGAACATTCTAGGTTACTCCAATTATTTTGCATAAAGTAATTTATGTCTCTGTATATAGATTTGGAAACTCCAATATGAAACAAAAAGTGGACTCCACAGTGCAAACGATAACATAAACGATGACATTGACTTTTTTGTGTTATGGTCAATACAATTAAATACCTCAAGTTTCATGATAATTTGATATTTTCTTACTTTTTATGTATATTTTAGGAGGTCACCATTGGTTATGTGCTCATTACTCTATTCAGGCTTTGATTTTGCACTATTGGCTGACAAATGTGGCGGTGAGCAGGTATCAAACAGGAAATAAAGAATTTTTTTGATGCCATGCTAATCAAAAACAGCAATGAATTAAAAAAAAAAAAAAGGATAACTGCTGATTATCAACATTTCTAGATGAGGCATGTGGAATGTGAGCTCATTGGGACCAAAAACTAAGGGGTAGATTTCATACAAAGGCAGTAAATGTGACAAGAAAATGCAGTATGGCCGACTACCTGTTCATCATTGGGCTATGCTCCAGTTCAACTTTAGGCCTGTATCATGGAGCTCTATCACTCTACTCCAAAATTTGCCTGTTCCCACTCCCAATGGGGTCCTATTCTGTTCCATTGGCACTAGGAGTTTACAAAAATATTGAAATGTCAATATATCGTATTATTCACTTTAATGATACAGTATCAATATCATGGACTGTATCGATACATTTTTTTGTATATTTTACCAAATTATTCTGTCATGGTAGGACTACAATTGTATGGCTTGTTTAGAGGAAATAAAATTATTTATGCAATTCATTTGACATTTGATTCACAGTTTTGATTATTAAAATAGCAGTATTTAATATTAAATACACAGGTAGTGGTTTAACAAAAATTTTTAGTATCACAGTTTACACACAATTTAGTAGATGATCCTTTAGAGCAGTTAAACTGCAGAAGTCCCTGTGTACATGTAAATGCGGAACTTGTAAAAGCTGTGGATGAATAATATTGACCAATGAAAGTTTGATGTGTTCTTCTAGTTAGTTTGATTTCCACTAATCAAATATCCCCAACGCCACAGCAGAGGCAGTTTCCATAATCCCCATTTCCCAGGCTTGACCAAAAAACTTGCTGCATAAATGTCCACATTATTTATCCAACTCATGAAAACAGAATTATTATTATTAACCAATTAACGAAACACGTGGTCTAATTGTTTCAAAAGACTGTAGTAAAAATAAATCACTCTTCTACCAGGTGAGCAGTAGCGAATTAATGACACATTTCATTTGAGCTACAAATACATGAACTTCATAGGTCTGCCGTAAAAACCTGACAATACGGTCTGCTGTGAGGAAGGTTCTAAACACTCATGCTTTAGAAAAGTAAGTAAGAGTGGCTGGCTTGCCAGGATTTGATTTTTACAATTCTGGGATGGTGAGGGGGAAAAAAAGGGTGGGGTATATTTGGGAAAGAGACAATCACAGAAATATTAATGTTTAGTACATGGATAACAGTTAAGGGGACATACGAGCTGATTCACAAAGTGATAGATCAGGCAAAGGATGCTACCTCTTAGTTGATGTTTTTTTAATACTTTAATCACCTTACATCAATTGTTGACAGTTTTAGCCAATTGTTTTATGTTAAAATGAAGTTATGTACAGTAAAACTACATTGCATTAGGACAAATAACACATAAGTTCCAAAACCAATATAGATTAAACTAGGAAATTGCACAATAAATGTACAATTGTTAGCATACGCTTTAAAAATTATCAAAGCAGCGCATGATTAAGAGAAGCATAAAAGGAGGGTTGGAAAAGAGAAATACAAAGCGGTGATGGGGGGGAAAGGGTAAGACACCCTAACAGCAGCAGCGACAGGTGGGTGGGGCTTAGTATAAATGGCTTTTCTACCTGCTTTACCACTGTTGTCAAGAGGGAGGGGCTCTGAGAGACCCAAGACTCTGTTAACTGGCTGTCATGGACAGTAAGGTCCGGAGCAGTGATGTGGTTGCTGCTGACGATTACAGACGCTGGCACTCCTACAGAGGGGGTAGACTCTTTCTCTTTTTGATGCTGCAGCTCCTGATAGGAGTACATTTACCATTCAGGGGTGTCAAAAAGGATGCGGGATTGAGGCATTGTGGAATAAAATAATCACCAAAAAGATCAGGCCCAATATTACTCCAAGCAAGGTTAATGTTAATTTTAAACAAGGAAATGCATATAAACTTAGAAGATGAAAAACATACCTGTTGAAGGAACATTTGTAGAGACTCCTGGCTCAGGATCATGCTGGATCCCTGGTTGGTAAACACAAGCCTTCCTGGATTTTGCTGAGTTTGAGGGGGTACCAGCCCCATAGTTGTCATGGTGGAAGAGGTGGAGACTGAGATGGACGGAGACGATGAAGGTATGGGAGTGGCTGAAGAGGCGCTGGGAGTCGGCTGCATGGCTACAACAGAAGGCTGGGGTACATGGATCTGTGTGGGATGAGAGGTCTGCTCTGTGGAGCTTCCCAAAACTGTGACACATTCTGGCTGCCCCTGGGCGGTGGTTCCTGCAGCAATGCTACTACTGTTGCCACTGCTCGGGACTCCACCCGTTTGTGGCTGTACGTTTGTCTGAAGGCTAACTGCTGGGCTAAGGCCCTCCACCTGACCCAGCATCAGGGGGTTCTGGATGGGCATGCCCTGTATGACTGTCTGTGCATGGCCTGTGACTGTGTGCGTCTGGGCCTGATTATGAGTTTGAGCCAAAGAGACGGGCATCTGAAACAGGGTGGGTGTGCCCATTTGACCAGGTTGGAGTTGGATGGGACCAGAAAGGATGTGTGCTGCCCCAGAAGGTCCCTGGGAGGTCAAGACTTGCCCAAGGTTGATGTTCTGATTTGTTGTTAAAATCTGGTTTGCGATTAGCTGTCCACCTGGACCCTGGCTGGTTATGATGTGGCCACCTGGATGTTGTGTGAGGATTTGTCCTCCAGCCTGCAGCTGGACAAACTGGGGATTCTGACCTTGAAGAACAGTCTGCGAAGGAATTACAATGCTTCCAGATTGGTTTAATAAATGTACACTGAGAGGTTTGCCAGATGCTTGTGCTGCTTGTGGTTTGAATAGTGTTTGTGAAAACTGTGAGGCTTGTGATGTGGCTTGAGTGCTTAAGACCACATTAGAGCCAGGCTTTCCCGCCAGGAAAGCTACATTTTGAGCTGCAGATACTGGAATCTGCTGTAGCCCTAGACCCTTGTGACCATCATTTTGATGGGGCTGAGGTGTGGGCTGTGGCTGTTGCTGTTTGTAAAGTTTTGGCTGGATGGCGCCACCCTGAGGTGGTTTGGGCTGAATGGGTGTTGGTGTGCGCTGGATGATAACGTTCTGCATGATTTGACCTTGAGTTTGTGGCTGGGGTGCTATTCCTGAAGCTAGAGGGGAGTTTCCAAAGCCCACAATCCCAGCAGGGGCAGTTACTGTACTGCCACTGCTGCTACTGTTGGTGCTGCTGACACAAACTGTAGGTCCATTTAAAGCTGGGGATCCTAAAGTGGCTTTGTTACCTTGGATCAGAAGTCCACTTCCTGAGCTTCCAAGGCCAGCTTGAGAGCCAGCTCCTGAAATCTCAGGTCCAGACTGGTGAAGCTGATAACCACCCATGGCTTTCGCTAGAATTGGCTGTCCAGACTGATTGATAGTCATAACCGTGGGTTGACCTACAACCTGAATTTGTCCTATTCCTAGCCCAGGCTGACTGCCATTGGGAAGTGTATGGAGACTCGAAATGGGCTGAAGGGTCACATTTCCAAGGCCTACAGGTTGCATGAAAGGCTGCACACTTATGGCCTTGTTCATCACCTGGGGCTGAAGCTGAAGGCCCTGCTGGGCAAGCACTGAGCCCAGCATATCAGCTGCTGCATTGGGGGGAGTTGCAGTAGAACTTGGACCTCCAGTGAAAATAGTTCCTGCCCCCCCAACGCCTATGCCTACACCAACAGTGCCCCCTGCACCAGTGAGGCTGGCATCAGGCAGCGTCTGAACCACTTGTGTAAGTCCTGGGATACCAAAGGACCCCAGGTCCAGCTCCGCCTCTGCCTCTTGTAAGCTTTGCTCTGTGATGTTTGCTTCAGCCAAGCTCTGCTGGAGGATGTCACAGGGTTCATGATTTGTCCCAATACCGTTGCTTCCACTTTCACCGCCTGGAGATCCTCCCAGAATGTCATCATCTTCCAAGAAGTCCAAGTCAACGCTGACTCTGGGCAGGCCGGGCGGCTCATTTGCTGAGAGCTGCACTGTGGGCTGAACTTCCGATACATGGCCCTTATTAAAAAAAAAAAAAAAAAAAATCAGCAACACCAAACACATCTCAATTGCACCTAACACAATTTTACAGAGTGGCAGTGCTTGCAGTGTTAGTGGAAAGAAAGCTCATCAGGAGCAGTATGGTAGGATGAGGACAACAGATGAGGTGAAGGCAGAGACTGGGGGATTTTACTCACCCCTGCAGCAGAGAAGAACGAGCTGGAGGGATCACTCGAACCATCCAAAAGGTCGTCAGTGTCCAACTACAGAGACACCCACCAAGAGCAAGATAGACAGAAAGCCCCAAGGCACCCAAAGCAGCAGGCAAAAGCCAGAACAGGACAGAAAGATGAATAATCAGAAGAAGGGCAGGTACACAGAACCATGTTAGAACTAACAAATGAAAGGGACTACAAAGGAAAATGTATTATTATGCTTTAAATAAGTGGATTTAATAAGGCAATTTTACAGGTTTTAGTTTTCAGGACTCAAAGTACTTCAAAGAAGATAATAGTGATATAAGAAAATTGAATAGCAAGGATTGCAAGGATGTTGGGAAAAAGTACAAAGCATCTATGAGTAGGCCTGAACACTGAAGTAAACAAACCCAAAATGAATTGTGACTGTAAAAAGTGGTACAAACAACTTAAAATACTCACATGGGTTTCAGAGCCATGAAGAAAGTCATTTAGAGCTTCTGGGTCACTGTATTATAACAGAAAGCACATAATATCAGTAGCGTAATTAATGCCATGATGTTAAAATAATACCAACTAGATGTGTAGTGTAGCCTAACTTACCAAATTACATCGAGAAGGCACCTGCCGTCTTCATCATCCATGACAACTGATTAAGAAAAAAATAGTTAGGTTCAGCCTAAATCTTATTGCATAATGTCCCGATGCCTGCAAATAAATAAAATGCTCATGTTCAATGTCAATAGAAATATAAAAAACAAACAAAAAACAAATATTATAGTTACAGAATGATGTTAACAAAAATTGCAGAGGCACGAAGCAGCTAAAGTTCGTTGTTGATGTTGCTGCCGCAACAGCACTCGAGACTGTAAAATAGTTTTTATAAGAAACACAAGATATGGCCAGTAGGCTGGTACTTATATGTCGCAATTGAAAAGCCTACGAAAGTCTGTCAGGATCCGGTACATTTTACATATAGTTACTTAAAACAAATGTGCAGCGATTGATGGCAAACAACAAACGGAAAACGCGCGGGTTTTACCAGGTAAGAATTGGTCTGGGCTTAGCTTTTGCAATAATGTAAACATTACGTTTAATGCAGCACATTATACAAAGCCTAAGTTTAAACTATGGTTTAAGACTTGCATACCTCTCTTGCACCTCAAAAAGGCACTGGATCGTAGCCATTACTCGGTAAGAGCACAGTAGGTGCGCAGGATATGAATGGAGAGCGGCTACATGCTAGTCCGTGTTTTTTTCCCTTTTCAACAATGATTTGCATGCAGAGTTTGAATGTTTGTCAGGCTTGGCCTTTATGGCAGTACAATATACCTTTGTGAATAAGAGCAAAAATGCTTTTAAGGCCTATGATTTGGGTAGTAGTCTGTATTTAAAAGTAATAAAAAACTGACAGTCTCTCGCTAGCCAAGCTAACTAGCCTTCTTAGCAAATCAGCAATCAACAATATTGAGAGGTCCAGCTAGCCACAGCCTTTGACATTCAAAACAAACCACCGATTGATGAGATTTTGATCCTTAAGGTCTAAATCGATCGTCCCACTTTACAAACACACGCTAATAGTGTTTGCCTTTACATACAAACATAATTACGCAGCGAGCAATGGCTCCCCTTGCAAGCAAAATATTAGTTAATGTTGGAATACTCTTGGATGAGGGGGGTATGCTTGGGAATTCGGTGTAAAATGACCGGGTTAGAGAGGCGTGCAGCATCGTAACTTTGGAAAATGGTAGCTGTGCAATTTGCGTCTTTTCCGCGCCTTTTACATACTGCAGCTTACAAGCAGTTTTTCGGATTAATTGAGAAATAGCTACATTGTAACAAACTCACCCGAGACGATAGAGGTGCAGGCAGCGCGGGGTCTCCAGGACAGCCTCGCACGGGCTGCAGTTCAGGACCCAATTACAGCAGGAAACAGGCGTCCTGCGCTCTGCCAGACTGAATGCGACGATCATCCTCAATCTGATGTGGTTGCCAAGGTTTCCAACTGTCAGACACTACGGACCTTTACGGAGATGAATATGTCCAAATACGCACACACAAGCGAGTATAAATGACTCATCACAATAATAATAATTTAAGGAGAGCTGTAAAACATGTCGTCATTTCAGACATAACCACTCTCTTGTGTTGACAGAAAATAATCTGCATTTATAATCCGAAATCTGTTTAACACTCTTCGAAGTAGGCTATAATTCACTCTACGACTGCGACTTTATTTTTAGATTTCAACAGATTAAATATCAAGAAAATACATGGAAGTTTAGAATGTCGTAATGGGGGTATATAATAACCAGTGGAGGGGTCGGCCATGGTTACCTATAGCAACCAATTCGCGATCCATTTCCGGTGGCCATGTTGGGGCTGTAAAATTCTACTCAAGAATTTATGCACATAGATAGCTGAACTTAGTTACTACTACTTTATGCCACTTACACAAATCATTTAAAAACATGAGTTGCAACAAATAAAATACAAAAATAGTAGTTATTTTGTATAAATGAGGTGTCATAGAAGTCATTTCACCTCCCAATAGCTCAAATATTATTACACTACAATAAATTAAACTAATAATCTCTATATTTGTGCAAAAAAAAACTGTACACACAATAAATAAAGAACCCCAAGAATATTTAAAATGACCTGATCAGCCTAAAATCAATATAGCAATTATTATGTGACAGGCCTATTAATAATTAAATGTTTTGCTTTATACTTTATTTATGGGCCAAATTTCAACCATGTAACGTGTAAAAATCTGTAAATATATTTTATAATAATTGCCGTAAAGTGAAAAGAATAATTATCAGTTGCTGTGCCCATATGTGTAAGGACATACATCCTTACAAATATACATCAGTGCAGTACTTCGAGGGTGAATATTCATTTTCACTTCGTAGAAAAAAAAAAAAAAATCCTGAAAGAGAAAATGTTTACTGCATTATTAATACAACAAATATACCATTATACCAGTCAATCGTTAATTTTGGTCTACTTTTTGTATTACTTTTATTTAAATTTTCCTACGCCTACAGTCACAAGATGGCCGCCACAACTGCCACGGCAAAAGAGACCACAGTCTTTCTACTTACTTTTTAAATCATTCGCAGCAGAGGGTCCTGTGTCACGTGATTGGGACGGTCTATGCGGCTGCTGCTGATGTGACAAGGCAACAGAGCAGAGGCTATTGCTAGCTGTTATCGTGTAGGTTTGTTGTTTAATGTTTCTGATTTTTTCCTTTAACTTTTGAGAAGTAATCGTAAAATGGACAACAGCGGGAAAGAAAAAGAGGCAATGGCTTTAATGGCCGAGGCGGAAAAGAAAGTGAAATCTTCGCAGTCGTTTTTTGGATCTTTGTTTGGGTGAGTGTTTGCGCTAGCTTTATAAAACGTAGCGGGTTCTTGGTAGCTTCTGTAACGCTAAAGGCCAACTAGGTATACACATTAAACCACTTGGCCTGTTTTAGTTTTTAAGTGGAAAAACACGTTTACCAAACCTTTCTGGTGCTGATAAAATACTGCTGGGTTGCAATGTAGACAGTAGTTATGGTCCATTAGTGACCTCAGCATTTTAGATGGGACAGTACTCTTTTATAACTTGGATCAAACGAATCCGTACACTATGTTCTTTGTATGTACTGACATCCCGACATGGCGCAATTATTTTGGTCAGTTTCAGTACAACGCTGCAGCTGTATAACAACTTGTTAATTATCCTTACGTTGAGAATGTGTTGATAATCCTTACTACACCAAGGTTACAGAGTGATTTAGTGTTCTTTTCTATACCAATTGTTGTAACTTACATTCATTTTACCACTACAGACTCTGGTAATTGTAGAAATGCATAATTTTTAAGAGGTTTAACGTTGGTTTGTTTGTGCTTTTAACACAGGGGCTCCTCCAAGTTGGAAGAGGCATGTGACATTTATGTGAGGGCTGCAAACATGTATAAAATGGCTAAAAACTGGTGTGGTAAGATGTTTTGCAAATCCTGACCTTAATTGTTGTGAGGGATTGCGAGACAAATTTAAGATCTGTTTATGGGCTTTTCAGCTGCAGGAAATGCATTCTCTCAAGCTGCACGCCTCCACCTGCAGATGCAAAGCAAACATGATGCTGCTACAAATTACATTGATGCTGGAAATGCCTTCAAAAAAGCAGATCCACAAGGTACATTTTCTGATTCTGTCAGTGCCTTAGTGTCACTCACCAGAGCATTCACTATTTTTTATTTCTGATTATTTATCTGTTACTTAATTATCATTTGCATCCACAGAGGCAATAAACTGTTTAAACAGAGCAATAGAAATCTATACAGATATGGTGAGTTATTGCATCATATGCCATTTTAGAGTAATATCAACTAACTTAATATGTGTTTTCATTTCCAGGGACGTTTTACAATTGCTGCAAAACACCACATCACTATTGCTGAAATATACGAGACAGAGTTGGTGGACATTGATAAGGTTAGATAGAGTATACATTGTGTTTTGTCTGATATATCCATTTTGTGGCCTAAAATGTTAATTTTACATTCTAGGCGGTTGCACATTATGAACAAGCAGCAGATTATTACAAAGGTGAAGAATCCACAAGGTGATTATATATTTTGAATAGCATGTTCCACTACTGGTACTGTTTACAATTTTGGTTTGAATATTTTTCTTTTTAGTTCAGCCAACAAGTGCCTTCTGAAAGTTGCAACCTATGCTGCCCAGTTGGAGCAGTATCAAAAAGCTATTGAGATATATGAACAGGTGAGTTCTTGCTTGTATGCCTCCAAATTATGTTGTACTCCTGAAATTATTTTCTTCTACTTGAAGATTGGAACATATGCAATGGACAGCACACTTCTGAAATACAGTGCCAAGGATCACTTCTTTAAGGCAGCACTCTGTCACTTCTGTGTAGACATGCTGAATGCAAAGGTAGGCTGGATTTGTACTGTTCAAACATGAGTAAATGTTTGTGTGTAAATGGTTGTTATTGTTATTTCACCAAGCTTGCTGTGCAGAAGTATGAGGAAATGTTTCCAGCCTTTTCAGACTCTCGGGAATGCAAACTGTTGAAGGTACGTTTTTATTGTAAGCACTTATTTTCAGTGTTTGGTCAAATTAAATTGTTAACCATCTCTATCTTTTCTAATTGATCCAGAAACTTTTAGATGCATATGAAGAGCAGAACATGGATGCCTATACTGATTCGGTAAATATGTCAAACATTGTGGCGCAAATTTAGGTCATTTTCACACTGGCTCTTCCTGGTGAGGCTGACCCAACAGAGCAATGTATGTGCATGTGCGTTTGGGCCAGTGTGAATCTAACAGCTGTACTCTGGTGTGTCTAAACTGGTTTTCTCGGAGCAGCTGGAGTGTGGGGGAGTGTGGAGTGATCAACCTTGGGAATACCAATTTCAATAATAATTTGGCACTCTAAATCTGGTGTTACACATTAGATCACCTCTGGCAGACATGTCTCGTGCAGCCTCTGTTTTAGACCTTTATTTAACCAGGATAGCCCTGCTGAGAGAGAGTGTCAGCAGGGTTAAAATTGTCTCTTTTTCAGATATAAATACATTTATTTGTGAAAAGAAAGAAAAAACCACACTGCACGTAGTAGTTAGGAAAGTGTGTCTGTCCATGTGTTCACAGGGCTCTGTTCGCTTGTTGCTTTTTGTCATTAAAAATAATTTTGTCGATCACTTCTCATGTAGCCTATGGTTGGGGTGAGTGATAATTGGTCCAAACCAACAGTGAAGTAAATAGAACTAAATCCAGCATGTACTGCGGCTGCTCCACTAAGCTCAATAACATGTAAAAGCGCCCTAGAGATAATGCACACTTTGCTTTGAAACAAATCATTAATTTGCTGTAAAGCTGTCGATATGAAATTCAGGTCGTGGTGCAAGTAGATTGTTTGTTATAGCTCTACTTGAAATATATTTATTTTGTCTCAGGTAAAGGAGTTTGACACCATTTCACGGTTGGACCAGTGGCTCACTACAATGCTTCTTCGTATCAAAAAGACCATACAGGACGATGAGAGTGACCTACGTTGAACCCTGTCATCCTTTAACATCCATTTGACTTTAACCTTTGGCCTATGTTTTTTGCAGATAATGCTGATGTCCAATATATAACGTTGTTTTACTATTACGCTTCTCTTACACATTTTGCGTTTTTAAAATGTAAAAATTTGTTTTCTCTTAGTTCACTCTTTGGGTATAAACACTATTTTCTTTAACCCTTTATATTAAGTATGTTAAGGCTCTAATTTAAGAAATTTGAAATGCAAGTGATCATGCCAGCACAGAGAAAATGTACTTTTTTATTATTCATGTAATTGTAAGGGAGTCACAACACTTATAAATAAATGCATCCAAATTAATATATTGGTAATATGAGTAAAAATTTTGGCTATATTTGCCTAAAAAATATCTAATGCCCTTGGCTGTAGGGAAGGCCAGCTGTAATAAGTTATTTTTTGAACTCCCATTAAGGAAATTTTTATAATAAAAATTTTCGAATCAAGAATAATTGTACAGTGCCGCCCCCTGGAGTCAGATGGGAGTAGCACATGTTCAATTACGCGTACGGTTTATATTATAATTCAACAGTATCATCTGCAAAAGAGACACTATGATTTCCCCAAGTACTCTCTGCCTTATTTTGCCTGATTCTCAGGATCTGCACAGATTTGATGGAAAGGTGCATAGCTTTATCTAGAGCACTTTAATCCTCGGTAGGTTTGTGCATGATTTGGAATGATTGGAAAACCTCTTGTACAGGTTACATGTTTTATTGTCTAATTGTTGGTGGTTATTTAGTTTTAAGCAGGCTCGATTTTTAAAGCCTTTATAAGATGCAAATGAAATTAAATACCCGCCTCTGAACACTGTGTGTATTTCCTCCTGTAATTTTGTCCAAAACAAGGGTCTTCGTCTGGTTGAAGCCTTCTCAAATTTATGTATCTGTGACTTGATCTTTTGAATAAAAATGACTTTGACATTGATTTGTTGTGGGTGCGGCTTGTATCCACTTGTCCCTCCCTCAGGTGAAGTGCACGGTGCGCTGTGCAGAGCTGCTCTGTGCTCTTCACGCTGCAGATGGTGTGGAGAGACAAGGAATTTCTTTCTACTTTTACCCGGAGTCCCGTAATCTTTTGTAAGTATTTGGTCGCAAATTAATATGACAAATTTACAACAATAGTATGCCTATATCGTTTCATGCATTTTAGTGTGACTAATTAAGAACACCTGTTTGTGATGACTGCAGGGGTCAGGCATTCTCACATTTGGAAGTTTATTTATTATTAATATCATTATTTTTAAGTTATCTGATTCTCAATTCTTGATAGAAAACCTCAACAAATTTTGGATAAAATATTGTATTTTTTTTGTTTACTTTAAAGGGTTGTGTAGGCCTCCTGAGGGATTGTGCTGTTATTTGAATGTAGCTGGCTGGGTTAGGTCTAATCATACTCTGGAGACTGCACCTTAACTACAAAGTCCCATAGCAATTTCCCTTTATCTGCTGGTAACATCAGTGATTGTTGGGGTACATTGTCATTCTCATAATAGGCTACTGCTGTAAGCCTATTCAGTGTGTGACCTTGAGTTTAAGTTTTATTTTGGGAAATTACTTAATTTGATGTCATCTAGGCATCTGGTCAAATGAGCCAGAGTGTGATCAGGTGATAAACATTTGTTTTCTTTATTTTGCAGAATTGGACTGTACATGCAATCAAACATTTCAGCAAATGGCTTCCCCCTGAATATGAACTTCCCTTAGCTTAAAGGTTAAAAAGCACTGGATTGCATAACTTTTTCTAAAACAATGAGACCCTTTCAAAGCTTAATTGTTATGGTTTTACTGACTTCATTGTTTCTCATTTTCCTCTCAACATTACATTTGGAGAAGACCCACAGTCACAGCCTGGAACAGAAAGAGCTAAGGAGGCCTCGGATTATTCAAGCAGCAGAAAAACTTAATGCAACTGTCTCACCATTGACCAAACATGTGAGTTTTCCCACCGTAAAGCCTGATGTCAGTGTGTCTGTTTCAAGTGGTCTGACACAGGCTATCTCTAAAAACAAAGCCTACTGGAATCGACTGCTTTACTCCACCCTTAGGCAGGTGAATAGAAAAGAACTGGAGCATCATCATCTGTGGTCTCACTGTAGGGAAGTCAACCAAGAACTCTTGAAAACCAATATTCATGATTTTGCTTCATATCCCTACATGTTTCAGGACTTTTTAATGGCCATGAATTGTAAGTCTCCTCCACTCCTGGTAAACCAGCCAGACAAATGTCTGAACAGTGACAGAGGTGGGCAAACCTTCCTTCTTTTTGCGATCAAGTCAAGACCTGGAAACTTTGAACAGAGGCACTCAGTGCGTGAGACCTGGGGAAGAGAGGAAGTTTTTCAGAATAATTTGAGAGTACGCACCCTGTTTCTACTGGGCAGCCCATCATCAGATGACCCTGATCTTGGTGCCTTGTTGTCATTTGAAGCTAAAACCTTCAAGGACATCCTTCAATGGGACTTCAATGAGTCTTTGCTGAACCTAACACTCAAAATGGATGCATTTCTCCACTGGACTTTGAAAAATTGTCCACATGTTTCCTTTGTGTTTAGTGGGGATGATGATGTTTTTGTTAACACACCAGCATTACTAAGTTACCTGCAGTCTCTAGAGCCTTCAAAGGCTACTCAGCTCTTTGTTGGTCATGTTATAAGTACAGCTGCTCCACTCAGGGACCCTAAAAGCAAATATTATATCCCTCTGAGTTTCTATGATGGAACATACCCTCCTTATATTGGGGGTGGTGGCTTTGCTGTCTCTGGGTCATTATTGCAACGGCTTCATTCAATTTCACGTGTTATTCCTTTCTTCCCAATTGACGATGTTTACATTGCAATGTGTTTAAAAGCCTTAGGGATTTCTCCTGAGGCACATTCAGGTTTTCAAACATTTGATGTAAGTGAGCAGGACCGTCAGAACTTGTGTGTGCATAAAGGTCTCATACTGATACACCAGCGATCCCCCAGGGAGTTGAAGAAACTGTGGAGAGGAATTCATAGCCCACTTCTGACATGTTAAATTCCTTATTCCAAAAATTATATAATGTCTATTCTGTAAATGCTTTAGTTTTGTTTTTCTCTTCAGACAGGACTTGAGTCTAAAACATACAATGCAAGGCTACACAAAAGCAATTACCATGTCATGTTTATATATTTTTTTCCCTCAAACATGTAACAGAAAAATGTTGTACAGTTTATCAGAACAGTATACACACTCCCATATAACAGGTACAATATATACTGTATAAAAGGACTAAAGGACACAACATAAGATGACACATTTCTACACAAAATGTTTTTTAATTGAACAACCTGACCACTTTATGATCAAAATAAGAGTTAGCAATTGGCAAACAGCATTTAAGTGATGTCTGCTTTTTTTTTCTGTTTACGGTAACTAAAAGGCACCAAAAACATTTGTGTGACTTATAGTACTGCACACATTCATACTTTGTTGTCTTAGTTGTGCATAAAGGAAGAATAAATCCCATATCAAAACTACAAATCTGTTTACAGTTATATGCAATTTTGTGCAATTCTTCACCTAGGTCACAGTCAACTAGAGGATTACATTGTTACTTAAAATGATCTGTTAGTTATTTTTCATATAGATCGAGAGGGTAGTGCTCTTTGTACTGCTGAACATGTCTCCACAGGGACTCCCTCTGCTTGTCCAGCTGTGGGGTCATCTCCTTGTACACATCCGTAAAAAGTAGCTCAGGGTTAGGCTTCAGACGCCTCTCCGCCTTCTCAAAAGCCTCCATCACAGTCTTACGGGACTGTTTCCTCCAGCTCCTCTCATCATCTTCACTCCACCAGCCCCGAGCTGTCATGTAGTGTCTGAGGCGAGAGATGGGGTGGTCCTGCTTGTCCCAATAGTTCACCTCATCCACAGAACGATATGCTGAGCTGTCATCACTTGTACTGTGGTGACCGATTCTACAACGTTAAAAAAAAAAAAGCTTCTTAAATATTATGCTTAGAAAATGTTTGCAAATGTGTGACTTTCAAGTAATTGGAGAGGGGAGTTGTGCTTTGTGCTATTTTTTTTGTAGTTCAAATTCTATGACAGAAATATTTTAATTATAGATTATACATTTGCATAATTTAAGGACGATTACACATAACTAACCTGTAAGTCATTGCCTCAATTAGAAAAGGTTGGTTTTCTGCTACAGCCCTTCGCCGCGCTTCCTTGGTGGCATTGTATACAGCAAAGACATCATTTCCATCCACTCTAATTGACAACATTCCATAACCAGGTCCTCGTGCAGCTGTTGATAAAATGTAGAATAATCAGTAAAACTATTGGCCAATCTATTTAACTTATTCAATAAAACATCTTACCAATGCCATCACCCCTATACTGCTCATTAGTAGGGGTGGAAATTGCATAGCCATTGTTGCGGCAGAAGAATATCAAGGGGCATTCAAGAGTGGCAGAGAAGTTAAAACCAGCATGTGCATCTCCTTCACTAGCTGCCCCCTCTCCAAAGTAACAGATCACAGCACGATTGATGTTTTCTCTCTTAACGGCATAAGCTGCTCCAGCCGCTATAAAGAGGAAAGACTGTATTAGAGAAATTAAGGTGGAGCTGGGACCAACTAGATGGAAATACTCACCCTGGGGAATCTGTGTAGCCAGGGGTGAAGAGATGGTAACAAAGTTTAGGTCTTTGCTGCCGTAGTGAACGGGCATCTGACGGCCCTTACCCAGGTCATCCGCATTTGCATAGCACTGAGCCATGAAGAGATCCAAAGGAAAACCACGGTACATCAGCACTCCTGCATGTGCAAAACTGTTAATTAGCTGTATTGTTAGTGTTTAGTAAAATAGATTGATTGATTATGCTTACTTTTATGATTTGTTGATAATAGAAAAAGTTATTTTAATGTGTTTCTGAAAGAGCAAGAAATATGCCCAAAACATACAGTAATATTACAAATACCAGCCTTACCTGCTTCACGGTACTGGCCAAACACTATGTCATTTGGATCAAGAGCAGCAGCACTTCCAATGTGTGTCCCTTCTTCACCGTAGTTGGTCATATAAAAAGAGATGCGACCCTAAACAGAGGTTATATTTAGGGGGGAAAAAAAAAAAAAGATACAAAAAACTGTAGAAAGAGTTACCTGTCTCTGAGATTCATAAAGAATCCGATCCATTGTGTTCAGCATTGTCATCTTCTGGTAAAAATTTAAAACTGTCTCTTTTGGAAGCTGAAAGGAAAAAAATCTAAATCTCAGACAAGAGGTTCATATAAGCACAATATTTTTAAAAAACTATGTATGTACTTGAGGATCTTGAGAGGGGTTGATAATATTGCCCTGGCGGTCCATCACTCTGTATACGGGGATCCCAGAGATGACATTGGGCTGGATGAACTCAAGATGGTCCACAAACTCTGCAGAGGCTCCAGGGAATTGTGGTTTCTCCAGTGTTGAATCAGCAGACTTTTATTTACGCACGGAGAGATATGAAACGAGGAAACAATGTATTACTTAACCATGGCTACTCAAATGGAAGTCTAATAACAAAATTAACAGTTCCCATAGAGCTGTATGCCTTTGGTTGATTGATCAATTTGACTAAGCAACCACTTTATTATTGGTTGACTAATAATCTTAAGAATTTATGTGGAGAGTCGACAAATTCCCACACAGGGCATGTCTTTAGTTGACCATCCCTACATGACAATGTCATACACAATTAAAACTGGTTTTGTCACCAGTCCATAGGACACTTAATCCAGCCATGAATAACATTTCATCTAAATCCTAAAACCTCCAAAAAAATAAAAAATCATGTACCCTTGTTATCACCTAGTCTGACACATGATCTTTAGTTAGGGAAAAAGAACAACAGGGAAGTGGGCGGCCAAGTTAGTTCACGCCCCTTTGACCAACCAATAGCAATCCAGCAAGCAAAAATACAACAAAGTATCTCAAAGTTGAATGACTAAAACCTGTTGAAAATATATTTCCTCTTAAATCTACAGCGGCTACAATAAAGACCTGAATGTAGGCTGGGTTGTGCAAGGTTGTTGCCCTGTGCGAATGAAAATATCGCGACGCTTCAAAACGTTTCTCGGGTATTTGTTTAAGTCCTCGCGATATCTGTGCAGCGTTAGCAAGGACACATTTCAACAAAACAAATCATTTGAAAAGTTGCTTATTTCTTGAAATGAAGTCCAAATGTTAATGTTGTTAAAGCATGACCATGTCTGTCTTATAGTCGGGGTTTTAACACTAACATCAAGTGGTATGCAAACATTACACCATTGACTTAGTATGATAATCAACATATTCAGCAGTGCCCGGAACACATTTTACTTACAGACAACCTGAAGGCTCTACGTTGAAGCAGCCTGAATGATTTTGGTCGTGCAGTTTGACGAACAGCGCGGATACACAGCCCATACATCTTGTTCATATTTGCCACCGATAAAAACCACACACTTCAATGTTAAAACGCACACGGGATGGCTAGATATGAATTTTCAATGCCTAAATAGAATAGTGTCTCTTATTCACAGCTAACCAGTAACAACAACGACTGAAACGCAATCATCAAGGGCTGTGCAAGGCTATCCAACCGGTACAGTATCCGGTCCGGGTCACATTTCAGAGTAACGCGCAGAGGTAACGTTACGTAAAACACTACAAATATCGCTTAAAAATATTTTTCTTTGATTCGCAAACCATAATACATCTTGGGTCCAAACCCAATAGGCCCATGTCCAGGACTCTCAAATGTTTCCAAAATATAAAGAAAAGAAATTCTGTAATCGTAATCAAAATAAATGACGTCATATTCCTGCGACAAACAGACCGCCAGAGCACGAGCGCGATGGAGGTGTGCAAATCTACAGATATTTCTTTGAGAGAATTTGGCTGCGAACAAAACCTTCTGTCACGGCCAGACGGCTCGGCTTCATTCATTCAAGGTATGTACATAATAAACCTGTCGTTTGTGAGGAGAAAATCGCTTCCAAAACTTGTGAAAACTCATCAGTGTCATAAAAGTGTATGGCCATCCATCACATGTATCTTACAAAGCTAATCGTCCTGTTTGTTATATTTCTATGGAAGTGGATGTCTGACAGCTTTTCACTCAAACAGTGTGGATAGACTTTTATCCAGTTTGACTTTGAAGCTTGTACTTTGATGATAATGCTTAACTTTGCAGCAGTACACTGTTTTCATGTTGCACTTTGCTTACAATGAAGCCTAAACATCATGGTTTATTTTATTATCAATAATTATGTTAGATATATTGCCTCAGATACAATATGACCACCAGACGTTGGTATTATAGTTGTATTACATATTCTAGCAGTAGTAGTAAATAGTAGTATAAAGTTGCAACTAATATTTCAAGAATCGCCACAAAATGCTTTTTTAAAGGGGACACAAGTGTGCTTGCTGGAATGTATGGTCCGGCAGAGGTCAAAGTCAGTAAGGAAATCTATGACCGTGCAACACTGGAAGTTCTCATTCAACCCAAAGTCGGCCTGCCAAGTAGGTTTTGATCAGACAGAAACATAAAATAGAGGTCCCATGTATTATTATGTCACTGATATTCATCTCGTGTTTCTAGGTGTGCGAGAGCGATCACAAGAACAGTGTGTGCGAGAAACATGTGAAGCATCTTTGCTGTCTTTCCTTCATCCTCGGTCATCACTGACTCTTATTCTTCAGGTGGTACATAACGATGGTTCAGTATCCTTAATTATGCTATTTAAAATGTAATGTGAAACAGTACTGATAAAATAAAGCAGTGTATGCTTCCTTAAGTTGTTTATAGCTCCTTTCTTGCTTGCTGAATGCTGCCTGCATGGCGCTCATGGATGCGGGTCTGCCTATGAGCTGTCTCTTTTGTGGAGTGACTTGTGCCATAAACTCAGATGGTCAAATAATTACAGATCCCACTGTTGCTCAAGAAAAGGTGTGTTTTGCGTGTTTGTCATACTTGAAACACTTACAATAAAATATTCTCATTTCTGTGATCAAAAGATCTTCTTGATCTAACAACAAACCTTAGCTTCATGAAAAATTGTTTGGGTTATTGTTACAGGAATCTAGAGCAATACTAACCTTCGCCATTGATAGCACGGACCATAAAGTACTGATGTCTTCAACTCAAGGATCATTTTCAGTCTATGAGGCAAGTACTTTTGGCCAATAACAATTCATTAGTAACATTCATTTGACCTGTATTTAAAAAGTCTTTCTAATATTTCTCAGCATCATTACAAATATTTCTGGTAACTTAATTTGTGGTTAAAATATTGTGTATTTGTTTTTTTCTGCAGCTACAACAGTGTATAGCGGTCTGCCAAAAAGCTTCAGAGAAGATCTTTCTATTCTACAGAGACTCTGTTCAACGCAGATACTCTAAAACCTTATGAAAAGAATCAGCCTTTTGGATAAAATTCTTTTTTACACATTTGCGCCCATGTTGTAATAAAATATTCATAACCCCTTTGCTACCTTATTTCAATGTATTTCTGTGTGATTGAAGGCATGATCTTTTGTGACTGAGAAGATGAGATTGTATAACACTTAAAGATATTAACCAAAGCTAGTACAGTTCTTAGGGTTTATTTCTTTATTTTACAGATCAATTTACAAGTATGGACTCTAAAGGTAAATAATATAATTTATAGCATGTGTAATACATAACCTTTAGCAGCAGTTGGCACATATACCTGTTAAATTCACTGCATCCAGTAATTGACTATACAAAATAAACCAAGTCTGACCATGAGCTGTCAAGCAATGTCAACCATCTAAGAAAAGGCAATTTACATCAAATGCCTTTTTATCAAACTATAATGCTAAAACTGACAGAAACGACAAATAGCCCATTGAAGAAAAGTGAAGGATTGTCTTAGTGGATGTTGTAATTGTAATATTATTTAGAGGTTACCATGTGTTGTCGCGTGGTATTCAACTGTAATTAGTTTTTATGAACAAATTCTGATCCAGAAATTCATTTCTGTAGTGGATCTAAAAAACTATATACAATATATAAATAGAAAATATTTACCTTTTCCTTTGAATCACTTTTAAAATACTTGGGGATTCATTTATTCACAGTTTCATTGATGGCACACTTGCTCAAACCAATATGGATGAGGTTTTTGTTTTTCATTTGTTTTCATCAGTTTGTTTTTTGTTTTTTTGTTGTTTTTTTTGCATTATTGAACATCACATAACATGATACAAATGTCAAGCCTGAAATTGGCTTGATTGGCAAAAGTCTCCATGCATATTGCATTCTGACCAAAATAGATATTTTCACTGACATGTAAACTCTTGCTTTCCTTCTCCTTTGGCTGCATTGTGTTTCTGAGTTCACAGTATTACATTTCAGTTTCCAACAAAATCACCTGTGCTGTAGCTAGACTTGGACAAAAGTTGCAGAGACGACCTTCTATTATTAGAATAGCTCATGACAGTTTTCTCTGTATATTTTTTGCACTTGAAGTCTTAACTTTGCTGTTTATTCATCTTTCGGTATTCTTTACAAAGCTCTCTATTTACATTTTTCTGGGTATGTTTATTTTTAAAGCAGAAAATGCCCCATAGTTGTGTATGCATATGTGTTGGCATAATATGCCCCGACACATCTTACTGAGCGCCATACACCACAGATCAAAACTGATTTTGGCTTAATAGCAGAAAACTTATCAAAATAATGCAATTTCTGTCATTATAAAGAGATGAAAAGATAACCCCTTGCAGTTTTGGAGTAACCCTTGGAGCCAGTCAAACCATTATAAATAATCAGGCTCAAATCAATAGAAAAGCAAAGGCAACATCACATGTATGGCTCTTTTCTTTTGTCTTTTTTACAAAACATTTTTCATAAAACTTCCGTATTTCTTTCTTTTTTTTATCTATTTGAGTATAATGAGTGGGTGTCCTTTACGTTTGGATAGATTGCATGTGTGCACTATGGAAAAAAATTATATGTAAACAGATTGGTCTCAATGCGTCCATTTTTGGGCATGCCTTCAACATGATTTTTATCTTTTACAACTTTATAGAGTTGATGACAGACATGGTATAGGGAAAGACAGCTATATTACATCTACAGCCTGTATGAATGTTGATTTATGAGATTCTTGTATTGGCTTGGGGTTGTGTCTTTTTAAGTTCACATGATTTACTTCTAAGGTGGCTTTCCAGACAGGTAGGAGATGAGGGCAGCAATGGCACAAGTATACGTGATGATCCCAAACACGATGGACAAGACTGAAAGCCACAGGGCCTGACGGGATGCTGCAGTGGCCCCCTGGAAGTCCCCCTGAGCCGATGCCTTGTTTGTCTAAAATAGGTAAGAACAGAAGAAAAACACATTTGCTATTATTGTACAGTATGTGAAAATTGCAATTTCAAGATAGGGCTGGGCCATATCATATCGCTGGTGGTACATTGTGATATATGTATGTGGATGATATGGAATTTGGAATATCGTGATATAATTGCACGTGTACTGCAGCACTTTTCTCAGTTGTGAGGGGTGCAGGTAGAGATCGTTGCTAATTCCTACTGCTAAAGCCTAGAGTGACTTAAACACTGACTCTGGAGGTTCTACAGAGGCAAAAAAACAAAAAAAACAAACTGTAATAATTAAGGAGATAAAATGTAAGGACTGGAAGCAAAATGTAAGGACTGGAAGCAGAACATATAATATAGCTTTAACTTTAATAGCCCGAACGAGTAAGTGGAAAATATCATAAAAGTCATTAAGCAGTGTGCTCTCCTCAATTATATTGTTGGGCTCTTTGTAGTTATATGTAAAACTTTATTACATGCATGGTACACTTGCCTTTCTTGTTCCTCTCACCTTACTCTCTGTCTTTGAATCTGACCTTCTTCTCGACTATATTGGAAATCTATCACGTTTGAGCTTCTTGTTATGACTCTAATTAAACCTTAACAAAGGCCATTGATCGGGTCAAAAAGCCTTTGCCGTTTACAGGTATTTAGATTCTAGCAAAATAGCAAATTAGATTTCTTTCTTCAAATTGCTGGAGAGATGCCTATATCAGAAATCAGCCACTTCACTGCAACTGATGTAAATTGTACCTTTTGTGACAGGTAGAACGCAGCAATGCCCAGGGGCCAAAAGCAGCAGAGCATAGAGAAGAAGGCCAGACCCAAGTAGTCCTGTGGTATCATTAGAGGGAAGTTGCTCTCACTGTCTGTGTCTGTGTAATCTTCAATGGATGAATCCTGTGGGTACAAAACAAGCACAATGTTACAATAACATCACTTTTTTATTACATTTACAACCTCTGTATTACTGGATCCCATATTAATGGCATACACTGTGACTGACATAACATGAATATTAGTATTTCCGTGGACCTTTGTCACTTTCTTTCAAAGGTCTTTTTATGAAAGTATCAATTAAGTGTACAATACTTATATAGCATGACTTTTCTTTTCAAAATAACAAATAACCAAATTACCCCCTACACACATAAAACAACAAACCACAGACCAGCTGCAGAACAGAAATGAGATATATATATGAAAAAATAAATACATCTGGAAATGCAAAAACAGAATATATTTCTCTGTGAATTTCGTCATATGTTTCTACACTGCTTGCTAAAAGAGGTGAAAGACGGTCTGGGCACCCCAGAGAGGGTGGTGGTTTGTAACTGGGTTTTTTTTGCCTCTCCGCTCTTTCTCCTCAATATTGAGACAAAATAATCTCTCTTGTCTTCTCTTCTCTTTTGAACTGTAATATAGGTTGTGAACCTATCAGTTTGAATTTTCAAAATGTGTAATTGTGTGTTTCCCTTTACAAATAGGGCCTACTCTCAATAAGCATACATTGTGGACAACTACTAGAGTGTGTGAATGTTTTATATTCATTTTAATTCTTACATCTGAGTCTGGGAGCAGGTCGTCTTCATCCTCCATGCTGTAAGTACTATGATAGTCCTGAGCCTCAGCCATCAGCTTCCTCTCCAGTGTTGAACCAGGCCTTATGTCCACAAAGGTAGTCTCCAGATAGTCCTTATTGAGCAGTGAGTCTGTGTGCCCCCACAAAGGGCCACCTGGGTAGTAGGACTCCATGGTGCGAGGCAGAGAGCAGGGGTCCAAGAGCTGCTGCTGTTGGATCTCAGGGGGGTGTCCGCAGTAACTACTCCAGGCCAGTGGAGGGTACACTTGATCCTCCTCACACTTTACTAAGACCCCTTTAAATCGCTCACCAGGAGAATATGTGGACACGGGCCCAGAGACAAAACCAGGTCCAGACACACTTTTATTATTTGTTCCCTCTCCCAGAAGAGGGTGCTCTAACTCATCCACTTTTTCCATTCTGCTCAGTTAATGCCAAAAACATTAACAGCAACTTATAACTCAATCAGTACATGCTGCTTTTCCGGGAAGTTGTCCCGACGATTAAAAGATTCTTTGCCTCTGTTGTTTCAAAGATACGTCGTATTGTTTTTGGTTGTTGTTTTGTGTTTATAGTCTTTCACTCACTGTAATTGATAGGTGTGTCCGTAGCATTAGGTGTTTGTGTTTATGGTGTCTGTATTCTGCACATGTAACAATCCATTTGTTTCAGGATTGTATGGCTCAGTCCGATGGCCCTTGTAGGAAAAGTGCACACAGATCGCTAGGAGATGGTGATAAGATTGATTCACAGGGTGTTTGAGGCAGGATAGGCACAACCATAGGCAGCAGTCAAACTAGTGGCAAATGAATGGATTGGGGCCATATTAGAGGGCAACTAATCTCTGAAAGCAATGAGGTGCCAGAAATAGCATCCCTTGGTGTACGTTGTTGGGTCAGCAGCCTAACAACACCCCTGTTCCTGTGCTGCTACAGTGGAGCATAATGGACAGTTGGAGCGCCTCACTGGTGATTTATGGCTTTGGGTTACTGTGGACTTCGCTAGGCTCCTATGGGAACTTGGGCAGTACCACACTTCATCTTACATAAGGGTAGAAGTCCAAGTGAAGTGCTCTCTCCAGTCATGTCTGTTTAAAAAAGAACAAAAGTGACTTAGTGGTGCTAGTTACACAGTTAAATTCAATGTAACATTTCTAATTCATCTAGAAAACAGTTATTTGTTACATAGGCCAGTTTTCCTTCTAAAGTCCTTTTTGACTCTCATACTAAATCCATTACAGCATTTAATTATACTGAACAACCAAAATGTTTTTAAAAAAAATGTAGGAGTATCATAACATCTCAATTTTAATTGAGTTTTAATTAAATAAGTTACATCTAGATTTTTGAGCAGCAAGGGGTCTAATCTGTCATTGAACTATGTGCTGTCTGACCTTAAAGATAAAGGTGGCAGAGATGATGAAAAGCAGACGGTGTCTATTATATGATGTAATAGAGGATTATTTGGAGATCAGATAATGATTTGTGCAGAACATTATTTTGCAATATTATCACTGCTACAGAATATAGTATTAGTATTAGTTAACAAAACATATTTAGAAGTAAAGATTTACTATTGTATTGTTTTTATTTTTATATTAATCTGAAGCAGTTACATTTTTGACAAAAGTCTACAGATTTTTTTTTTTTTTTTACTTTGACTTAAAATAAAAAGGATTTACAAGTATTTATTGTGCACTGCAGAGCACTTTACAGACTACCAATCAATGCGCTGACTCACTGTTTTCCCAGCATGCCATGCAGGAAAACTGTGGAGTAATTGGGTATCACTGGAATAGTTTTCCTTTAAAGACTGCTTGGCCAAACAAACCCTTAAATTGTAATGTACACTCAGCCCATTATGAAAGACTAGCTCTCAACCACAAACAGAGAAGCCTGGCCAAAAAGTCTTTTCTTATTCAAAAAGAAAGTAGGTGGGGCTGACTCACAAGGCTACAAATGGAGCTGTACCCTGTAAACAGTATTTCAAGCAACATCCTAATAAAGAACCAGTCATCAATACGTTGTTGTGTTTCCGATTAGAAATTTGGCAGTATACAGGGTTTTACTTGTACTCAAAAATGTGGACAATGTATCCTTAAAAGAATTATAAATTAGCCCACAGAGTGATACCAAATCTAAATACAGCTTTTGAAGTCCAAATGTAATTATGACCAAGAAACCATGGTTGAACATACTTTAAATATTTGTAACAGATTTTTTTTTTTTTTTTTTTTAATTATAACACATTTTACTGACAGGCCCAATCTGGTTCTCTGTGAGGTGTGACCTGGAATAACAACAAGGGCTGGCTCACCACTTGCTTCATTCCAGTAGAGATGCACTCTGCTTTATTACACCCCGCCCTGCTGTTACTCGGGCCTATATCCCCCATAAAAAGTCTTCAGTCAGCTGTATTATAAGCCTGCCTTGCTCTGATTCTGCCTCTCCCATAAAATATCCGGTCAGGTGGATGATAGGTTGCAAGGACGCAGCAGCAAATCATCATTGACACTTTTACAAGAGCTCGCCTTTCTGTGCTTGCTGTCTGCTACTTAGTCAGCTGCTGTGTCATACAAAAACAGCATAACCGTTCACCTTTCTCTGATACACCCTCTCTTCTTTTGCTTCGTGCCTGACTACATTACCTGTTTTAAATCCCAGCTCTCAGCAAAACCACTGTACTAAACCCTTTGGTGCAATGATGGCTTTCCGTTTCCCCCAAAGATAGAAATGTGCAATTAACTGAAATGTTGCCTTTTAGTCTTGCCACAAAGGAGCTGCTGAATCCCACACAAATTGTAATGCACACTCTGCAGTTTTGCTACAGTAATAGTATCTGTTATACACTAACAGGGGGAAAAGGGTAATTGCCATGATATTTCAGCAGCCAAAGATCAAGAGATTCTGTAAGTACTTTGGAGAAAAAAGAAATTGCGTATATATAGGAAGCAGAGGCTGTAAATGCTTATAAGCTTTAATCAAAACGCATCAATAGGATGTTGCACTGAATGAAAATGTGAAATATAAGTGGTCCTTTAATGATCCTATTGATTTGCTTCCTCATGCACCCTACTCTCAGTCTCACAGAAGAGCAGGAAAGATAAGCAAAAAACTGGAGTGCATAGCGCAGCTTGTGAAGCCCAGAGTAACATCATGTTCCTATGGAAACACATTCACAGTGGAGTGGAGAGCGTGCTGCAGGATAAATGAAGCAGAGGCTAATTTGCCATTTCAGTACTATTCCTCTGCTCGGCTTGATAATAACTGGATGGGATAATTCCAGCTCACCAAGCCTCACAGTAAGAATGTGTTACTGTCACATTACACTGCGAGGGATTTCGGCAGAGCCACCTTATTAACATCAAATTAGAGAAGTCACGCCGCACGCCCGTTGACTTGAATCCCATTGTGCAGAATGTGTGTAAGGCAGTCTTGTTAAGCAGTGCACAGTAAATGGCCCCTGCTAACCCTGGAGACACACATTTTACATAACTACACTTGTCCACAAACTCAACACACACGTCCCACATCATAACGCTCCAAAACGCACACACAGTAAATGAAGCATATGAAGTGTTCAGCTCTGCCTCCTACATGCTCACACAAATACATGGCCAGTGCTCACAGCTGCTACAAATAGGGCACTCCATATGTTTCTCTTTCTGTTGTTCACCTAAGCCTTTGGAGCTATGGGCTTGTATTGACTTATGAGTGATTTAAAATATATGCAGTATTCATGTTTTTCATCATTATTCTTTGTACTGCTTTTGTTGATGATTTAGTGTGAACTGTGATGACAATCCATGGGCATCAGCCTTTGTTTACCTGAGCCAAGGGCAACTGGGAACATTACAATGACCTGTATGTGTGAGACAAAGATAATCTGAAAAACCTGCTTCAATCTGTTGACACATTCTGCTGTGGCCTATTTGACTTTGGGGACAAAAGGCTTATCAATCTCATACAATTATGGATGATCAATTACTGTCAGGATGGACCAAGTTTAGAACAACACAGGTCACTAGGCTGTCATTGTCATCCATTGGCAATGACCAACAACACAAAAAGCCATAACATGATTTGAAAGCACCACATGCAACAAGATTTTATAGTTATACATTTCAATATTTGCATTAGGCTTTATTTCAGCGCACAGAAGAGTCATGAGCTATGAATGGTTTGGTCCCACACTATTCCATTGTCTTTGTGTCAAAGTAAACAAAGATGAGTCTGCAGAGGCATGGCTGAATTAATAATATTCACATATAAGACGGTACATTTTCGACTCAGACCATTATACAGGCTACACAGAAAAAGAAAAAAAAACCTTTATGTCCACAGTGACGATTTTGCCCTAAGAGATAAAGATTGCATCTCACCTCTGCTTCTCATCTGCTCGTGTGCTGTCCGTTCAGGATGATTGCAGTGCATTGGGTTTGTAGGTTGAACTTCAGGTACACTGCTCGTAGCGCACGGGCTGAAGTCAAGGGAAGAGCTACACACAGGTGCGTCTTTTGCGCTTGCCCTGTTAAACCCGTGGGTCACACTGCCCCTTTCTCCATCCGTTCTATCGGGGTTTAAAAATCACCCAAGACTTTGTTCATCTTTCCGGGCGTTAACTTTCTGCTGTCCTCTCGCTGTCACATTGTCGCAGCCGCAGCCCTCTCCTCCGCATCCTCTCCGCCTCTGCTCTGCCTCAGGTCTGCTGCTGACCAGTGCTGTACCGCGGGGTCCTAAAGCCGGCTACCGACCACACTGAAATAATAGGATAACCCTTCCCACGTCCTATCACAGATCAGGGACATGGGAGCGATGAGGATCACTCCCTGCACGTGCGCAATATGGCCTTTCCTCTCCCCATATGGAATTGCTGTTCATTTCAAATAGGCTATTAGGATTATATCTCAAAGTAATCTCAATATGTTACAATAAAACACCCTTAATCCATAATCACGCGTTAATCAAGCATTTTTGTCGAGGGACAGAAATTGTACAACCCCAGTTTTTTCATACCTGCTCATAATATTTATATAGCATTTCAGTTTAGTGTCCAGTGTAGGCTATATAGCAAATCCACTGTATTTTAAATATGAGAACATTAAAGAGCACCCATTCTGCCCCAGGTCTCAGCAGTTGGTCCTATTAGAGAAGTGAATTGAAAAGAGGCACTGCGTTTAGTCTTTTCTTTCTTTTAAAAAGAGGATTACTGACAGGGACAGGATTTTAGGTTGGAATTAAGACTATGGTTAAGATTCAGCAGGAAGGGGATTCAGGCACTAACAGTATATATATATATATATATATATATATATATATATATATATATATATATATATATATATATATATATATATATATATATATATATATATATATATATATATATATATATATATATATATATATATATATATATATATATATATATATATATATATATATATATACATATATATATAATATATATATATATATATATATATATATATATATATATATATATACATATACATATACATACATACACACACACATACATAAAATGCTATTGTCCAAGGAGCAGAAAGTGAAGGATAGAGAAGTGGTGCAGAGTCATTTAGTGGTTCTGCTGCAGAGAGGAGAGATGCCCCGGGCCAGGCTGACTTCACTTTGTATCAGGCATCACCCTCTGACCCACTTAAAGCTGCACGGGCCACTCCACATTATACGATCCAGTCAGGACGGATTGGACTTAAGATGCACAAACAACAGCAGTCACATGCTCATTTTAGGGACCGCCACAGGGATCAGGCTTGGCCACCGGCAATCAATGAAATCCACAGGGCTTAGGCTGAGTATTTAATGAGGAGCGCTCCCCTCCCCCGAAACGCTTTAACCTTTTGGCTATTTTTTTTGTTGTTGTTTGGTCCAGTGCAGCCACAAATCTCCTATTGAATGCCCCATTTGTCTTATGCTGTCTCTCAGCCGCTTAGTTTATGTTGGGCAAGGGATCAATAAGACTTTTTAGTCCATGCACATCCTCAAATTCATTTTCTCTTTTTTCACGTCTTTCTGATGCTGTGCATCACTCTCTTTCATCTCATTCTGCATGTCCCTTTTTAGTCATTGGCAATGGCCGATGGAGTAGAGGACAAGGAAGGAGACTGGCGGGTATTTGAGATGAGGGCACTAACGATATTGCATTGGGGTTGGACCCATGTAACACTTTGTTCAAGTCAGTCGTGCATCGATTCAGCAGCAGACATTAATGTTTAGCACAAACCTGAGTGGGAGGGGTCCTTTAATACGTTGTCTTTTCATTATACAATGCATGTCTTTAAATGGAATTTGCATTGATCTATATGCAGACAAAAATACTGAAAATAAAATATGTTGACTGTATTCTGATTTGATCAAAATCTTTCTTAAACTGTTGTGTGAGTCAATTTAAACCAAGCTCAATAAATCAAAATATCTGCATTTATTTTAAGATGATTTGTAATTTCTAATTAAACATTGTCATCTCTACAATCAATTTGCCATTACACTTTTAAGTTCCAAAGTTGATAGACACTAGTTCCTTGCAACACTTAATTACAGTAAGAGGTCAAAGAATAATAGCTGACAACATACTGTGAGTGCAAAGAGCAGTATGTGCATGTATTTAGAGCTGTGCAACTACCAGTCCTTGTTAGTGGTGCAGAGATGTTAAGTGGGCCCCCCACTGTCACTCCTGGTTACATAGATTGTTATTATTTTTGTGTGTTACTGTCTTAATGACTCCATTAAAGAATATTTTTATAGAGCAAACATTTGTTTTCTAGTGTCATGTGCCAAAGATATTGATTGCTGTGTGTCAGTGGGTCATAGAGCTCGTAAAGGGCCCCCGGGGTTGTCTGAGTGGACTGAGTGATGAGCTAAGGACGGGGCAAGAAAGGCAACAGTACATATGCGTAGACCGTAGGAGGAAAGACATGACAAATGAACACATTCTGCAGCAGAGGGCTTGTGTTAACATTATCAATGAGATGGGAAGCGCTGAGGGCCTTAGAATTTCAATGTAAGAATCTGTTATTGCTTCAAGAACGCTGTGGCAGCACTGGAGATGGCTACTTCAGCAAAGAGTGTGGAGAGTAGCATTAGCAAAAAGCCTTAGGTGCTAAGTAGCTCAACAGAGAAAACACTAATCCAATACAAAGCAAACAGGGAAGCTAAAGCATGTTAAACGACCTTATAGATGCTTAGATGGAGGGCAGGTGCCTGTAGATGGCTGCCATACCACCTTGAAAATGAGCAATCTCGCCTGATCTCGGAAGCCTAGCACTGGTATGGGAGAGCATTAGGAATGCAGATTCTGTGGCAGGAGTGGCATCTAATGCCCCTTTGTGTAACGCAACCCACCATACCTAGTATTAATGTATGAATGTTGTATATACGTGAGTGATGGGTGGTGATTGGAGGAGGTGTTGGCGCAGATTTGCAGCCTTGCTTCCTTCCTTCCTTGCTCCCATCTGTTTACCCCAAGGCAGTTTTGGCTTCAAAAGATGCATGCCACTGCCAGGTGTGGAATGACTGAATAGTGCAAAGCATCTTTGAGTGTAAAAATAAAAGGAATACAGGAATACTGTCAACTATTGGATCCACAACCTCATTTGTCTTTATTTGTCTATTAGGCTATATTTATGCTGTAGAAGGTGATAATGGAATTAATGTTCTGCAAATAATGTGAAAAGACCTGCATATTGGTGCTAAAAAAATCTTCCATTGCATTATAGGCTATCCACCTCCCCCCAAATCCTACATTTGTGTGATAGCTGCTCACTATGGAAATCTGTTGATTTTATTGAAAAAAACAAACAAAAAAACAACAACAAAAAAACCCCAAAAAACTAGTGCATTGTCCTACACTGTCTATGTGCCAAATATTGTACACAAATGCATCTTAGTCTCCTGCCTGCTCTGAGCTGAAGCGGCTTGACTTGAGCATGAACAGGCCTATACACAATCTAACAAAGAAATGCGCCCTAGAAACATTGCACTGGGAAAAAATATCTACATCTGTTTTTTGTTTTTTTTTCTTTTTTGCCCTTGCATGTTCTCTCTCTCTGTGTTCTTGGAGTTAATTATTGAACCTACACAAAGAGAGTTGCTGAGGGAAAACAGCACAATGCAATGGAGATAGCACAGTGTGAGGTTTACTCAAACGGCCACCCGTGAACATGGATAACATAATAACAAAGTAGGTATATGGGTGTTTAGAGATTCTTTTACATGGCAGTTTAAGGGAGTGGGATATGGAGGATTGAAAAGAAAACAGCAGGAAAAAGTGCATGTGTTAGCATAATTTGATAATGTAATCATTTTATGTCCTCACAGAAAAACATATTTCAAAATTAATATGAATTTGTATTTTAATGTTTTACTTAGATTGCACTGTGAAAACATTTGGTAAAAATATATTTTAAAATGCATCTTCAAATTATTGCTGTTAATTCAAATCATATAACTCATATGTAACAATATGTAATGTCTTTAAAGCACTGTATATTAAATATTAACATGTAATCAACATTCGCTATGAGTTATCAGTAAATGCTATTGATTGCAGTTGATGTTATTTAATTGTATAATAATAATAATAATAATAATAATAATAATAATAATAATAATAATAATAATAATAATAAATTTGTGATTAAATGTATACAGTTAATTACATGAGTATAAAATAATAATTTCCTGTCAGTGGTATGGACTCTCCACACACACAGACAGTTAATAATAAAATTAGGGCTTAAGTGGCCCTTTAAATTCCTGTGTGAGTCCTGAGAGAAGCTTGACTTGAGGTGTTAATGCCATGGGACAGAAACGTGCTAGTCAAGCAGATGAGAGCTACTGGACTGGAGAAGGGTCTGTGGCTTTTCAGCATTTACAGTGATTAATACCCCTTCACTGAGGAAGAATGAGCTGTGGAATCGTGGGTAATGCAGTCCGATTAGGAAGAGGTGCTGTCCTGGCACTGTGAGTCTGTACATGCAGAAATGTGGAGAGATGGGGGGTAGTAGAAAGTGGGAGGATGGAAGCAGAGGTTTGTGACACAAATAGCACTTTTGTTGTTTTATATGTTTTATTATTTTACTGTCAGAGGTATATTTACTTATAATTTATAGCATTTGAGTGCAATGTATATGTCAGTATATCTATTCTGCAGTTTGTCCTGGATGGATTTACAATTTGTATATGTTTGAGGCATTACAATTATCTTTGAAACCTTATGTAATAAAATAATATTAATTGCATTGTCAATAAAAAATGGAAAACAAGAAACAAAGGTATTAACTGATATTTCTGCAAATTAGTTGTTAGTTATACAAAAGGCATGATAACATATTTTGAATATGCTGTATTGCTGAAGTAAATATAGATATTAGACAAGAATACTGAACCTAATTTGTGCCACTGACACAATAACCCAAGAGCAGATTTAAACCGCAAAACTATTCTAAATGTACAATATTGTTATAAACATGAGCTGCAATAAATAAACTGTAGAATTAAACTGTAGTAGTTAGTTTGCACCTGTAATGAGTTGTATAAGTTATTAATTCAACTTTTTATGGCTCAAATCACTTAGCCCAAAAATAACCCAAAATTTCCCAGTAGTGGAAAGAAAATGTGCACACGATTAACACTGACCCCAAAAAATATTGTTCCAGCTTTCATGTATTTAACAATAAGTTGATATAGTAATTATTTTGAGAGCCCTACCTACAATTTATTCCTGAATGCCTGCAATGTTGCACTGTCTTCTACGACTGTCTCTAAATGTTACATCAGACATCAGAATTCATCTAAACAAGCACAAGCAAAACACAGAGCAGAAACTGCTCATGACCCAATGGACAAACTGACTCCAGGGAAAGTCTGCATTTTACAGTCGAATGGGTCTTGACTTAAAATGATCTGAATGAAAACTTAATAACTGCGTACAGTTTAACAGTGACAGATTGTTATATTCATATATATATACTAGGCTATATAGGTATTTGACTAATTACAAAATGTAGAAATAATGTGTTTTAATTCTAAAAATGTTGTTTACTGAAATTGTTTGAGTAAACATTACATTTGAACAGTGAAAGTATATTGATGTTTTTCAGTGATTGCCATCAACATTCCATGTGGGGGTAAAACTAACTGGAGGCACTACTCTGCCTAAAGCACTCGCCCTCTTTGTTGAAATCTAAATGCCACCATGAACACTCATATTTATCACAGGCTCCTGATAATGTGTTGTTTATGAATTTGAGTGTGTTATCACTGAAAAGTATCAATAAAAAATCATAATAGGAATGGTTTCTCAAGAGACATGCAGAGCTTAGTATAGAGAATGCAGGTAAAATCAGTGGACAAATGAAAGAAATATTACCTAGCTTCCTGTTTCAAATCCATCCTAAGGAGGACAAAAACATGGCAGGGTTTAAAGCAGCTTGGCCCTACTTAGTGTGAGCTGACGGGCTTGTCGTCTTGAAGGCCTGAATGATTTATTAAAGTGAGGAGTGGCAAAGAGGAGGGTGGCCAGGCAAGCTCTGATTAACTAGGCGAGTGAGCAAGGACAAGCATTCCTCTATTATTCATTACTCCACAGGATTGGAAAGGGAGTCGGCCACAATGACAACCAGGAAATATACTCATAAATATACAGGGATATCTCGAATTGTTTTGCTTATTTTTGTTTTTGCCAGAAAAAGTAGGTGCACAGATTTTCTGAAGACTCCTATAGCATTACAGAGGCCATGGTAGAGTGAAGAAAGGAAGAGTATGCACTGCAAACATAGCAGTGGTGGATTATTTGCAATATTGAACTGGATGGAGACTTATTTTAGCTATTTGTTGTTACATACTGATTTACTGTAACATTATGACCACTTGCAGATGAATGACACTGTTTTTTATCCTCATAATGTCATGCATATTACTGTCTGTATATTTAGAAATAAATATGCACTTTTGACACTTACCTGGCTCACTGGATCAGGGCGTAACCAAAACATTAGTATTTGAGTCATATTCACATGAAATTTGCAATCATATTTTCTTTACATGGGAACGTCTTTTAAAAATGATCCTATAGGGCTAAATAGCTACACTTACAGTTGTCTTTGTAATCTCTAAATTATAAAAATATGGGCTTGGTGAGATCACATTATAAAGTACTCCTCTGGCACAGATCTAAAACGACTCGCCTCTGAAGTGCAAGTGAGAGAACATTCAAATTTAATGACCAGTGGGTTTGCTCTTGTTATCCTCAGAATGATATTGTGCTCATTTGTCTCTGTGCATATGCTAGGACCAGCTTTATATTGTGTCTGCATCATGTTGGCTTGTGTTTTGCTAAGTTGGTTGCATTCTTACTGTGAGCGGAGTCACCTCTCTCCACAGATCTGACCTGAAGCTTGACCTGATGGCATCACCTGCTTATCTTGATGGGTATGGTTACATTTATTGGCAACATTTTTATTCTGTACTCTTCTCTTTTAATGTTACTTTTATGATGATTATTTATGTTGTGATTTGTCTGTACTGTAATTTTAATGTTTTTTTAATTCTCTAAAGCACTTTGAATTACTTTCTGTATGATTTGTGCTATACAAAAACATGCCCTGAATTCATGAATAGCAATTGCATCTTCATTGAGACAAGCAGGTAGTGGACTCTGCACCAGAAAGTTGCATAGTGCATAGTAAGCAGTCAAGCACAATTTCAAAATAAAAGTACTCACATACAGGATTCTTTTGAATTTGATACTTACAAGCAATTGGCCATGTGAGTAAATTTATCAATGGTAAAAAGTTGTAAAATATGGAACATAATGGCAGCATTTACTGTTGAAGACTCCACTATGCCTTCTCCTTTTAGTGTTTCTTTGTGTTTATTTGACCTGATCTGGCTGTCCTGTGTGTCAGGTGGAGTTTGAGATGGGCACAGACAGCAGAGGCAGTGGTCAGCACGAATAAGGCATTTCACTGCTTAGTGAGAAGTAAAAAAAGTGTGAGAACAGGGAGCAGACTGGGCAAGTCTTGGGCAGACCTGGTCCTGTCCTTTATCTACAATAATAGCTCAATGTGCTTTGTCTAGATTATAATGGGCTTTCATTGAACCAGTTCAATAAATGTTAGCTCATAAAGTGTCTGTATAGTGACTTATATCCTCAAATCAATGAACACTTACACATTCTACATGTACAAAACATCACCTTTATTACTATTCTACACAGAGAGCCCTCTTCACCATAAATTGCATATAAGCACAAAGAATGCAGTGAACTTCAAACAAAATAGTATTCACATCACTGCCTTAATTATAACAATAAAAATCATAGTACAGTTTTAAATATGCTTTAAGAAACTAGAAGCTAAAACTAACATTGTTTGGACTGGTGATGGAAGGTGGAAGAAGCCATATGAATAAACAGACCTTCAAACAAATGTGAATGTTTAATAAAGATATAATAAAAAGAGGTATTTTACAGAAAGCAATACTGGAAGCTTTAATGCTTAATGTGGCTTTTCTACATAAGTGCATGGTGTCATACCTAATGTATAGTGCCACCTGTTGGCTAGTAATGGACTTTTCACTTAAAAAAATAGCGCCATATCACATCTCAAGAAGGTGCAAAAGTGTCTGATTGGAGTAGTCTAGTTTGCTCTGGCTCACTTTACAAGCAGGAAACTAAGTAAGCACATATGCAAATGTTTTATGCAGTTCATTATTAATAAAAATGTAATAAGTCTGTGTCACAATTCACTATATACATTCCTCATTTGTAAAAGTTATACAACCTACACAGCTCTCACGGAGCACAAAACAAAAGAAGCAAAGACACATCCACTTATTATGGCATTAAATGTACAGTTTAATCTATGTTACAGTGGCAGCAATTCTCTACTATCTCAAACAGTTCCCTGCTTTTAGTCAGGTTTTTCCAGTAACAGTTAGTGTCAACAGGGACACAGTGATCTTTCATGATGACGCATAAGAAAGCAGAGCTTGTAAGTGAGAGTTTGATGTCAATGCTTCAATCAAATCCAACAATTTCGTAATAATCGTAATCTAAGGTTCTAAAGTACCAAAATAATGGTTATTGTTTTTATAGGTAATATCTCTGCTCTATGTAAGATTAGCAGCTAAACAAGTAATTTTAACAGCACATTTTGGGTTTCCAGATACTGTATATATGGATCACTACCAAGCCTGGTAGATTGCCCCAGCAGCATTGAAGGACTGGTTTAAAGCAGGTGACACATTTGCCTGGATGTGCACAAAAAAGTATACTTAACAGATATTCTTGTCAGTCAGGCCAAAATTTGACACATTTTTTCCTATAATAAAATATATATAAACACTACAGTCCATACCAAATAGTCTTCTTCAGCTTTTCAGCATATAGTTTTTGGCCGCACCTTTGGAAATAACTAAAAACCAAAGACAAAAACTTATTAAACTTTAACATCACTTGTTGGGATATATGAATGTAATTTTTGGAGCTTACCCCAAAGTAATTGTTAGGCACAAACCCTTCTCTCCCACATAATGACGCCCACCACCAGTCAGAGCCCTCTTGTTTCTGTAGGATTGTAACCATATCTCCATCCTTAAAGCTTAACTCATCAGGCGCTTGGGCTGGGTAACTCCAAAGAGCATATAGGACACCACTGTTCTCCACACCCATGGCCTCTTCCACTCCTGTAATAGGACAGTTACTTACATTTCCAAAAGGGAATAATGAGACATTGTCTGAATAATACTGTTCAAAAATCTATACTTGTGTTAAATAATGTGAGCCCAATGCAGTGTCCGTGACGTGACATACAGTATTGTACCAGAACTATGCTAATGCTCCATGTAAGCTAAGGAAGTAGTTGTGCAATAAAAAAATAAACATGTTCCTACATGTTCAAACTGTAGGAGTTGAAATTCTTGATTCACTGAATTATGATTACTAATTTATGATGCTCACCTCTTAGGAAGGTTTCACACTCCTCGAATCCAACCGCAAACGGATCACACTTTTGTGAAGCAGTTGCCCAGTCGCTTTCTGTTACGGCCATAACAGCTGCTCCATTTCTCACCAGAAACTCACAAAGATTCCTGTCATTACATGAAGCTGCACAATGCAGTGGTGTCCTATGAGCAACAAATGTTATACTACATATCAGAATACATACAAATATATGTCAGAATTCACAAGCACTATTATAATTTTCTGAGATAAGAAAATGAAATACTATGTACCATCCATGGCTGTCTGGAGCACTGACATTTGCTCCAATACGGACCAAGAAGTCCACAACATTGTAGTGGCCTCCACAGATTGCATTGTGAAGAGCAGTAATGCCTTCATCATTAGGTTGGCTGGGATCATTCATCTGCCAAAAATTTTTATTTATAACATGAAATTTTTCGGTAAATATGTTTTTCATTGAACACCAATGACATTTTATATTAGGTCCCGGCACACCTCCTGCATGGCCCGCTGCACTGTGTCCAGTTCACCCACTAGTGCCCCATCCAGAGCCAACACCAGGGGGCTCAGGCGTGCTCTCTTCCCTGATGACTTGCGCTCTCGGGGCTTACGCAGGATGGAATGATAACTCTGCACAGAGGAGTGGTGTTAAATACAGTCATAATATAAGGTCACAGACAATTTTAACATTTCTAATTGAGTTGTCTATGATTCTTACCTTGTATCCATGGGGTGGCATAGTGGTTGTAGGAAGAGAAGGAGGGGTGGCAAAATCTTCTCCATCAGAGGAGCTGCTGTTATCACTACCGGGATCCCCTTTAGAATGTCGTTCCTTTTTGCGAAAGAGCTTGCTGATGAGAAACTTATACTGGTTCGGGTCATAATGGGATGCTTTTTTTAGAGGGCGAGAGTGGTCCATGGACCCCCTTCTCTTCAGAGCACGGGGGATCTCTGCTCGAATGGCCAACAGCTCCTCCAGGTTTGGGATCTCTTGCACCTGGGCCTCAGGAGCCACCACTGGCTGCAGTCTGGTGGGGCTGAGGGGGCGTGGTGCAATCTGAGCCCCCTGGTCTCTGATGGGGTCAAGTATGGTGTTTTCATCAATTATACCCATGTGATGCATCATATCAATAGCCTCCAACTCAGCATCGACATCAGATGGATTCAGAGCTGTAAAGACACAGACATACAAGTTCAATGCAGCTGTGGGTTAAAGTGTAAGTTTATGATTTTTACAAACGTCTAGGTAAATCTTTTACCGTCACTGTACACAGGTGGCTGTCTGAGCTCAGGGGGCCTTTGTTGAGGTTGCTGTGCAGGTGGAAGAAAGTATTCCCTTGGGAGGGGTACAGTGGGCTGATAGGTTGACAGATGGGGGTTCTGTAGACGCATGATGACAGACAGAGGAATGGGTCGTCGCTGACGTTGCTGGGCCGAAGTGGGAGGAATAGAGATACGGGAGATGATAGGCTGAGGGAGGTATGGTGTAAATGCCTGTGAAGAAGCATCCGGAGGAACGGCAATACGTGTAGTACGAGGAAGGGAGCTGTATGACTGATGAGACGGAGAGCGAGACTCCTACAGCAGAAAAAAACAGGAGAAATGTGGGTGTGAACAAAATACTCAGGCACATTGTGTTGTATTTATAAATATATTCTAGGCCTACCTTTTTGGGGCTTGGCTGAAGAGGACCATCCAGGTTTGATTCCCTCCAGCTACCGCTTGACATCATAGGTCGCAGCCACTCAGTTTCTAGAGAATAGGGGAGGTCACAGTGATTTGATGCTTTTTTTACACTCAAATATTGCAAAATTATATGTAATTGTGATAAAAATAAACAAACTGTCATAGGTGTGGTGAGGTTTTCTCTCATACGACATGTCAAGATCTGTCTCACTCCATTTGCTGGGAGACTTCTGACGTTGCACATTTTCTTCTGCATAGAATATGTTGAATTGCAATGTTATTACAAAACAAAACTGAACTGAACTTTATTGACAATATACCTGCTGATCTGAAGTTTCGAGGTAATGTGCTGGATATAGAGTGAGTGAAAGCCAGTGGTGAGGGGCTTCTGTCTGGTCTTGGGGATCTTCGTCCCATCTGGGCATTGTCATATGGGCTGAGCATGTTGGAGGAGGAGTAAGAGGTAGAGGGTGTGCGGGGTGATGGAGGAACAGCTGAAGGAATGGGAGAAATGCTTCTCTCCATGTAACTGGTTGAAACACGTGGACTCCTGACAGGGGAATTTCTCCTCTGGGTTTTTGGAGACTCTTTGGGGCTGTCTATTCTGAAAGAAAAGCTGTCAGGTCCAGACAGCGACTCACGCTGAATTTTGGATGATGGAAGTTTGATGGGAGAAAAGGCAGGTGAAACTGGACAATTTTTATTGTCCGATAGTACAGAGTCCAGAGATCGATTTGTCGTTGGACTTTGGTAAAATGGTTTGCTGCTGTAGCTGTCAGTACTGCTGCCACTTGCCCCAGTTGATGTGACCAATGTGCCGGACATAGACATGGGCATGGACATGGGCTCTGGTCTCCCCCTATACTCTTTAAACGTGGTCTGTGTAGAAAAGGCCGAACATGTCAGAATCAGAATGTACTGTGTTTTTGTTTTAATGATTAAATTGTTAATGGTAATTTAATAGGGTTAACCACAGTGTGTAGCCCACAGTAAAAAAACAAATCATTAAAAACATGAGTGTACCTGTGATGGGGTGTCATTGCTGTTTGATGATGCTTCTTTGAGCATAGAACTAAATTCTTTGGATAATTCATCGGCTGTGGCAAGTGATGCATTTAGGTCTTCATTTATGGACCGGACTGTACATCAGTCAGATAAAAAAAAACAAAAAAAAACATAATTACTATGGTTGTAAGTGCACAGAACAAAATGACAGTTACGTATACACAAACTTACATAACATACTACTGCCATAGCTTGTCTGTGAGGTCATGGTAGCGGAATTCAGCTCCTGAAATTCGAACATAGCAACAATTAAAATCTGTCTTAAGACTAACATCTTAAATTGTTGCACAGCACCCTCTGCTTCAAGCTTCATCTCATTCAACAACAAGGATGCAATGTCCTAAATCAAATCATGGTCACAAAATAGATAAAATACATTATGAATTTGTTACCTACATGTTTTAACATGCCTCAATTTGTGCCAACTGTACGGCTGATAGCAGATATACACAGCGCCATTGGCCAAACAGTCCCAGTGCATGTGAAAAGAACAGCAGTTAGTCCACTCTGCTCTCTGACTAATCCACTGTCTGTGTTTCCAGGTGTTTCAGGGTGACATCACAGTCATCAGTTCAAAAGCCTCAGACAATAGCCCACACAACTCATCAACAGATTATACTGTACTAACACTCTAGACAGCTTTAAGTGCCAACAAAAACATTAGTTTAAGAGTATTGTCTTCTTAAAATGTGATTGCAATTCTGTGTGCAACAATTAAACCACAGGTAATCTAGTAACTTTTAAAGAAGATACAGCAAGATAGGCACACCCTACTAGAGTTGAAAAGCAGGACCATGACAACGGTACATTTTCTACAATGCCCTCTTAGAAAAAAATCATGTCAAGGCGTGTAAAGCATTTTATCAGTAAATCATATGCAAATGCCAATAAAGTAAAATACAATACAACTGAATTCAAATTGTCTAGGGTCTTTTATCTGAGGTTGGTGTGTAGTTTGTTAGCAAACACAGATAAGAGTTAGTCCATAAAGTCCAAAAAATAGTTTTTGAACATCAGAGGCTCTTGAGTTGCATAATTGTTCTGGGGACAGGACAGGTCGATAATAACAGTTCTGTCATGCTGTTGTGTAGCTGAGTTCAGGTCGCAGGCCCACATTCCTCACCACACCTCTGGCATTCAGCACAGACACTGTTTGAGGGCCTTATCTCTGTCAAACTGAAAAACACAACACTCTCACTGCAGTCACAAGGGTCAAACCTGAATCACACCAAATCTCTGCATCTTATCAACACTTCAGTTCATGTCACCACCACCTTTCACACTGAAATTTTGTTGAGGTATAAATAAAATGTATTAAGTCACAGTGAAATTAGGCTATAAAGCTATTCTATTCACTGTCTATGTCTCATTACAAGTCTGTGTCTGACTTATTCTTACTTAGTCATGACCATGGTAAGCTACTTAGTCACTGCTGTCACATACTTGCCTGAATGAATATACAGGCAAGTATCACAAACTAGAGCCAATGCATTAACTAGGATGAGCTGGATTTAAACACCCATGCTTCAGATTATAACCGTGAGAAATTTTAATACCTGGTAAAGATTCTTTTATTCTATTTATTATCTAAACTTATACAATAAAATTATTTATTTAAGCAGAGGAGTAATTACATTACCCAGTAGTACTCAAACTGTTTATACAGGATCCTCTGCATTTAGTCTTATTCAGACCTGGTTTATGACTGGTTGTACTAAAAAGGCCAAACAGTTTTTTGGAGGTACTTGGTATGAAAACTTTGAGAACAGCCATAGCCAAAGTGCCCCATTTTTTTTCTCCTGATAATAAATCCTACGTATAAAGTTTCTGTAGAACTCTCTCCCTTTCCCTTGTTTCACAATAGTTGGTCCCTCCTCCATATCCTTCCTCCACATTTTTCAGTATTGTAACCTAGCAAGGGACTTGGCTCAGACTGAAAGGCAAAGAGCTCTTTTGAACTGACCACTTTGTAACTTGAGTCAAAGCAAAAAGTCTATGTAGTCTTGTATGCTAGAGTTGAACTTACAATAATTAACTTGTTTATATTTGCACATTACTACCTCATGGTTCAGGACTGGGAGTCTTTCTTGATCTTCAGGCCTACTCATCAATTTGAGGCGATTAAGGCCAAGATGTGTACTTACAAAAGGAGAAACTATATAATTATAGTGTAATGTTTGTGCATTCAAAAATAAAGTTGTATTTTACCCACTGGAACTAGGCAGGATCTCTCTTGAGAATCATGACTGTGACAAAAGTGACAAACGACTTCAATGCCGCCTAGTTAAAACTTCTAATTTCTATATGCTTCTCCTGTCTGTAAAAACTCCACCCACAGTATGTTTAAAATGTACCTACTATGTTTTCCCAGGTTAGTCACTAGAATGCCATTCATTTCTATAAAGGAACAAACATGAACTGCTGTGCCAATGAAAACACTTTACCTAATTATATTTAGGGATGTCACTAAATCATATTTTAAAGTTACAATTAATGTGGGACAAAACATATTATTAGGTGAAGAAACCATTTTTAGATCACGTTACTAGTTTGACCAGCTTCACAAAATTAAATCTAAACAATATATGAAAGCAAATGTGACATAAAGAGCCCAATAAAAAAGGCATGTTAAGAAGTTCAAACAGCAAGGTCTATCACCACCATATCAGTCTGGGTTTTCTTTCAGTTATCAGACTGTTGCTATTTTTTTTAGCAATAAACTGCTTTTCCATAGAGTTGAACTGTAACTTGGCCATGTAACGTCACCTGCCTGTCTCCACGTAGATAAGTTTAATGCCATACATTAAAGGCAAAGAAATATGGTTGCATAGTGGACCTTTAACACTAATATTACATTTTGATAATTAACTTCTTTACAACATGAACCTTTAAATAGTATTATTAAATGTCTAATTCCTGACTTACAATGTTGAGGTCTTGCTTGGCACTGTGTTGCAGGGGCCCTAAAGTTCTCAACAGTACATGACAAAACCATCTCACAGTCCCGCACAACATAACAGTCATTTTTAACAAGTTGAACAACCTTTCTAATGTTGACTTTGGCTCAGCAGTGAGCAAATGTTATTAAATGTGCACTTTGAGCATGGGAGGGAAACATGCAAATTCCATTGTTGACAAATATATTTGACTCAACAGGTTGCAGCAAGCTAAAGTTTGAATGTGCATGTTGGATGGGTGCCTAGATTCTAGCCTGTCACAGTTTGGCTGTGGCTTTGAGAGGGCAATAAAAAAGACAATAAGTTGCAGCTTCAATGTTCATATTAATTACATGGTCATCAGTCAGTATGAAAAAATCACTTAGGATTCATTCCTACTTGCTCCTTTGGTGAAGTAACACTTTTCCTGCACAGCATAGGTTTTGCCAGAGGCTTGTGGTTGCAGTATTTGGTGACGTTTTGGCCAGCAGTGGCATAACATCTGATATTCATTTAGGAAGTAGCTGGCTCCTTCTCGCAAATGCCCCAAAAGGAAGAATAAGTATAAACCCTTTTCCGTAAAAAAAACCTTGTGATCAGCAGCACACACTCCTACAAGCTCCTGCTTTTTAGATCCACCCTTATCACTTTCATACGCCACCGTCTGCTAAACAACATTTTCAATAACCATGTACACACAAAAGTGACTTACCTCTTATAGCCTACTTTTCCCCTTCTCCCTGTAGAAGTTAAGTCCTTCTGAAGTCCGTATGATCTTTGTTAAGTTTGTTCGTCTTGTGGCAGTAGCTCCAGACGCTTATGTAGTCATCGCTCCACTGACTCTGGAGTCCAGCCCCTCTGTCTAGTCACCGCTGTAACCCGAGCCAGGTGTTCCTCACAGCTGTAAGGGCACATCTGAAAGACCCGTGCATCAAAATATGGATATGAAATATGGATATTCAATACTCCAAAGTAGGCTTTTGATTGAACCTAATGGGCACAGGCCTAAAGCGAAAGTAAGGCTTACCCTAATTGTTTTACTTTCTAGGAAACGTCCGTATTTTAAACACTGAGATAAACTACAAATAAATGAAACATTTATTTATAGGCTTATAAGCTATATAAGCTATCTATTGTGTTCACTCTGATTATTTGGATTATTAGACTGTTTTGCCAAAATAAAACGCTTTTGTGTTGTAGCTTATTAAAAAATATATAATAAATAAAAATTACTTTGGATTGCTTGGGACTGACTCACGTGAAACAAATCAGATAGATCGTAAACTGATATATTAAAATATTATTCTATTTCTTTCAGTACATCATGACGTCATCACGTAACCCCTGTGCGTGCCCCGCCCCTCAGTGAAGCGTTTCCGCCAAGATGGTTGTCGGTGCCTTCCCCATCGCCAAGCTCCTCTACCTTGGTGTAAGACAGATGAGCAAACCTGTGGCAAACCGTATCAAGGCTGGAGCTCGAAGAAGCGAATTCTTTAAAACTTACATCTGTCTACCGCCGGCACAATGTGAGTAAACTAAAAAAAATCACATGAATGACCGCTGGCTCACTGTGTCAGGATTGTCAGGAAAGCAAGTGGGGACGTTTGCAACCAATCAGATTTTAGTTTAACAACACATTGTCCAATCAGAACCACCTATTTATCTTTTAGCCCAATCAGAGGAAGACTATTCCTAAGAGGCGGGACCTAGTTGTCATTGAACAAGGAGTGTCTACATATACATTTTTCTTACTAAAATATCGATTTATTATAATAACTATTTATAGTCCTAGAAAGTAGATGGACACAAAATTCCAACATTGCTCTCTATGTTGTTAAAATATTATGATTTATGATAAAAATAGAAACAAAATACAAACAACATAAATCAATTTACTAAATCTTGGGATGGTTGCTACTTGATTGGGCAACAGCAGTGTATTGGATTGTACATAAAGGACGCATCTACTTGATGATCTTAAATTACGAACCTTCTATCAGTATCTGTTGGCTCAATTTATTAACTATATCTTTTATTTATTTTTTTCCAGTGTACCATTGGATTGAGATGCGAACAAAGATGCGAATCATGGGCTTTCGAGGTGCAACTATTAAACCGCTGAATGAGGAATCAGCTGCAGAACTTGGTGCAGAATTACTGGGAGAAGCAATCATCTTTCTTATTGGAGGTGGTTGTATGGTACTTGAATACAGCAGACAAGCTGCTAACTCACGTCGCAAAGAAGACGAGCTGAATGCTACAATCACAAGCTTACAGACTCAACTTGCAGAACTGACTTTAACCACAGAGACACTAGATGCCCAGTTACGAGAAGTCAATCGACAACTGTTGTCTTTCCCACTCCCTTCTAAAAAGTGACAAGAGCAGGTTGCACAATGTTCTTTGCAGTCTGATCACAGTCCTGCATTATGCACAATCCTCTGCTTCTCATAGAGAGGAAGACAAGGGAAAAGGCATATCCAGGTGCTGTGAGCTTGGGTGGTATAATTGGCTCAAGTTTTGAGCAAGTAATTGCGTGAGGTGATGCTATGATATTCATAGTACATTTATTGGTGTGAGCATGTTTATTGTAAAAAATAATCAAAGGGGACAATTAAACAGTGAATAGTCAATGTGATATGTTGGTAATATTTTGGCACAAAATATTTGTATTTTCAGTGCCTGTTTAAAGCATTTAACATTTCATGCTTGTGTCATCTTAATTTAAATGCCAAGTTGACTGGGGGTTCATTCATTGTATGTCTTTTGGACTTGTAATAAAGACATGGTGCACTTGTCTTGTTGGTGTTGTGTTTTGTTAGTAAACGTGTCCTTGGAATAATTTTGATGCAAATACATCGTCAGGTATACGACTTTTGTGAAACACAATCATAAAATTATCAGATCAGTAAAAGCAATGGCATATCACTGCAATTGACTGTACTGTGTAAAATGAACTTAAACGTTGCTCTTCCGGTCTGGCCTTCGGCCGCCAGGCGGCGCTATCTGCGCTCACACATTCTTCCTCACCCTGGACCCGCGCATCTCGGGTGAGAGCAGGTAGGCCTCGTTTCTGTTTTCATCAAAATAGTCTTTGCACGGAGTTCACGAGTGCATGCATAGTGTTAAGATGTCTTCTAAAAAGCATTATGTGAAGAATTATTCTTGTCTCTAAAAGGACATTTTTCAAAATACTAATATTTTGCGTGCAACAAATATTCTTAAAGTAGCACACGCTAGGTTATGCTATTGTTGTTAGCATCAGTTTACGCTGCTTTGTGAGAAAAAAGAAGAAATATTGTTGCACTTTGAGAGGGTAGTTTGAGATGTTCAAGTATAAATTCTACGTGTATGCATATTAACGTCGTATTATTATATAGTGGTGCATGTGTTAAAACATGTAGCTAATAAGGTTAGCTACTTTAGCATAGCGTTAGCTCGCTTGTCGCATAATAAACCGTATTTTACTAAATGATATGTGCGTATTCACCTCACAATTTATTATACAGCAACAAAGGAAGGGTTCAGATAGCTGCAATCATGGATATTGACGTGAAGAAACTGAAGGTGAATGAGTTGAAGGAGGAACTCCAACGACGCGGCCTGGACACTAAGGGCCTTAAGGCTGACCTGGTGGAGAGGCTGAGAGCCGCTCTGGAGGAAGAGGCTCAGACAGACGCCGCGGGCATAGAGGATCACGGGGACGAGGAGCAGGGGATGGAGGAGTACCCCCAAGACGATCAGGATAATGATGACGAAGAGGCTGTGCAACAAGGTAGCGTTAAGTGTTTTTTTTTTTGTAAGTTAGTGTGGATGAATACATTTGTCTTAACTCAATGTAGTTTTTAATTAACTGTAATCATCAGAAAGTGTTATCTTTTATTTACTCAGAGCCAATTGAAGGTTATGATAATGGAAATGGTAATGATGACGTTCCAGAAGGTGATTATGATGAAGGTAGAGATTCTGGCGGCTACTATGAGGAGGAAGAGGCCAATGGTGAGGCATACGACAGTCAACCGACTGAATCAAGCCACAGCATGCCTGACTTTGCAACTGATGCTGACACTTCCAAATCTGACTTTGTGCCAGAAGAAACAAAGCCTGTGCAGGAAGCAGAAGCTCCTGAAATTAAACAAAGTTAGTAATTATCCAATACTGTATTGAACTTTTTTTTGTGATCATGTTCATTCATATAAGAGAGTTGACAATTGGGCAGTGTTTTTGTCCTTTTTGATATTCAACTAAATAGTAATTCATTACCTCCACTTGTGTTTTTATAGACATCAAAGTTGAAGTGAAAACCGAAAATGCTGATGATGCGGAGCAGGGTAGTCACAGGGAGCAGGAGCAGCAGCAGCGTGGTGAAGAGAGGGCCACTCCAATTGAAGTCAAAACAGAGAGTGGAAAAGGTGGACCTCAAGGCCGCAAGAGACCATATGAAGAAAATCGAGGATATGGCTATTATGAACATCGTGAGGAAAAGCGGTATGAACGCTTGCAACTTTGAAGTTTTAGCTAGTTTTACCTTTGTGATATCTAAATATTTGCATCTATATATTGCATTAAAAAAAACTTTTAATTTTGTAGATCACGCACACCTCAGCCTCCTGCAGAAGATGAAGAGGAGAAGATTGATGACACCCTTGTTACAATTGATACTTGTGAGTTAATTACAATATATATGCACATATTTAATTGTCTTGGGGGTTTCCTAAATTGTAATCTACTCTTGTGTGTTTTATTTTAGACAACTGTGACTTGCATTTTAAAGTCTCGCGCAATCGCTACAGTGGCTATCCTCTCACCATTGAAGGCTTTGCTTACCTGTGGGCAGGAGCTCGGGCTTCTCATGGAGTTACTAAGGGTCGTGTGTGTTATGAGATGAAGGTACAAAAAATCTTTCATCTGCATGTTTCTCCTTGAAATATATCAAAATATTGAAATATTTACATATTACATACTTACTAATTATGACATATTTAATTTTCCTTAGATCAATGAGGAAATTTCTGTTAAACACCTGCCCAGTAATGAACCAGACCCCCATGTGGTTAGAGTTGGATGGTCCCTCAACCACTGCAGCACTCAGCTTGGTGAGACAAGATCTTCTAGACTTAAAATAAATCCTAAAAAAAAATATTGATTTAAGTTGGGACAACACAATCTTTTTTTGTTGCAGGTGAGGAACCTTTCTCTTTTGGGTATGGAGGAACAGGAAAGAAATCTAGCGACTGCAAGTTTGCAGATTATGGTGAACGCTTTGGTGAAAATGATGTCATTGGTTGTTACATTGTAAGTATTTCTAAAGATTACTAGAGTACTCACCTTGACTGAGGCTAATGAGTTGATGGACTTCTATTATTCCAGGACTTTGAAAGTGGCGATGAAGTGGAAATGTCCTATTCCAAGAATGGCGTCTCACTTGGAGTGGCTTTCCGAACAACCAAAGAAGCTTTGGCAGGTCGTGCTTTGTTCCCTCATGTTCTGGTGAAAAACTGTGCCGTGGAGTTCAACTTTGGGCAGAAGGAGCCCTATTTCCCTCCTCCAGAGGGATACACCTACATTGACAAGATTAACCTGGAAGATAAGATCAGGGGAACCAAGGGACCTGACAGCAAAGCTGAATGTGAGGTAAGTCTTGACAGTTGTATTGTGTATGGTAACTTCACCCATTTGTTGCTGTAATAGAGCCTTATAATAACATGGGGGTTCATGTGTAATTCAGATCCTTTTGATGGTTGGCCTGCCTGCCTGTGGGAAAACCACTTGGGCCATGAAGCATGCAGAAGCGTATCCTGAGAAGAAATACAACGTCCTGGGCACAAATGCCATCATGGACAAAATGAAGGTAATATTAAATGTTTAATAGCCTTTTTACCTCAAGTATTTGGGATTGGTGGCTAATAATTTTTGTGTTAAGGTGATGGGTCTGCGTCGCCAGAGGAACTATTCTGGTCGCTGGGATACTCTGATTCAGCAGGCCACTCAGTGTCTGAACCGCTTAATTGAGATCGCCGCCCGCAAGAGACGCAACTACATTCTCGATCAGGTACTGCACTCTTAACCACATTGTGTCTGTTCTGGACTTAGCCCGCCAATGTGCCGTCATGCTCTCTCTTTCTAATGGACTTTATTTATGTTTCAGGGATCTGTGTATTGTAGATAGAAGAAGCATTGATCAACATTTTATCACTTGCTTATCATATATTTAAACATTAATGGCTCTCATAAGTTAAAGAATATTTCATGTTTTCATCCTTCAGATTATTTTTGCACTTTGCTATTTCTTGTCATAAAACAATCTTGTTTGTCTTGTGAATATGAAAACTGTGAATAAGTAAACCATGACAATGTTAAGATGTTGAGAAACAAGTAAGCTCTGGCTGGTGAGTAAGAAAATAACTTCTGTTGCTAATTTTATAAGGCTGAGATAATTGATTTTTAGAAAGATATTTTAAGTAAGATTCATGGAACTTGTAAGTGTATTTTTATTATGTTGCCTTTTCAGGTAAGTAATGACTAACCACTTTAAATTTCTAGAGCCTTGAGGTCAGCACAGCTGCTTTAGGTAGGTTGGTCAGGAACTGATCTATCCATGGCTCTGTAAGTATGAGAAGGTAGGTCTTATATGTTTGTCCGATGTCTTCATGGGGACTTGAAAACCTGCTGTTTGGTAAGTAAAGGTAAGTGAGGGAACCCAGTAGGCAGATCCAACAATAACGCCATGTTTGCTGATTTAAAATTACCTTTGCTACACAAAATGTTTCAGCACAGTTCCCTCCCTCTTGCAGATAACATTGCCGATAAAATGGTCTTTATAGTTGTTTGTGCTTTTTTACATGCAGGTCTTGCTAAATGCTTGGTATACAGAAACACATTATTTATTGCATCACTATTTAGCTCAATATTTTGCATGGTGCTTGTACTGTTAAAATACTTGCACTATTATGGGCAAAAGAATTGCATGAATGGAATGTGATTTACAGCTTGTCGCTAAACAATTGAACCCCTTTGCAGATGTATTTCTTGACAATTGCACATATACGTGTAAATTGCATAATCAAATCTGTTAATTTGGTGGTCATGGGTTCAGCTGCTTTCATGGACACATTTTTGGGGTTCCCTGAAACTAGCACACACACTGTTAAGTACTTTGCTCTAGATGCTACAGAATGAAGGTAAGTCTGTGGAGTGATGAGAGGCCATTAGCACTTGAGTAAAACCGTAGCCTGACATCAGTCAAACCTCTCTCACTTCATTATTGCAGGATTCCAGCTTCCTTCCAGTGGAAAGCCCTTAACAAGTTAACAATAACAAACAAGCTTCTACTTCTTTCTTGTCACCATTGCTAGACAAATGTATATGGATCAGCAAGGAGACGAAAAATGCGTCCTTTTGAAGGTTTTCAACGCAAGGCTATTGTAATTTGTCCCACGGACGAGGATTTAAAAGAGCGAACGTTAAAGCAAACCAATGAGCAGGGGAAGGATGTGCCCGATCATGCCGTTTTAGAAATGAAAGGTAGGAATGCTGTGGAAGCTACAAATAAACACCAGATCTACTTTTTACTTTATCTATGTGTCTCTAAATCAAACTTGGAAGATGTCCCCTCCCCCTTACCCCATCATAAACTTTGGCCAGTTATCAGAACTTGGATATTTTTAATAATCTACACAAATTTTATGTTTTTCCCCCAACTATTTGCAATATACCATACTTTTCTTTTTTTTCCATATGAACTGCAAACTGGGTCTTAGACCTGAAAAGGGTCTAGTTAGTTATTTGCTGCACAATTGGCATAAAAGTAATTTCACTAAATGGCATTTATGCTGTAAATTGGCTTGGTTTGCAGAACTGTTTTCCTTTCACACCATTCCCTAGTTATTCATTTTGTCCCCTGTATCTACTTCCTACTGAATTCCTGTTCTTTTCTTTTGAACAAATGTTTCCTCCTTTATTTCCTGGAGGTAATGTTTGTCTTTTTACCCCACCATCTGCAATCATCTTGTATTGGTTTTGCTGACACTGTAAGGTTGTAATTTATTTTTTGTTTGTCTTCTGGTGGTGTGGCTGCTTGCCCCTCTGCTACCTCTCCTCTTCTCTCTGAATCAATCATCTCCTCTGATGGCCTGTGACCACCAAAGCCAACTTTACTCTGCCAGAAGTGTGTGACTTCTTGGAGGAGGTGACGTTCGCCGAACTGCAGCGAGAGGATGCTGAAAAGCTGCTGAAGCAGTACAACGAGGAGGGCCGTAAGGCTGGACCACCCCCAGACAAGCGCTTCGACAACCGACAGGGCGGGTTCAGAGGTCGCGGTGGTGGTGGCGGCAACTTCCAGCGCTATGACAACCGTGATGGTCCCCGTGGTGGCTACTCAAACCGCAGTGGGGAAAGTGGAGGATACCATGGAGGTAATGCAGCTTATTTTATTTTTTGTTTTTATTGAGGTTCAGACACTTATTTTAGCATGTCATTTTTTTCAGGTTATAGTCGAGGAGGCTATAACCAGAATCGTTGGGGTAACAGCTACAGAGATGCACCTGATTCACGAAGTGGATACAACCGCAATCAGCCACCTAGTGGAAGCTACAACTATCGCACAGCTCCTTACAATAAGGGTGGATACAGTCAGGTAGTTCTCTCATCATCTTCATGCTATTTGCCATATATAGGGATGGGATAAGAAATTGTGAGACAAAATAGCCACAAGATTGTGCACACATGTGGAATACAATCTTGAGATTATTTTCCGTGTGTACATTTGGATTGACAAAAAAAAGAGGTTGAGTGCTGAGGTGCATTTCTTGAGAAGCTATAGTTCCGGGAAGTCCTATTGTGACAGCAAAAGTGTTAAAGAAAATCAAGAATGGTGACGCATTCAATTTCTTATTATAAATAATGGCAAAATTGCATTTTGTCTTGTTATTGTTGACCCAATCTCGTGTCTCATCTTGTGGAAATTCTCATTCCACCCTTAGTCACAAGTCAAATGCAAACTGTATCATCTGAATGTTTTTCCATCAGGGTTATGGGCAGGGATACAACCAGGGCAGCTACAATCAGGGCAGCTACAACCAGGGTTACTACGGTAATTACAGCCAGTACCCAGGCTACAGTCAGAGCTACAGCCAGCCGGCCGCCTCTGCTCAAACGTACAGCCAGCAACAGCCGCCAGCACAGGCCCCGCCAGCACCGGCCCCAGCGCAGCAGTCACAGCAACAACAGCAGAGCTACAACCAGCAGTATCAGCAGGTAGCTCTACTATCCACACTGCTTATAAACTTTGTATTGCATTTGACTAACAAATAATTTCTTTCAACAGTATGCTCAGCAGTGGCAGCAGTACTACCAAAACCAGAATCAGTGGAACCAGTATTACAGTCAGTATGGCAGCTATGGACAGGGCCAAGGCTCTTCCTCTGGTTCTCAATAAATGTACCTGTACTACAGCCCGCTCCCATGTGTCTGACACTTCTGACCTCTGCTGCAAGTTGAATTTGTACAGTCATTAAGTCACCTAGAATATCCTAACACATAAATATCCATTCTTCACCAGTTAATGTAGACAATTTGTGTACAGATTGATGTTTTTTCTTTTGATTTATGAAGAAGTCTTACTCTAATCAGTGGCTCTATGGTGGTAGAAAATGGGTTTCAAAACATTTAATGTGTATTGAAGATGAATGTCTGCAGGTTGAGCATTGGTCACATTTCGATACAATAAATTGTAGTCTGTACAGTGTGGACAATAGGGCCAGGCAGGAAAAATCTATATAAAATACTCTGCTGCTTATGAGAGCAGAATGCATGTTTTTAATCTTTATCCCCCATTTTTCTGTTTGAGATGGAGAGCTGTAGGCACATTTTTATTTTAACACATTTTATGCTGATACCCTAGTATTTAAATGTTAATCTGCTTTTTGTTTTTTAGACCATGTCATGCTTACGTAGTCAAAAGTGCTTTTTTTGTGCCCTGTAGTTGAACCCTATTGTGACAACCCTTTTTTTTTTTTTTTTTTTTACAGAAAATTGAACAAGTAACAAAGCTGTCTTGTCTTTATACAATAAATGCAATTTGATTGCTGGTGGATTTTTATATTTGTGTTTTTTTCTTATCCCCAACACAAATAAAATGTGACTACAAGCACAGTATGATGAATTGTACAATGTGCCACAGATATAGCCCATTAAAACATTTTGTCAGATTTTTCTCATTTACATTTAACAATCATCCTTGTCGTATGTTGGTTGCAGAAGGATTCTACCTTGACTTATGTGTTCTGAACATTTAAGAGTTATGCATTCAGCTGCAAATCCATTTGCTGAAGATGGTAGCACCAATGAAACAGAGAACTGAATGAGAAGTTCATAAATTAAAATAAAATACATTTTTAAGCCCCAACTGTAAACTGCAACTAAGACAAGCACAACTTTGTTGGAAAAACATGGTACAGCACAAAGTAGGATAAACAGTCCCATATCTGAATATTTTTTTCCCACAGACTTGGTTTAGTCTGGCTCTCGGCTTTTGTCTTTATTAAGATGTAGTTCCTCCATCTTCTCTTGCAAGAAGCAGACAGGCTCAGACCCGCCACGGTTCCTTTGTGGCAGAGTGTGGACCTGAGTAACAGAAATTACCATTACCTGAACAAACAAAATATTCCCAGCTGTGAATATCCGCCTACCTTTCTATCTAGAGAACCATGTATAAATGAATGTGGATGGTGTGGCCTTTTCTCCTTTTTGTCCGGTGTCCAAACTCCCGGGTCTGTTTGAGTAGAGCGGTCCAGTAGCCTAAAGTCTTTATTGTTATTTTTGCAGACATCATTGCTTTGGGGGAATACAAAGGTATCCTCCTCTGAATCTGCAAATAGACATTAGAATTTAAAAATATGATATGACAGATGGTACATAATACATCAAAGATACATACTCCAGCTGTTGCTCTTGGTTTTAGAGTCTGGACCAGGAGTACATGGGCAGGAACTAGTATTTTTGTCTTTTTTTAGGCACTCACTTCCCACAACGTCTCTGCAGTGTTTGTGACAATTAATCCCACAGTCTAGAAAAAGAAAAACGTTTTTTAAGACATGATAATAGTAATAATGAGCTGGAGGTCATGTCAGAATTCTGTGTTGCAATTTGCTGTTCATATGTGTTTTGTTTTTTTTTTTTTATTATTTATTTGATAGGGACAATGCACATTAATGAACATCTGTTGTAAACAAATGTAAATATGCCGGATTATAGCTACAGAGCTAATTTACATCCGCAGTCCCCAGGCAGGTAAAAAGTGTACAACAAATACATCACATTAGTACAATATACAAGAGTTAAAAAGTGAGAAGTAGAGTAAAAAAAAAAAAGGTAAGGCCTATCCATGTGAAACAAAAACTGATAAGCCTTTTTTTTTTTAATACATCATCTCTGTTAGCATAAATAAAGATGATTGTTATCAGTTGAAAGGACTTTAAACCAAATAATTAATATGGAAAGTTTGTGGAGCTAATGCCTTATAAATAATAACATCTGAAATTATTATAACAAAATTCCAGAGCATGAATGCAATTTATTGTCATGGCCTCACCTTTGCAATGAAAGCCTTGTTTGATGACACCCCATAGCTAAAAGAAATGCAAAAACCTTATTAATAAACATATCTATAAATGTTTTACATTCTGTAGCAGGAAGACACAGCAAGACTCACAAATCCTCCGCAGTGGTCACAAAATGTTGGCCGCTTGTATGTTGTTTCATGGAAATTATGTGTGTCGTTGAAGTTATATCCAAGTTTGGCACATACAGACATTCCCCTCATGAAGTAAGAGGTTATTTCATCACGACTTATTTCTCCCAACCTTATGATTGAGAAAAAAATAAAATGAGTGACTGTTGGAGAATTACAATAGGCATAGTTGTATGGAGTTGTACTTATTTTTCTAACCTGTCAGTTTCATGTGTACGGAATGAGAAAGGAAAGTTGGCAGCAATTTTTTCAAAATCCTCCAGTGATATGTAGCCATCTTGATTCTGGTCGTAGTTCTTCATTATAGACTGTAGGTGGCAACAGAGTCATATTGTGAATGCCATATTAGGCTTCTCTAGAAGTTTGGCTGTTCTGCTTTGACTTGCTCACTAATAAGGAAGTGAAAGAGCAGTTTTCTACTTACGTCCACCATTTGTTTGACGTGTTTGGATATGGTGTCTGGATCAAGCCTGGGAGTCACCCCTGATCCCCACTCGGCTACTACTGGTGGTTTAACTGGAGCTACAGGCTGTGGAAAAAGCACATAGAGAAGACCTTTTAGACAGTTCGAAGGAGAAACAAGTAGAGCACACCCACCACATTACATGGCTCTGTAACGTATGGTGCTTTGATGTGGTTAACATTGATGTAATTCAGTACTAGTGCCTGACCTCTGTTTTGCAGTTACACCCACGATAAGCTCAAAAAATGTCCCTTGTTTTGTAACTGTAAAAAGCAATAATCAGCAAAAGGTTGTCAGTGTTTTTCTACTGACCTGGATCTTGGGGTTCTTGGGCTCCTTGGTGTAAGAAAGTTCATATATTTCATCTTCTGTGTAATATAAGTCTAGAGATAGCTAAGGCAGAAATAAAAAAAAATATGTATATATATATATATATATAATATAAATATAATAATATAAGTATGTAAATACAATTTCCTTTCCATAGATTCATTGTACACTTACCAATCATACACATTCACATAATCATAAAATGTCTAGTTTCAGGATTATTTATAATATGAGGAGATTTATTTAATGATGCCAGTTCCAAAAAACAACCAGGCCTTATAAAGTAAGTAACTTTAAAAAAATCTACAAAAATGCACTCTTTACTAACACGTTTACTAATAAAGGACTTCAGGAGATGATGTGATTACCAATATTTTAAAACCTTTACATACTTATTGTACTACTACATTATGTATTAATACATAAATTATATGATAATTGGCTTGGCTTGGTCTGATTAACAGTATGAATACACGTATGTGTGTTATAATAATAATAATCATACTATTTTTGTATAGACCACTTACTGTGAGCAAGTGGAGCAGATCTTTGTTGGCCTCAAAAGGTGGTGTGCAGCTGTGGATCAACAGCAGGTCATTGATGTTGCTGTACAAGTGCTGGAGCTTGCTCAGGTTGATCTTGTCATTGTCTATGTAGTCTGGCAAGGCCTCGTTTAGAGAAATCAGATCCTTGAGGTGAACCCCGAGGATTGGCACTTTGAAACCACTGCACTCGTTATAAACTCGCCGGTAGTTGATGTAGTTGCTGCGAGAAGAAAGTAACTCTGTCATCTCATTAAGGGCCTGTAAGGACACACACATGTACATCGGTAACAATAATTTCACTCATCAAAGTCTCTCTCCATTTTCTTCAATACTTTTGTAAGATTTTTGTAAGATGACAAATTAAAAATACCTTTGTGACATCAGGAGGCAGCAGGTTATAGGTGTCTTTCAGACGGGAAATTGAACTGTGACATAAACCTCCTGTTACAGCCATTAGAGTGTTGAAGTTCTGCAGAGCACGTAGTTTCTGCCAATGAAAGAGGTTGAAAACAAAGCAGTTCTTGGCTAGCCCAGAACATTCTTGTAGGCCTCTTAATCAGTTTATGTGATGTGTTGTTACCTGTGCCACATGAATGAACTTGGTGAAGACCTGCGCCCTCTGCTGGGCTGTGTGCCGGCTCAAGATCATGAGCTGAACCCACTGAGAAACACCATTACACATCATGACAGTCCGCTCCAGAGCAGGATTGTCCCGCACGGACCCCCGCACTACATAGCTCCGGTAGTCTAGAAACTGAAAAAACACTAACAGGTCACAACACAAGTCTTTACGTTTACGTGAACAGAAATGCCCAAGGACATGTAAGACATACCGAAACATTACAGAAGTTCTTAAACTCCAGATAGCTGAGATGTTCAGCCATTTCATCTGGCTCCATGTGGTCAAATATCAAAGACACTTTCCTTTTCTTCACAGAGGGGGAGGGTGCTTGAGAGATGTTTTCATGAAGATTCCTAAGAATCACATGTGTAAATAAGGACCAAAACAAAAATATATATTTATGGAATAGTTCTGTGCATTGCTATATATAAACAAGAAAGTAAATTTAGACCCTAATCAAATGTGCATCATGACTCACAGGCCGGAAGTGTCGATAAACTGGGAGTGTGCCTCTTCTCCATCTGAGCACACCAGGGCCCACAGGTCCCCCATGGTCTGCTCCAGGAGAGGTTCTGTCTCAAACACCGCCGGGAACTGGCTGATCCACCACCTTGCCATGAAGCATTACACTAAATATGTTTACTATTCGCAAAAAGAGCAGCCAAACCAGTTCTACCACACTTGGGTGCATGTCCTTACTCACCTGACAAGGTGCAAGATCTGTGACCTCCTCAGTCCTCTCTTGTCACTGGGACAGTCCTTATATGTGGGGGCTAGAGTCAAGGACCCATTACAACCCAGCAGCAGTTATTTCAATGTGCTTTTCTTAAGCAGAACAAAGCCCTAGCTGTTTCCAGAGCTGATTATTAAGTGTGACCATGTGATCCAAAGCAGAGGACTGAGATTCAAACTGAAGGATATAGAGTAAGAAGTTTCTGGGCAAATGTTTGTGATGGCACCACCCACATGTGCATCATCAGGACCATCTGCACAAGCTGGGACCCTCTGGGGCTGGAAATCTTCCCTTCTGAATCTGCAAAAATCAGAAAAAATAGCTTGAGAGGAAGCCGAGGAAATTTTGGTCACTACTCTTATCAAGAAAATAAAACATCCATACACACATAATTAATCCATTTTAATATTCACTAAAATATGCAGTGATTGGCAGATAACTTTAAGAAACAAGTCAGAGAATACAAAAAAAGCTACTCCTAGGTTGTGGGTTCATGTAAGCGTGTGTACATGTATACCAGTAATCATGGTTCATGTCTATAAGTAGCACATACTTAGATATCTGAAGATATCTGAATTCACTGTGTATTCTCTTCTATTTGAAGACAAAATGCAAAGTGATCCTTGTCCAAACAAAACAACTGCAGTATGGAGCATTTTATTTACCCTTGTCACAATAACCTCCAATATTCTATGTAAAGTGAAAGTAACCTTTGTTTGTTGTGACTGAGCAAGAGATAAGTATAGTGAAAGTATGTTTAATATGAGAGGAAAGCCCTATGATGCCCAAAAGAACAAAGCTGGATCGTGTGAGAGTTCCCTTTGTTTCTCTCCCTGGTCTCTTTTCAGCCTCTAGATCCTCTGCACTACATCATCCTTCACTTATATAAACCACTGCTAATGAAGACACATGCAAAGTTTGGGACGAAGCTCCAGAGACAGAGACTGACCAAAGCTGTTGAGGCAACGCTGTATGAGCTCGTCCAGGCTGGCTGCACTGATGCTGGGGGCAGGAGTGGGGCTCTGCAGGGCCCGACTGATGTCCTGAGGACTGGGACATGTGTTTCTCCTCCTCTGGACCAGTTTTTTGCTCTTCAGTTCAACAGAGCTCTCCACATTGGGCTTTCTGAAAAAGAAGGATAGATATGCAAATGTAATGCCAAATAAACTGTTTTATGTGGTAAGGTATTGTCAGCATCTGCCACACAAACTGACTGACTAGCCTTATCTAAACCAAATGGGTGGAAAGTGCGATTTAAAGGATGTAGTATTACATTTGTTACACTGAAGCCCAATCAATACTTGAGGCTTTCAAAAGAGTATGATTTTAGACAGAACAAAGTGTCACACTGTCTCATAACGTAATAGTGGATGAAAGTGTAAAAACTATTGCAGTTGTGATTTTTTTTTTTTTCCATGATGCGATTGTTACTTCCTCTTATCTTCAGTTTAGCAATGTCTTATTTCACAAGTATCTGACTCTTTTAAACCTTGACATTAATGTTAACTGAGTATTTTGAGTGTAATGTACTCTATTGTTAAGTATTGCATCCGGGAGATGGTTAACCTCTTGTTAGAGAAGTGTAGTATGCGATGTTGTGAAGCAAAAATGTGTTCTCCACACAGCAGCTAATGTGATGACATTACCAGGAAACTGTGTGTGACTTCAGAGAACTGGTGACAAGTTCCCTGAATGGCCAGACCTACATCCCCTTCTCTAGACCTGCGTTTGTGTGTGTGGATCATTTCCCTAGCAGACTCTCATTTTCAAAAACACAATTATAATATGATATGCATATAATGTTCACACAATCAAATTAATTGAAGAACAAATGCACTAATAGATACATGCAGGGGTGACATGGTGTCCTGTAATGTACTGTTCCTTTTAATAGTTACAGTGTGCAGTTTCCCCTACAGTTAGGCCTGGATTAATCTAGGACAAGGGGCAATGTGCAGAGACTGGCACCTGCGGGACAACAAAACCCCCCATTAGTCCCTGCTCTGTGCTTCATTTGGACACAACATTAACAGCCAAAAGCACAGAATGTACGGTATTAAGTGTATTGTAATAACCTTTATTATATGTAAACAAATACATTTTGTAGGCATACTTTATGTTAGATGCCCTTGGCTTGAATAGCGTGACACCACTGATGCCAATACAAATTTTCTTAATTTCAGGTCTGTGGTAGCTTTAAGCAAATGCAAAAGCTAACACTCCTGTTACTTCCTGTTTCATTTCCCTGCTGTACATCCATAACTTTTCACCAGTGTCATTGTCAATGAATTTTAATAGTGCAAATTCCATGCCTATGAAACTTATGAAAACAAAATTTAAAACGTAAATAAGGCAATATAAGTCAATAAACTCCTTCCTTATCTAAACAGAGACTGACACATAGTCAAAATGCTGGTGCTGAAATGTCACTGATGTCATGATGTTCAAAGGGAATTTCCCCATCAGTGTATAGCAGGTAATACAATTTTCAGTTTAGCATTATCTTATCTCTGTACTGCAGCAGATAGAGCGATAGCGGATCCATAACTCTAGTGTTGGTGCCTCCTATGCAAAACATAAATATAGCACATAATGTAATAAAAGACAAACTCTCATTTAGGTAATGGTTAGAGTAAAGAATAGCTGTTCCTCACTGTGGCTAGCCTTTCAAAAGTAACTAGCCATTTTGGGTTAGCCACTATTATGGTTATAATAATATATTATGGTTTGGTGTATAGTTTGTATTAAAATATGCACATTTGGCATTAAACTATTATATTGATTCAAAGATCCAAGAGGGATTAAATGTAACTACAAATGTAGTTAAGATAGTAGAATACGTCAAGGTTGGAGGGACTATGCATAAAATTTAACTGGTTAAAGTTGCTAAAAAGTGTTAGGGGCCAAAATGTGTTATATCAAGCTCTGCGGTTTTCCTGAGCTGCTTCATGCTGATTTTGGCTTTATTAATTACACAAAATTGTCAAACAGTCTAGTGTGGTACTTGACGTGAATGTTCAGGACTATTCTCCTTAATCTTAGATGTATTTTTACAATATATTTTATGTCACACAGTCTTCCTGTGTATTTTGTCCTTTTTCATCCCTCTTCTATTCAGAGGATTCAGAAAACAGTTTCACTTGTTCTTTGGAAAGACCCCCCCCAACCCCCTGCTCTACTCCCACCACCAGACCACCTCTCTCTCTCCCATTCCCATCATGTCAGGCTACTGGCGGCAGCACTGGTCCTCCCTCCTGATTCTCACACTGGTGGGGGAATATGCAAATTCCTCGCTTTCTTTGCTTAATTGATTAATTGAAGCTCAAGTCCATTGAAGGGCTTGTTTGTGTGATGCTCTTTTTCCCTCTCAGCCCCCAGTCTCTCACAACCTGCCTATCTCTCCCCCACACACTGAGGGGATGCATCCACAGCAGAGAGCCCTCAAGCCCTTTGGTAAAAACTGACTTATAGTACAGAAATTTAGTCTAGGATTACCCAGAACTAACAGTGCCAATAGTCCATGAGAGGTGGTCAATAACAGACTATTACTTTGTTACTCTGTTATTTTTTCCAATAGATTCTGCATAGGTTTTTAAAACATGAGAGAGCAAAATGTGCCACTTTATATGACTTTTACTGACTATGTCAATTTGGTCAAAAAATATTTTCATATAATATTTGTACAAATGCTGTGCAGAACCACTGGAACACACTAATTTGTTCACCTTAATTCAGACACTTTTCAGACTACCTTAACATAAACTTTTTCAGATCACCTGATAAGAGCTGTGATAGCAGCCACACCAGCAGCAAGTGACACATTAAAACTCAGACTGCTCTGAGTTGTGCATTAACTAAGACTTCAGCTACTAGCAACTATTCAACTAGCATAATATGTCAGTATTTCAATTTCATGTTACTATGTTGCTCATTCAGTGCCTGTATCTATAACGGCAGATCCAACACAATACCTCTACTGATGACAGATCAGCATAATCTTCCACCAACAAACAATACTACACAGAACAGGTGGAACTAAATGTAAATGCGTTTCCCTGAGTACTCACGGCTCTGACAGAAGCCATAACTTCATCACTCACTGGTGACATTTACTTAGTCCAATACACTTTCTACCAAACATTAAGTGTGTGAAAGTACCTCTTGGTCTTGTTCATTGCCGTGCTCCTCTCCAGGGTAATCCACCTCGTGTGCAGATGATGATCCACATGGACATTTGAGCGTGTCTCTACAGCTCCATGCTTGACCCCGTCTCTCCTCCTCTCATGTGTTTGTTTGCCCAGGACAGAACAAGGGCACAGGACCAACTGCTGCAGAGGGTGAGGACAGACCGGTCACAAAAGACCTTACTCCACTTCAGAATACTGTGACATCTGCAACAAAAAGTAAAACCACCCTGGCCTGCAAAAAAGCATACACATTGGAAGAAAAAACTCTTTGGTGTCAAAATAAAGTAGAAGCACCAACAAACTCACTGGCTTGTCCCTTAGCATAAACAAGTCTACATCTTACTAAATGGAGGAACTGGCTCTGACAGATAGGGGAACTCACATCAGTTTGTGTGAGGGTTTGTGTGATCACAAGGGGGAGGGGTGAGCCCTGACAGAAAGACAGAAACATAGAGGCATATTAGTGCATATGAGCAGTGCCAGCAGAGGAAGTCTAGTACGAGAGCAAGATAATGATGAGCAATCAACTGAGTGCCATCAGCTTACTCCAGGAAGTGAGAGCTGTGCATCAAAGTGTCACGCCTAAATGACATTTTTACAATTTTTACAGATTTTTAAACTTTAATCAAACCATTTTTTTATTGAGATCTACACTGTTTGTTAGTTTTTTAGGAGCTATCTTACCTAACTGGCTGTGTCATTTCTAAATAAGCAAGTGGTTACACTGGAGGTAGTGTCTGTGCTGGTGAATGCAGTGGTGCAGCTGGACAGGGGTCTCAAAGGCATCCTTGTTAATAGACACCAGGAGGAAGAGACGTCCAAACAGGGCACATGAATGTCCCGAAGGCTGCAGAGGTGCCTTCTCTTCAGCAGGAAGCCGACTGTCTGGAAGGGAAAGTGCGATATGGCATTGAAGAGTATGAACAAATACACCAAGCCAGAATCCCATAGACCTATAGCATCCAAGCCCAGAAAACCTACATTACATCTTGTGTGCTCATTTCCATTAGTCCCTATCCTTTTCATAATGCCATTTGAGGACAATTTCTGTTGTGTCTCTGGTCTGAAATATAATAAAAAAAGTACTTTATCATTATTTCAGGATTATTGGCTGTAATAATGTAGGCCTATAGAGGAATAGCCTATATATATTTAAGATTCACACGTTCAGTTTCACGTTTTGGCTTAACAATGACATGGCCATCTGGATCCATATGACTAATGTGAAAATTAAATCAGGTGGTAGGATTATCCTGGCAAGAGTATAATTTGTCTTAATTCAGTTTGAATGAAAACACTTGACCCTAAATCAAGAGAAATATTTCAATATTTACCATGTTCTTTCTCCAAAGTACCTCGTGCACAAACACACTCGTCCACTTTGCGGCGATGTGCACAGCCTCTCATATTTGTGCAATGTCGCCATCTTGAGTCTTTGCAGCAAAATTGTCACCACCACCACCAGCAGCAGCAGCAGCAGCAGCAGGAGAAGGCGGGCTCGTGAGTCGGCAAAACAGGTAACAGTCATCAGATGGTCGGGTTTATGATGTGATGCAGGAGTCAGTGCTAATGCGAGGGGGCTTTGCTGTTGCAGGTTTCCCTAGTACCAGCCCTGTATGTTGCACGGTCTGGAGACGAGAGGAGCAGAGCAGTGGCCCGAGGCTGGCGCTGGTGAGGATAGCGTGCTGAAGGATGCCAGATGGGGAGTAAGCAGGTGAGTGATGCGCCCATGCTCGTGCTGCTCTATGTGGCACATTTTCGTCTTGATCAAATATCTCCTGCAGACAAATAAACTACTTGATCATGGACATTGGAGTGATATCAATCCATATTACTGTTCTAGGACAGGATGTGTTTTGCAAAGAGCTGTAAAAAAGTAGTTTTCTATTTTTATAATTTGATTTTCCTGATGTATCAGCCATATTCCTTTGTATTTTGTTAGTCTACCAGCATTTTCATGTCATCTGAATTGTTCTATGTTGGGCCTATTTATTAGTATATGTGGATGTGACTTCAGTTGTGTCACATTGTACAGCTGACCAGTCTCTAGACACCTACAATCTAGTTTTGTTGGTTAGATACAGGCTTTTAAATTATTTAGAATTAAACAACTATTTCTCAAAGGGCTTTATTTTTCATACATTATGGCCCAAATGTTCTGTTCTCTCACTTTTGTTAACATTTAAAGTGCTTGGTTTGCACACACTCCCTGAGCATTCATTCAAACTCCCTTTTATAGCATCATACTTAGGGCTCGGAGTGTGTTGCTGTTGTGTTGTGGGATTGGAGTGGGTGTCCATCTAACTAGGTGCTGGCCCCTCCCTGAAGCGTCACTCCCTCCTCTGCTGGGGGGATGCAAAGCGTGAGGAGAGAGCACTCACTCTCTGGCTAAACATGCCTAGAGCCAGACCTGTCCTCCAGAACACCCCCACACACATGAACTGAGCCCAAGACAGTGACACAGGTGCAGCAAGGAGTCGAGGTGCCACCCTGGGGCCAATCAGACCGGAAAGAACATACAAGAGGAGATATAAAAACAGCCCGAATACTGACGAAAATAAAGAGGAATTTTTCTTTTCTCCCGAGGAGCTACAAATAACCCTCGGTGAAGGATGGCAGAAGGGGGAGAGGGAGAAGAGGAGATACAGTTCCTGAGAACGGTGAGTCTGACTTACTTTCCTTATTGGGAATGCTAACACACTCTCAGTCACGATGAGGTTTATTGCTTTGGCTATCAATGTTTATACTTGCCATAGCACATAAAACTTGCTACAACTTTTTAGGTCAAGCTACTAATAGTAAAATGAATTGGAACTGGATTTGTCTTTTATTCTGCAATTAATTAACTATTAATATTCTGCCCTCAATGAGCCATGACCTGCTTGTAAGTTGCTATCTTTAAATCCTACAACTTGTTTAGAAAATCTCAGGCGATGCTTATGCCAAGTTGGTAACACAGACATTCACCAATCACCATCCTATCATAGATTTTAACTTAATTTTTGTTGCAACTTATAGATAACTTTTATGAACATGTGTGAGTGAGTGCGGAGAGATAGACAGGGGCTGGTGCAACTGCTAGAGTTATCTATTTATATCTAAGGAAAGTAGAGCCTGTCAGTGTGGGCTGAGAAGACAGAGCAACTCACTACGCAGACCATACAGAGGACAGCTGACCAAAGGCTGCATGACTTCTGACACATAGTAGATATATCTTAAGAATGACACAAAACACACACAAAGAGTTTATGTGCAAAATCCTCAAATTACATAACTGGACAGGGAATGATCACACATTAACTTTTCATTGTTTTGTTTTGAAGTTCCTGCACCTGGCCTACTTGGCACCATTAGAAGATAAAGTGAATTAGGGGTCAGAGTATTATAAATCACCAGAATGACAGCACAAATGGCCAGCCCGTGGACACTGATGGAAAGTGTGATACAGAATTACACCAAACTATTATTTACAGTATCATTGTATATAATAAATATACACATTGTTTGAACATGTTTAATCACAGGCACAACTGACTCAAGTAGTTGTATTCTTCTTATCTAATATCCATAAACTAATCTATACTAAAACTAGTATTGGAACTAGATACTCATTTAATAATACTGAAAAAAATCTTACAAACAAGACCAAGTTGGGCCATTTCTGATTAGTTTTAATGGTGTTGATGTATAACATGACTAGTATGGGACCACATGGTAATATTACCATTCTACCATTCTATGATGAAAATTACATTCTATTGTCTAAGAAAACATTTTTTGATCATTGTGGTATCAAAATTGGTATAGAATATCAAGCATTTTCCTTAGTATTGAAATCAAGTTTGAAATGTTAGTATCACCTTCATTTGTTTAGGTGAAGTTACCAAAGACATGGAGCCAACATGTGTGTGTCTGAACTCACATTAATCAATTATTAAAGTCTAGTGTGCTTCAATGGGATTACCCTTGACACTGTCCTGGTAAGAGGTTAACGCTCCGTGGAGTAGACTGGGCTAAAAATGTTATTGCTCAAACACTGTGAGCTTGGTGGATTAAAACTCCCTCCAAATGGTCTGTGTTATCAGCCATTTAATTAGCTGGTGATGGAAGGCATCGTGTGAGTCAGCTGTTTCTATGTGTGGGGCTTAGCAGGGCTGTGCAGGGTGAAAGTGGACTTCTCCCCTCATCTCCAACAGACTGTTGCTGCATCCTTTCATTGTAACATAACTGCAGTTAAACATATTGTCAGCATTGATTGTAGTGATCTTGTATTCTAATTCAATGTAAATCATTTTTGATAGTAGCAGAGCTGCACAATTAATCAAATGTTAATCAAATGAAAATCCTATCATTTTAAATTGTGAATGAGCTTTTTTTCATTCGGATGTCAACAGACAATCCTTTTGTCTGTAAAAACATGTGGTTTAGAGCAGAATTCAGACTTTGGAGGAAGAAAATGGATTATGTGTGTGTTTATTAAATTACACTGACTGGTTTTGTTTATGTTCATGAAATCAATATTGAAATACAGATTTTTTCTTTTTTTAAGAAAAAAAGAAAGTCAAATTGTTATTGTTTTATTTTTGCCATATTTCTCACTCCTAGCAGATTAATTTATGTTGCTTTGTATGCCTGGATAATGGTCAGTAGGAGTCCCTATTTGCATAGTATCCTGATATTGGATTTCATCTTGAATGAATGAAAAAAATAAAGAAATATATTTTTTGTATAAAACGGAATTATATGCCTTTAAATAAGATAGAATATCTTCCTCCAGAAGCAAGCAGTATTGTGTTCATCCCTTTCTCTCTGAAAGATATTTTTTGTTAATCATGTTAAGGCATACAGTGACACATATGGTGGCCTATACTCTCTATACTCTGCTTCCGTGTGGTGACCTCAAAGTGTTTTTTAACTTGGACAGTTGGCTCCCTGCAGTTCATAGTTACCACAGTAGCATGTAGCTGGATTCTTTCTTACACTGACTGAATGCTCTGTGCTCCACAGGTCTTCTCACTTGAAAATAAAATGCTCCACAGGAAGCAGCCACCACATTTGCAGAATGCTTTAGCTGTGATCACGAGCAGTAAAGAAATGTCCTATTAAACCTGTGTGTATAGCATCCAGGAGACTGTGCTACTGAGAATAAACACACCCCATGTATACAGTTTGACTGTCACTATACCATACCAATACAATGTAATGTGAATCAGCCTGGACCTGTTTGAGGGGGTATTTGAGTTGCAGTCTGTAACTGCAGTTTCTTTTTATAGCGAGCCACTATAAGAACACACACTCTAGAGGCAGAAACCAGAGGAGTCCGTGCCCTAGTTGCTATTGCCATCTATTAGAAGAATATGTGTCATGTGAACAGAGCTCATTGTTGTGTTAGGCTTACATCTTCATGGTCAATAAGTTGTGATCATCAACGTGGCTACTCATAGCCAAGGGTGTGTTACTGATATGACATGGTTACTATTACAAGCTACTTTGAGTGTAGTCTGCTCCTTATCCTTAAACGTAAATGTAGCACCACACGATTTGCCAGTTTTCAGTTCTGCTGTAGGGTAAATGGTGACAATGGTAGCATTGTCTGATGCTGTCACATTTGCTAGTCGGTTAGCATTTCGATACCCACCATCAGCATTGGCATATGTGTAAATATGTGTGAGGTCATGTGTGATTGTGTATGGTTGAGAAAGACATCAACAGAGAATGACTACATCTCCATCATTTTGTCCCAAGGCAGCTGTGGCTAGAGGAATCTACCTCTGAGTCTAACTGAAAAGTAATAATAATAATAATAATAATAATAATTGACCTTGACAAACATGTCAATGTAGTCCCTTATTTTTCCCGGAGTGGTCCATAAGATTTCAAAGATAGTAACCTCTGGACAATGTTTCTGAAATTGAGGCAATTTGGCTGACACCTGGAAACTCTTGTCAGTCTTAAGGTACTGGTCTAAAGGGGAGCTAGATTAGTGCTTCACAAACAAGGTTTGAATATTAAATTAAGATGGTACAGTGTGACAGCATTATTTAATTATCCATTTAAAAAGCCCACATGATTGCTCCTAATGTCTTTTGAGACTGCTTGCCTGACACATGTTTACATCTCATTGTCACCAGGAGTGTTAACAGTAGTACAGCAGCTGATTCAGAGGATGGCTGATGGTTTAAAAGCCAAGTCTTTTGAAGTAGTGTATCTAGAAGACAGACACACAAACAGCACCTGCTAAACTTGGGCTCTACTCTCTGTAGCTCACACAATGAACAGGTGCACTGAGAGACTGGATTGGGCCATGACACAGGGACATGGGGAGGGGTTGTCAGGAGTGTGATAGTTACTCAGCTGTTATGCAAACTGCTCTGCTTGTGTCAAGTGAGCACCATTATCACCCTGAGCTGGAGATTAAGGCTTGTTTGCATATGACACAGATTTCTTTTAATGTGTGGTTTTATGCCAAAAAAACTATATTTATATTTATGAAACCAAAAATCAACTGTCTTCATATTGGAGCATAATTTAGGTGTACTTTTTCTGTGTTCCAAGCTAAAAAAACAACAACAACAAAAAAACAAAAACTGAAATAATTATCAAAATATTGAAGCAATTAAATTATCCTCAATACATTAAATCACACAGTGACATGGGGAGGGGCTTATAACCTCTTATCAATATTAAACTCTTTGCCTCTTGCAGGACACAGGCACAGCTAAAGCAGTGACTCTCCGCACTCTCCAACTGAGACTGCTAACTATCTGCTGGTCAGCAGAAGGAGGCAATGTGATATTGACAGGTGCAACTACCTAAAATAGGAGCGAAGTGGTGAGGGGAAGGCCCATGGCCATGTTAACAACTAGAAACAGACACAAGCAAACTACTTGAAACATAGATATCTTCACCATTTTGTAGTTTCCTCTACCTGCCCAAGAAAGTATCAGGTATGACAATGTGAATATTGAAGACAATGTAATTCATTTATAAAGCACATTTTCTTATTGAAATTGTGGAATAATATTGCGGGTAAGGGTTAATCTAGCTCAGGATGGGTCGCATAAATTCTTGCCTCTCACTTCAGTGAATTCAGCTTGAAGATTACTTCCTGATGGGAGTCATAAGTAAACGTCTCAATTTCAAAAACATTGTCCATATAAGCACCTCTGAAACTTTTTTCCATTGCTCACACTGTCAGTAATGACTGTGATTCCTACACTATTTACAACTGTAGACAGTAGATCAGAGTAATCATTATTGTAGTCATGGTTTTATAGTTCTAACAGTAGGCAATAGCAGCAAAGGGGGAATGTGGTACATAATTATTTTTATAAAAATTTTAGATTTTTCTGAATAGCAGATTATTAACAATGATTTACAAAAGCAGTCGTCTGAGAGGCAAAACGTTTTTTTTTTAGGGCTTTCTGTTTTGGATAGGGTTGCACAATTAATACAATTTTAATCAAGCTCAACCCAGCCCTGATGTTGAATCATGCATTTTTAAGAGCAAAGTATTTTTTGCGTATAGCCTGCGTATAGCCTGTAAATGTGCACAGTAAAGGTTGTGTAGTGTTTTTAAAGGGAACCCCCGGTTTGTTTGTGATGCTCTCATCTGCAGCTCTGTCCTCCTCCCACACACTGCACAGAGCTCCCCTCACTCTGAAGTGCGCAGGATCTCCATCACTGTCCCATGGAGGCCTGCATCAGCACACTGCCAACCAGATTCCCCATCTTTAAATACAAATAGTGTTAACTATTACATCGACATTTCTTAGACTTATAATATATTTAGCAGTTTGTGTAGTTGCTAATATCAAGCTGTAGGGGTGGGTGATATTGACTAAGATTAATACCTCACAGGAATTATCTAAAATGTGTATATTTTACAAATTTCAAACTAATATTATGAATTATTTGATGTGTTTTATGTGTTTTTTATTGCATTATGTTGCAAAGCACATTCCTACATTGTCATTTTTTTAATCACTGACAATAGCAATAAAGATTTTCTGATGCTGATTAACCACAAAAGGGCCTCGTTTAATAATTACACTAGATCAGTTACACTAGATCAATCATGAATCAGTTCTTTTTGAGGTAATATTTTATCATTTTACAGACAATATACTCGATATTGTATTTTTACACCCTCGCAACCATTTTTGATATACCTCCCACCCCTATCATGCTGCATAACTTTGTCCATGTGTAATACAAAAATAAAAGTTATTTTTATTTAAGCCTTATTCATTTCCCATATCAGTTTTGTTTCAGATTGGTGTACAGTATTAGGCATTCTTGCATTATAGTCTTGGAGATCAGACCTGGGAATCTCTCTCACTATTTTGCTTATGTGGCTTCCTGTTGGGATGGGCATTGAGCCCGATTGTCTGGGGAACCCCGAATAGCCCCGCCACCTCTTCACACAGCTCATCAGATGACCTAGAGAATACACAGAGGTGTCTGCTTACAGCCGCTATTTGCTGCATTTGGCAGCACATCTCTCTGCATTACCCACCTCTATTTGTGCCCCTCTGCTCTATTTGTTATGTAGCTGTCTGTCAATTTAGCCGCAATTGTCTGTACAACTGCACTGACCTCCACATTCAAGACACCAGCAGCAGAAGGATTTTGAAAAGTCAGGTGCACAACGCTTCATTTCTGGTCTAGCTTAGAAAGACTTGACCGTGTGAGATTAACAAATAATCAACTGTTGTGGTTGGCTTACAATACAGTATCATGTGTTACCCCGTGAATCCTGAAAGCTGTGTCTATTAATAAAAGGATGAGTAAGTCTATAAGTCAGCTTTTCACATGGCTAAATGAGCGCATTTGGAAACACAGTGACTTGTGAAGGACACTTTTGTGCTATTATAATATACGGGTCTGCCCAAACATTTAGCATGGATTTAGAGCGCTTTGTAAGTGCCATTTAAATGACAGCCTATGCTAACTAAGTCTGAAAGCTTGTCTGCCTGCCTAGTGTTGCCAACTGTTTAGCGAGTGAGAAAAAAACAATTCACCATCTGCATTGTAATATTTTTATCATTCATCTTCCTCATTTTTAATAAAGCTTCCACTTGTGTAATAATGTGTAATGGCAATGCATGACTCCTTTTTTATTTGTTAGATGTATTTTCCATTTATTACATTTTTCAGATATCAATGATACTTGGATCTTTATATCCATTGTTCAATATTTCTCTTGATTTACCACATACAAAGCTTATTCCCTTATTCCGTTGAGTTTGGTAGATGTAATAAGAGCAGTGTTGCCCCACTTTTCATAATGCTAAGCTGGGAATGCAAGGACAGTAGAGGAGATGTTTCTGGGTTAAGGGGAGATGGCTACAAGGAAGTAAAAGTAAAAGTATTTGTAATCGAGACATGTGGATGTTACACAAATATGAACGATGTCACTTTGTCAACACTGGGTCCACTGTGTCAACCAGTATTGTGCATTGTATTTTTTATACAGTGGAGTGTGTTAAGATCATAAAGCCAAAGTGAATCATTGTTTGAGAAGTGAGAAGTCAAGAATCTGGCTGGCACAGTAGAGGGAAATGTTAGAGGCAGGTTAAGCGATGGATCTCCTTGCATAACGACTGACTAGATGGGACAGCTGAGAATGTGAGTGTCCGGGGGGCTTTTACAGAGAGGGGTGGAGGGTGTTTATTGCTGTATTTACGCCAGAGTCCTGTATCAGAGGCACAAATAATTGTCCATTGTGTATTTTATGCCCCACACTGAGAAAAAGGTCTGTTAGGTCTGGTCAGCTCTTGCTTTAATATAGTGATTTTTAAGCTGTTGTAATGTATTTAGTTAAATGGCACTGATTGAGTTTTGAACCATGCTATAATGGTCTTCTCTCAATAGTCTATTCAGAGTTGTATTTTGAGTGATTCATGCATGTTTGACTAAACCTGTATTGTTTTGAATAGGATATGTGTAGATCTGTTTCTATTATTAAGCTGCTTTAGATCAATATTTGAATTGATGATGAATAACAATGAATATAATATGAAAATACTAATCTAATACTAATAATCTACATATTATAGGCTATTATTAAATACTAGGGCCGCAAGCATATTGAAATCGCAATTTGAATGGACACAATTAGTAAAGCTGTAATTTTGGAAGTACCATAATTTCCTTATCAAACTACAAAATATCGTTTTATCGTTTTATTCTGCATAAAAAACGCTAACCCTGTAGTTTGGATCTGTGCAAACCTGTTCTGATATGTGATTGTTGTATTCATATTTCAGTCTTTTGTCAATTCTAGATGAGTTACAAAGTGAACTGTGATCAGAATCCTATTATTAAAACATAAATCACAAATTTAATCACAATGCATGTCACAAAAATCACAGTTGCATATTTTTCCAGATTGTTCAGTCCTACTAAATACCCAATGAAAAGATAATATGACTTCTTAAATCTAGGACCAACTGCATTTGCTTAGATCTCTCTCATTCAGGATGGCATGTGGAAAAGCAGCTACATGGCTTGATATGTGAAATGCAGTGATCAAGCAAAAGCACAGAATGCATAGTGTTCTTGTCTTACTACTTTTCCACATAAAGACACAACAAACATAAACTTGATGTAAACTTAATGATTGTTTATGTTGTTTGTACAGGATGACCAGGTGGTTCTTCAGTGCACTGCGTCTGTGTTGAAGGAGCAGATTAAGTTATGTCTGTCCTGCGAAGGCTTTGGGAATCGTCTCTGCTTCTTGGAAACAACATCCAACGCTCAGGTAAGATAAATGTAGCATATACGAGTGGTAGGTACGCAACAATAGAAAAGGGGTATTGGCTAGTATCAGAAAATCTATTAGTTCTACTCAGGGAGGGAAGTGGCAGTTTAAAACACAAGAGGAGACAGTAATGTGGTGCAGGATGTGAAGTGTAATGAGTGATTGACAGACAAAGGGGGTATTTACAATATATGCAATGTTTACAATATGTACAGACATGAAAGAGTTCGACCATCAACTGATTGCCGTTAGTCTTCAGCAGTATAGTAGTAGTAATAGCAGTTGTCACCAGGGAAGAGTTTATATTGTCTGAGCATATGTTAGCGATATGAATATGTATGACCGAGTCTTTATGGCAATAAGAAAGGAGTTGTGTGGGGAGCTGGCTACTGCGCCTCCTATCGCACTGTAGACGTTGGTGGTTATAGTTACTCAGGCTCGTGGCTTTGGGCAGTTCACTGGACCAACGGGATGGACAAACTGACAAATGGGGTGATTGACTAATAGATGGATGAATCAATCCCAAAAGGAACCTGTATATGGGACAGGACAGGTACATACATACATACATACATACATACATATATATACATACATACATACATACATACATACATACATACATATACATACATACATACATACATACATACATACATACATACATACATACATACATATATACATACATACATACATACATACATACTTTTACATATAAAAGTTCATTCCATCATCATGTCCAATATGAATTAAATTAAATACATGCACCTGCTCAACAATAAATCCCACATTCATTGTTCATTAATGTGAGTAATCATAATTCACAATAATACTGCACCATAACCCATAGTGCAAAATAGTTAGATCAGTGCACATTCAGTTTCAGAGAAGCTAATTAGCCGGTAAACAAGTTCAATGATGATCATAAACAGTGACATCAAACAATGGCAATTGACCATATTCATTGGAAAGGACTTGCAACAGAGTAAACGCCATGACACCAATATTAGGCGCCAATAATAAACAAACAACATGGCTTGAGCACCATTCAGAATATGGACTCACCAGTTTCCTTTTGTATTTTGACACAATTTTTTCACACTTAGTCAGTGGCAGCAAGACGGTAATAAAAAGGTAGAGAGGTGTGAAGGAATGCTGAAATTCACCAAGGTTACATAAAGCTTGGCTCTTTTCAGTTCGTCATTATCACAACTTTATAAGCACATCTGATGTGTTTCAGAATGTGCCCCCGGACTTGGCCATATGCACCTTTATTTTGGAGCAGTCCCTGTCAGTGCGAGCTCTGGTGGAGATGCTCGCCAACACAGTGGAGATGACCGAGGTGAGATTACATTAAACGTGTTTTTATATTCTCCATTTGTAGAAGTAGATCTGCTTTGGCTGTCTGGCTATAACAACCTTACCCATATTTTAAATTTTATTTACTTCCTATCTTGCTACATGCTAAGCAGGCTGTCGATTTGGATAAATGGGTATGTGGAATACTTACTGCAATGTGTGTCTTACTGGAAAATCACTGCTCCAGTCTTGTTATTATATTGTTGTTGTTATTCTGTCAAAATCATTGCACAACATAGAAAAAAACCCCTGAAATCTGTCATACCACTTGTATTCCTCATGAGTCACATCTTTGGCCTAGTGTGCTTTTATGCCTGTGCTATATTTGTTGTTAATTGGTATTTGTTCAGTGCATTGTTAACCATTGCTCTTTGGTCATAAACTGTCTGTCATTACACAAGGAGCTAAACCTGGCTTTACAGGCCTTGTTCAGACAAGGTGAAGAGGGTGAGCACACACACACATACTGCAGTTGTGAAAACAGAGGCCGCTGCCAACACCTGTCTTGACCAAGCCTAGTGATAATGCACAGCACGGCTGATGGTAAAGTGCTACTACTTGACATGGAGCCCCTCACTCATACCAGTGGATTATGGGCTTAACCCAGCATAAATACTTAGTTGTAACCAAATGGTTTGGAATAAAATGGAAAAGAACATAATAGAATCAGTAAAGGAAGGTTGATCATTCAATATAATGAAGGGTTAAATTTAAGGCATTCATAAAAAAACAAAAAAACAAATAAAGTTTCTCAAAATAAGCACATTATTTGTTGTGGTCTTTATAGTCCTTTGGTTCTTTGCTCTAATTTGGTCTCTGGTTTAACATGTGTGTCTTAATTTTGTTTGCTTATGTGTAGTCATCACAAGGTGGAGGTCACCGGACACTACTCTATGGACATGCCATTCTTCTGAGACATCATCACTCAGGAATGGTGAGACTTATAAAACAAAACAAGAGAAGGCAGATGGACCATGTTTAATAATGTTTATTTTCCATTACTACTCCTAGTATCTGAGCTGTTTGACTACATCCCGGTCACTCACTGATAAGCTGGCCTTTGATGTGGGCTTACAAGAAGATTCAACCGGTACAAACACTGCTTTTACTTCAGAGTATATTAACATCACATTTTGAGAAGAATGAGATCCAGCTTGAACAGAATATAATTTTTCTTCATCTCTTTTTGCAGGTGAGGCGTGTTGGTGGACCATTCATCCCGCCTCAAAGCAAAGGTCAGAAGGTGAGAAGGTCAGGGTTGGAGATGACCTCATCCTTGTTAGTGTGTCATCTGAGCGATACTTGGTGAGAGCTTTTCATTTCACATTTCTATAACCGGCTAAATTTACACATTATTACTATGCAGTATGTTTATTAAAACCTGTTCTTGTAAATTAGCACCTGTCTTACGCCAGTGGAGATCTCATGGTGGATGCCTCCTTCATGCAAACCCTTTGGAACATGAACCCCATCAGTTCTGGATGTGAACTTGCTGAAGGTAAAAACTTTAACAATGTAACTTTTTAAATAATGGTACAACAATGTTTTGTTTTTGTTTTTTTTGTTTTTTTTTATGGAACTGAAAAAAAAAAAGTCTGAAAAAAGTCTAATAGTCTAAAGCAGTTTGAACCAGTTTATAAAACTGTTGAACTTACTCAGGTTATCTGACGGGTGGCCATGTGTTGAGACTGTTTCACGGACATATGGATGAGTGTCTCGCCATTGCAACCCCTGAAGAAGGAGAGGAAAAACGAAGGTGTGATCAAGATGTCAAATGATTTCAACATAAAAACAATCCCTTTTTGGATTACATTAACTGCACCGTGTTCTTTGTGTGTGCTTTAGGATTGCCAGTTTTGAAGGTGGCACTGTATGCAGCCAGGCTCGATCACTGTGGAGACTGGAGCCTCTGAGAATCAGGTAATTGCTATAAGTATTACTATTTAATGCACATATTACAAACTGTGCAGGAGAGACCTAAACTGTTCTTGTTTTTCTCCTGTAGCTGGAGTGGAAGCCACATGAAGTGGGGGCAGTCTTTCCGCATTCGCCACATCACCACAGGCCGGTACCTGTGTCTGGAGGAGGAGAAGGGACTTTTGGTTGTTGATCCAGAACGAGCCAACACAAAACAATCAGCTTTCTGCTTCCGTGTTTCAAAGGTTTGATATGAATACTATTGAGGATATCTTTATTTTTGTTTTTTACGCTAAACATCTATTGTATTTTGCCTGCGTTGCCCCCTGTAGGAGAAGGTGGATGTGGCACAGAAGCGTGATGTGGAGGGAATGGGCATTCCTGAAATCAAATATGGAGAGTCTATGTGCTTTGTTCAACATGTCTCCACTGGTCTGTGGCTTACGTATGCTGCTTTAGATGCAAAAGCCGCTCGCCTGGGAATGATGAAGAGAAAGGTATCTTTCCTGCATGATGCTGACTGAACTTTGTCTATAGAGATGTGTGTGTTTTAAACAATCCTTGGTTGTCTGCAGGTTATTCTTCATCAAGAGGGTCATATGGATGATGCTCTGACTGTGTCCCGTTCTCAAACTGAAGAGTCTCAAGCTGCTCGAATGATTTATAGCACTACAGGCCTTTTCAGACAATTTATCAAGTAAGAAAAATGCTTCATCAAATAAAAGATCTAAGGCAAATTATAAGAAAGCTTAAATTTTGTGCAGGGGTCTGGACTCTCTGAGTGGTAAAAGCAAGTCCCCACTGTCCGTATCCCTCCCTCTGGAAGGAGTCATACTCTCCCTTCAGGATCTCATCTTCTACTTCCGTCCCCCCGAAGAGGAACTGGAGCATGAGGAGAAACAAACCAAGCTCCGCTCCCTCCGCAACAGGCAGAATCTTTTCCAAGAGGAGGTAATATCCACTGTGCTGGTACAATATTACACTGTTAATAAAAAGACTTACCAAGCTTATATTGACTGATGTCTGTGTTTTTCAGGGCATGATTACCATCGTGCTGGAGTGTATCGATCGTCTAAATGTTTACAACACTGCAGCACACTTTTCCGAATTTGCGGGAGAGGAAGCAGCTGAATCTTGGAAGGAGATTGTGAACCTGCTCTATGAGCTCCTAGGTACACTTTTGGTTCAAAATAATTGAATCTTCTTTGTAAAAAACTGGGTACCATTTCAAATCTCTGTGTTATGCAGCTTCTTTGATCAGAGGAAACCGCTCCAATTGTGCATTGTTCTGTGATAACCTCGACTGGCTAGTCAGCAAATTAGACCGTCTGGAGGCTTCATCTGGTAGCTCATGCAATTTTAATACACATACATACAGAATCAAAAGTTTAGATATTTGACATTTGTTTAGGTATTCTGGAGGTGCTGTACTGTGTACTTATTGAAAGCCCCGAGGTTCTGAACATCATTCAAGAGAACCACATCAAATCCATCATTTCTCTTCTGGACAAACATGGAAGGAACCACAAGGTTAGTTCCTATTGCTTGGCGCTAATGGCCAATACAGTGTGCCCATAATGGACTACATAATTGTTTGTCTCTTGTCTCTAGGTCTTGGATGTCTTGCGCTCTCTTTGTGTGTGTAATGGTGTTGCTGTGAGGTCCAATCAGAACCTCATCACTGAAAACCTACTTCCTGGTCGTGAACTCCTGCTGCAGACAAACATTGTTAACTATGTAACAAGGTATATTTTACAATATGTGCAAACAAACACATATTTACTACTGTCTTTAATCAGTTATCCATAATATTTTCATATTTTGCTTAGTGTGAGGCCAAACATCTTCCTGGGAACATGCGAGGGATCAACTCAGTACAAGAAGTGGTATTTTGAGCTGATCGTAGATTATGTGGAAGCCTTTGTAACTGCACAGGCCACACATTTGCGTGTGGGCTGGGCCATGACAGAAGGTTACAGTCCATACCCCGGAGGAGGAGAAGGCTGGGGAGGCAATGGTGTGGGAGATGACCTTTACTCCTATGGTTTTGATGGGCAGCATCTGTGGTCAGGTAATGATACTCATAATCAAATCAATTATAAAATGTATCTTAATTAGTCCAACATTTTAACTTCACAATTTGTTGCACCCCAGGTACCATACCTCGTCAGGTTGCATCTCCCAGCGCACACACTCTGGCAGCGGATGATGTTGTGAGCTGTTGTCTAGATCTGAGTGTGCCCAGTATCTCCTTCCGCATCAATGGCCACCCAGTTCAAGGCATGTTTGAAAACTTCAATGTGGATGGCCTCTTTTTCCCTGTCATCAGTTTCTCTGCTGGAGTCAAGTAAGATAAAGTTAAATTAACACAATTCACTACAATTAATAGTAATATCATAATTTTTTAGTGTTTTATACAAACATAAAATAAACGAATTACACATTAAAACAGGGCTCGGTTTCTCCTTGGTGGTCGACATGGAGACTTCAAGTTCATGCCACCTCCCGGTTATGCCCCATGCTATGAAGCTCTGCTACCAAGAGAGAGGATGCGAATTGAACCCATAAAGGAGTACAAGCATGATTTTAGCGGTGTCCGAAATCTCCTGGGACCAACCTTGTCTCTTACTCATACTTCTTTCACTCCCTGCCCAGTGGATACTGTTCAGGTAATGTTTGTCAAATGTACATTTGTAAACTTTTTGTAAGCTTATGTCAGTTTTGAAGTTTGAGCTAAATTTGTGTTACTTTTAAATAGATTGTTTTGCCACCTCACCTGGAGCGCATTCGAGAGAAGTTAGCAGAGAATATTCACGAGCTGTGGGCTGTCACTAGAATTGAGCAAGGATGGACCTATGGCTCTGTAAGTACAGATATATACTTGTATATACTGAAAAACTAGACTATTCATAGGCTGAGTAGCAATAATGCTATTTCATATTACCATTGAACTCTTCTGTCTCAGTTCAGGGATGACAACAAGAAACTTCATCCTTGTCTGGTGGACTTCCAAAGTCTCCCTGAACCAGAGAGAAACTACAACTTGCAGATGTCCGGAGAAACTCTGAAGTGAGTGAAGGATTTTTTTTTTTTTTTGCCAAATATCACCGCTACTCATCATGTTACATTTGGTGTATAATCTGTAATCTTTTGTAGGACTCTGTTGGCCTTGGGTTGCCATGTTGGCATGGGTGATGAGAAAGCAGAGGAGAACCTGAAGAAGATCAAGCTACCTAAGACGTACATAAATATTTACATATAAACAATATTTCATAATTATTTTAAAATTTATATTTTTGTTTATTAATAGCTATGTGATGAGCAATGGATATAAGCCTGCCCCCCTTGACCTTAACCACGTAAAACTGACACCCAACCAGAACCAACTTGTGGAAAAACTGGCAGAAAATGGGCACAATGTGTGGGCAAGGGATCGGGTAAGACAAGGATGGACCTACAGCATTGTACAGGTATTTTCTTTATTTTTTTTATTAGATTATATACTATAAATACAACATCTTTACATATTATCAAAGTATTTATAATATATTGTAGGACATCCTAAATAAGCGTAACCCTCGTCTGGTACCTTACAATCTGCTGGATGAGAGAACTAAGAAAACCAACCGAGACAGTGTTAACAATGCTGTCCGAACCCTCATTGGCTACGGCTACAACATCGAGCCTCCAGATCAGGAGAGCAGTATGTTTCATTCACTGAACACATACATATCACTACTTCTTTAATTAATGCACTAATTTGATATGATTTTCTATTCATTTGCAGGTGGCCATGGCCTTGAAAACACCCGGGGAGACAAAGTACGAATCTTCAGGGCAGAGAGGTCGTACGCTGTTACTCAGGGAAAGTGGTATTTTGAGTTTGAGGCTGTCACCACTGGAGAGATGAGAGTCGGCTGGGCACGTCCTAGTGTCCGATCTGACACTGAGCTTGGAGCAGATGAACTTGCCTATGTATTCAATGGCAATAAGGTCAGTTATAGCTTTATATAGTCTCTTATCAATAGATCCTTTAAAATGCTATGTCAGTGGCTTTCAAACTTTTAAATCCAATTACCACCTGTTCTAAACCAAGTATATAACATGAATATTTCAGGTCTAAATTAGGGTTAAACCAGGTCCATAATAGGGCTGTACCATTGCCACAGTTGTTATAACCAAAAACTTACAAGAAAGAGCACAAAATGTGGATACAATTGATGAATAAAAAACTAAAACAAAGGTAAACATACCAACAATAGAAGTGCTATGTCATCAAAATGTTGAAAATTCTGAAATAAAGGCAACTGGAGGCAAATGTAATCAAGATTTTGGCTTCATAAAAAAGAGTTTGGTTATTAAACTCTTTTTTATGAAGCCTTATTGTTTAAATAAACAAATAAGGCAGACCACATTACTTCATGTTTTATAACTCTTGACTGATATGTCTTACTTGTTGCTGAGCGGTTTTCATTTGCCAAAACCATTTTTTTTTTACATTTTCTCCCATATTCAGTGGCTAATGCTGACTTGAACCTGCATTATGTTCACTTTTGTCTCTAATTGCTCAATTTTGGGGATTTTAGAAAGTATTTGTTTATGAACTTTTATTTAAGGGTCTATTCATGGGTTTCAGGGTGATGGAAAAGTAGTACGGCTGCTATACATTTCAACAATTCAGCACTAAATATTCTATCTTTTGAATGGTTAAAGGTCCTTAAAATGGCACCCTCTATTCAAAACCCTGTGTAATGTCTGACAAAACTATTTTTGTTTAGGCTCAAAGATGGCACATAGGCAATGAGCCCTTTGGCCGTCAGTGGCAGTCTGGAGATGTGGTCGGCTGCATGATTGACCTGACTGAGATGAATATCATGTTCACTCTCAATGGTGAAATGTTGATAAGTGATTCAGGCTCAGAAATGGCGTTCAAAGACATTGAAATTGGGGAAGGTAGGCAGTTTCTCTTTTCATTTCTTATAATAACAGTACAGACATTTGTTCAAAAATTTACAACTGTTTTCTCTTTAGGTTTCATCCCAGTTTGTGCACTGGGCCTTTCACAAGTTGGAAGAATCAATCTTGGTCAGAATGTGAGCAGTTTGCGCTACTTTGCCATTTGCGGCCTACAGGAGGGATTTGAACCTTTTGCTATAAATATGAAGCGTGATACGACCATGTGGTTTAGTAAAAGTTTGCCTCAGTTTGTTCCAGTCCCCACAGATCACAACCACATGGAGGTAATATTTATATATGAATAAAGTACTACAAATAATTATCTGATACATTGGGGAGTGCTTATCTTTCAATCTGTTCTTCAGGTATCTCATGTGGATGGGACAGTGGACAGCGCCCCTTGTTTGAAAGTTACTCACAAAACATACGGCTCTCAAAATGCCAATACGGACATGCTCTTCCTTCGTTTAAGCATGCCAGTCCAGTTTAATGAGACTTTCAAGATACCAGCCGGCACCACTCTCCTCACCAGGGCCCTCACAATACCTGAGGATGAGGTGGTGGTTGTGGAGCCTGACTCAGAGTTTGAAGTTTTGAAGAAATCTGCCAGTAAAAAAGAACAAGAAGAAGAAAAGAAAGAGCCGTCAGTACCAAAGGAGCTCTCTGTGGAGAATGAGAAGGATACTATGTCTGAAAAGGGGAAGAAAAAGGGGTATGTTTTGCTTATTTACCAAAAAGATTCATTCAATACTTTGTTGTAAACATAGGTTGATTATTTTAATAAAAAAATGACTAAAATAATTTTTTTTTGTATTTTCAGATTCTTCTCAAAGGCCAAAAAAGCTGCAATGACACCTCTTTCCCCCCCTCCGCCTCCAGCTGTGCCCCGTTTAGTGGAAGACGTGGTGCCTGATGATAGGGACGATCCAGAGATTATCCTTAATACCACAACTGTAAGCTTTTTCTCAGTTTTGAAATATTTTTAATTAAATAATTGAACAATGTCTCCAATATTTTATCTTTTATGTCTTAATTATTTTGTATTTGGTTTTCTACAGTACTATTATTCTGTGAGGATCTTTGCTGGGCAGGAGCCTACTGGAGTGTGGGTTGGTTGGGTCACTCCTGATTACCATCAATATGATCAAAGTTTTGATCTCTCCAAAGTTCGCAATGTCACTGTCACTGTTGGAGATGACAGGGGCAACATCCATGACAGGTCTGTTTTGTATTGTCTGTGTCTAATAGAGATAAGAGCTGAATCTCAATAAATAGTTCCCTCTTTCCTTTGTAGCATGAAGCACAGTAATTGTTACATGGTTTGGGGAGGTGACCTGGTCAGCACTCAGCAGACCCGGTTCAGTCAGGAGGACATGGTGGTTGGGTGTCTTGTTGATTTGGCCACAGGACTTATGACCTTTACAGCAAACGGCAAGGAAATAAATGCTTTTTACCAGGTTGGTTCTATATGACATAGTTACTCATCATCAACAAAATGTGTATAATCATAATACACATCCATAGTCATTTGATTCTAAAACTGACAATGTTTTAATCAAAGGTCGAGCCAAACACCAAGCTGTTCCCTGCTGTATTTGTTCAACCCTCCAGTCAGAACATGGTGCAGCTTGAATTAGGCAAACTGAAGGTAAGCAAATGTAAAATAATTGTGAAGTGTTCAATAAAGGCTGTTTTTAATAGTCATCTTGTGCTTTTTCTGTAGAACATCATGCCCATCTCAGCAGCCATGTTTCGCAGCGAGCGTAATAACCCAGTGCCGCAGTGCCCTCCCAGGTTAGATGTCCAGATGCTCACACCGGTCATATGGAGCCGCATGCCCAACCACTTCCTCAACCCTGAAGTGGGCAAAGTGAGCGAGAGACTGGGCTGGGTGGTGGAGTGTACAGAACCACTCACTATGATGGCACTGCACATTCCTGAAGAAAACAGGTAAAACTTAAATTGTGTTTATTTTGTTATTGCAAAATTAAAGTAATAGAGCATAATGTGTCATTTGCTTTAGATGCATTGACATTTTGGAGCTATCAGAGCGCCAGGATCTAATGAAGTTCCACTACCACACCCTGATGCTGTACTGTGCTGTGTGCGCTCTGGGCAACAATCGGGTGGCTCATGCCCTCTGCAGCCATGTTGATGAATCTCAGCTTTTCTATGCCATTGAAAACACCTACCTCCCTGGACCTCTGCGTAGTGGTTATTATGACCTACTTATCAGCATCCATTTGGAGTCTGCTAAGCGGGCGCGTCTAGGCACCAACAGGGAGTTTATTGTCCCCATGACGGAGGAAACTCTAAGCATCCACCTCTATCCAGATACAAAGAAGGCCCATTCTCTTCCTGGTGTAGGACTCACTACTTGTTTACGACCAAAGCTTCATTTCTCTTCAATCAACTTCGTCGGCACTGACCCTGACCTCTACACTCTCAGTCCGGTTTTCCCTCTACAGGTAGGCAAACAATTGTGCACAAGCAATATTATGTGTGGTAGTTACTTTTCATAATATATATAATTTAGATAGATTTATAAATAAACTATAAATATTTTTGCCAACAGGAACTGAAGACCAGGGCAATCAGCATGCTAACAGAGGCTGTGCTGGATGGTAGCCAGGCCATGCGAGATCCAGTAGGGGGCAGTGTGGAGTTCCACTTTGTTCCCATTCTGAAGTTGATCAGCACTTTGCTTATTATGGGAATCTTTGATGATGAAGACACAAAGCACATCCTCAAAATGATTGACCCCAATGTCTTCAGTGGAAAAGAGGAGGAAGAAGAAGAGGTAGTAGAGGAGAAAGCGGAGGGAGAAGCTGAGGCAGAGGAGAAAGAAGAGGAGGAGGAAGAAGAGGAGCTGGAGGATGAAGGGGTCGGTGATGAAGAGGAGGAAGCAAAAACTGAGGGGAAAACTGAAGCTGAAGGGGAAGAACCAAAAGAGGAAGGACAGAAGGAGGCAGAGGGTGGGGGGGAGGGTAAAGAGGACGGAGAAAAGGCAGAGGAGGAGAAGGAGGCGGAGGCTGTGGAGGCAGAGCCTAAAGATGAAGAGGAGGGTCTGGAAGAAGGACTGCTCCAGATGAAACTCCCAGAGTCTGTAAAACTACAGGTAAATAATCACTTATTTCTATTATTTATTTTTAGTTTTATTTATTTTTTCTTCCATAATAATAATAAAAAAAAAACTTTTAAAAATACTTATTATTTCTCTCTTCATAGATGTGTAAACTTCTCCAGTACTTCTGTGACTGTGAGCTGCGCCACAGAGTGGAAGCTATTGTGGCTTATTCAGACCAGTTTGTCCAAAACATTCAAAGCAATCAGCGTGTGCGCTACAATGCACTAATGAGAGCATTCACCATGTCAGCTGCTGAGACAGCACGCAAGACTCGGGAGTTCAGATCTCCTCCACAAGACCAGGTTACTATTTTAAATGTATTTTTATTTTATTGACACTGCTTACAATACATTCATTATGGTATGTGTTATGTCCTTTAGGTACTTTTGCTGACCAACTTCAAGCATGAGGATGAAGACTGCCCAGTTCCTGAAGAAGTGAAGGAGAGTCTTGCGGACTTCCATAAGGACCTACTGCTTCACTGTGGTAAATAATCACACTGCTGCTATTTTTTGTCCCATCCAGTCACATTTGTTTCCTTTCTAATGAGTATGTTGTCCATAGATATCCATATTGAGGAGGAGGCTCAAGAGGAGGAGGTGGATACTTCTCTGAGGGGCAGGCTGCTCAGTCTCGTTGAGAAGATGAAAAGTTTGCGAAAGAAACAGGAAGAAGAGGTGCCTGAGGTTGAGGAAGAGCCAAAACTAAGTAAGATACATTATGAGCGTGTACAACACCTCTAATATTATGCACATCTCTTTTTAATTCCTTCTATCATGGTTTCATCAAGGCACGCTTCAGGAGCTTATCTCCCACACTATGATCCACTGGGCACAGGAGTCCTATATACAGAATCCTGAGCTGGTGCGTCTTATGTTCAGCCTGCTCCATAGGCAGTACGATGGGCTTGGGGAGTTAATCAGAGCTCTGCCCAAAGCCTATTCAATCAATGCTGTGTCCGTCCAAGACACTATGGACCTGTTAGAGTGTTTGGGACAGATCCGTTCACTTCTTATTGTACAAATGGGTCCAGAAGAGGAGCGACTTATGATTCAAAGCATTGGGTTAGTGTGATCTTTTTCTTTGTCACATTATGTTTTGCTACCACTACTTATTTACTGTACTTTTTCTGTTTTTATAGCAATATCATGAACAATAAAGTATTCTACCAACACCCTAACCTGATGAGAGCTCTTGGCATGCACGAGACTGTTATGGAGGTGATGGTCAACGTGCTTGGTGGAGGTGGAGACTCAAAGGTATTTATGTTTTATTGATTTTACTAAGGAGGGGAGGGTTTATCATTAGACCTCTTGACTTATATACAATATACAATGTGTGTAATGTGTATATTTTTAATCAGGAAATACGATTCCCTCAAATGGTGACCAACTGCTGTCGTTTCCTGTGTTACTTTTGCCGCATCAGTCGTCAGAACCAACGCTCTATGTTTGACCATCTGGGATATCTTCTACAGAACAGTGGCATCGGCCTGGGTCTGTATCATATGTTCAAAAAGAAGACACTATAGCCCATGCTTATAATAACAACAAGTATTCTTCATTCAGTTATTTTGGTGGGTGGTGGTTTTAGAGTTAGAATAGAAAATGCTTAGTATGACTATAAGATGATAGTGTGACTGCAAAAGAAAATGTAATTCTGTCAACTGGACAAAAGTTTTTAAGAGTTTTTTTTTTCCTTGAGCAAACATTACATTGAGTTAAAATTATAAACAATAAATCATTTGTATGCTTTATGCATTTGCAGGCATGCGTGGGTCAACTCCTCTAGATGTAGCCGCAGCTTCCTGCATTGACAATAATGAACTGGCTTTGGCTCTTCAAGAGCAGGACTTGGAAATGGTATGACCAAACCATAACAGAAATATATGTAATTAATTTGAATATCTGGTGCAGTGATTTGTCTGTTGGCTGTTGCAGGTGGTGACATACTTGGCTGGCTGTGGACTTCAAATGTGTCCGATGCTTCTGTCTAAAGGATACCCTGATATCAGCTGGAACCCAGTTGGGGGAGAGAGATACCTTGATTTTCTGCGCTTTGCTGTCTTTGTCAATGGTCTGTGAGATTATAGATACCAAAAATTTGATGTTATTTTTGATATTTCCTCTGATTCCTTGTCTTCACAGGAGAGAGCGTGGAGGAGAATGCTAATGTTGTTGTGCGTCTTCTTATCCGTCGGCCTGAGTGCTTTGGACCTGCTCTCAGAGGTGAGGGTGGCAATGGTTTACTGGCTGCTATGGAGGATGCAATCAAGATCTCTGAAGATCCAGCCAGGGATGGACCAACTGTCAAAAAGGACAGAAGATTCATGTAAGAATGAGTGTTTTTTTGTATTACAAAATTAATATTCTTACTTAAAATGATCACTTAACACTCTGATCTTGGATTGAAAGGTTTGGTGGGGAAGAGCAACATGAGGAAAACCGTATTCATCTCGGGAATGCCATTATGTCTTTCTACTCTGCGCTTATCGATCTGCTTGGCCGATGTGCTCCTGAGATGCATGTAAGTAATATTGTGCTTTAAACTTGTGTGTTAAACTTTGCATTCATTAAGTCATTCATTATTTTGGCTCTGTGTATTTTTTAACGCACTACCATCTATGTTCACTTTCACAGCTGATTCAAGCTGGTAAGGGTGAAGCTCTACGAATCAGGGCCATTCTGAGGTCACTGGTGCCCATAGAGGATCTGGTGGGAGTCATTAGCTTGCCTGTGCAGATTCCAGCATTCGGCAAAGGTACAATATGATCAGTCATTTTGTATATCATACAATATTTTGGTATTCATTTTTTTTTGTCTATTTCAGATGGTCAGATTATTGAGCCCAAGATGTCTGCTAGTTTTGTGCCGGACCATAAGGCCTCCATGGTACTGTTCCTTGACAGAGTGTATGGCATTGATAATCAGGATTTCTTGCTACATGTGCTGGAGGTCGGCTTCCTTCCTGACATGAGAGCCTCAGCATCTTTGGACACTGTGAGTTCAAACAACTGTCATTTGTCTCATTACTGTGAATATTTTGCTCATTGAGCATAATCCCCCCCTCTTTCTGGTTGTAGGTTGCATTCAGCACAACTGAAATGGCCTTGGCACTGAACCGCTACCTCTGCTCCGCTGTGCTGCCTCTGCTTACCAAATGTGCCCCCCTCTTTGCTGGGACGGACCATCGGGCGATCATGATTGATTCCATGCTCCACACCATCTACAGGCTGTCCCGTGGCCGAGCTCTAACCAAGGCTCAGAGAGATGTCATTGAAGAGTGTCTCATGTCTCTCTGCAAGTAAGTTAAAATCCTGCATTTGGTTAAATTTTATGATGTGATTAAAATGCTTGCATGAATCTAATGCTATAATAAATGTTTTCATTACTTACTCCCACTTTTTAAATGCTCACAGATATCTACGGCCATCGATGCTGCAGCATTTGCTTAGACGGCTGGTATTTGATGTGCCAATCCTTAATGAATATGCAAAGATGCCTCTTAAGGTTAGTTTTAAATGTCTCAAAAAGTCTCATTTTAGCTTTATATATATATAATATATTATTCTTATAAATAGTTTCATACAAGGTAATTTTTTTTCCTGTAATTTCCTCAGCTTTTGACCAATCACTATGAGCGCTGCTGGAAGTATTACTGTTTGCCTAATGGTTGGGCTAACTTTGGGGTGACCTCAGAGGAGGAGCTGCATCTCTCCCGAAAACTGTTCTGGGGAATCTTTGAATCTTTAGCACACAAGGTGAAAGATTCATTTTATCAATTAATATAGTGTGAAAGTTAATCAGCGCTTCCCTTGTCTTGAGTTAAACTTTTGTGTGACAACTCTAGAAATTTGATGCTGAGCTCTTCAAGATTGCCATGCCCTGCCTCTGTGCCATTGCTGGCGCCATCCCTCCTGATTATGTTGATGCCACCTACTCGTCTCACACTGAGAAGAAGGCCTCTGTGGATGCTGAAGGCAACTTCGACCCTAAACCTGTGGAGACCACTAAGTGAGTGTTGAGATCTTTATTTTCTCACTTGATACTCTTGCTTGTTTTCAGTAACAAAGTGTATTTATAGCATTGCAGCTACTATAGTTTTAATTCATATCCATGTATTTTTAGCACTATTATCCCTGAACGGCTTGACGGATTTATCAACAAATATGCAGAGCATACTCATGACAGATGGGCTTTTGAAAAGGTCAGTAGCTAACTAAATTGTGATGGAATCTTTTCACTGTGTATGCACTTTAATTATAATTAATTATTCCAGATCCAAAACAACTGGACCTATGGTGAAGTGTTGGATGAGAATGCCAAGACACATCCAATGCTCCGACCATACAAAACCTTCTCTGAAAAGGTACTTTTGCATAATCATTTGTATTTGTTTTAAACTTCTGAATCCATATGTTAATGAGGTTGTGCCTTTCTGATCCCAGGACAAGGAGATTTATCGATGGCCCATAAAGGAATCTATTAAAGCAATGTTAGCATGGGAATGGACCTTGGAAAAAGCCAGAGACGGGGAAGGAGATGTTGAAAAGAAAGCTGCCACCACACGCAAAATCTCCCAAACTGCCCAGGTATTGAGATTGTGTTTCATTGATGCTTTTAGTAAAAGCTGGACTCAAGGACTCAAAATGAATTTACAAATTTATCCACAAATGTTTTTAGGCCACGTATGATCCAAGTCATGGTTACAACCCTCAACCAATTGATATCACAGCAATGGCTTTATCTCGTGAACTTCAGGTATCTTTCTTCTTTCATAGTCGCACAATATGTTATTATATCTACTCAGTGACAATCAATTACCACATACATAAATGTTGATATATTCTTCTTTCTGTAGTCCATGGCAGAGCAGTTAGCTGAGAACTATCACAACACCTGGGGCAGGAAGAAGAAACTGGAACTTCAAGCCAAAGGTAAAATAAATCTATTTTCCATTAATGTCTAGTTATTGAGTTTTTTATTGGAATATATTTATGGAAATTCTGAAATGAGGAATATAATTGTAGGCGGTGGCACCCATCCTTTGCTTGTGCCTTATGACACCCTGACGGCCAAGGAGAAGGCCAGGGACAGAGAGAAGGCCCAAGACCTGCTCAAGTTCCTTCAACTCAATGGATATGCCGTCACAAGGTAAAAGGGTATTTTAGTTACAGTTATTACTTCATGGCACTTTTTATACTCATTTATTGTATCTATGAAACCAGGGGCCTGAAGGACATGGAACAGGACATTTCCTCCATTGAGAAACGTTTTGCTTATGGCTTCCTTCAAAAACTTCTTAAATGGATGGACATTGCACAAGAGTTCATTGCTCATCTTGGTAATTACATTTGATAAAATCAGAAAATTGCCCAAGTTCATTCTGTGCTTATATAACTTAATCTGCGTTCCTTAAAATAGAGGCTGTAGTTAGCAGTGGAAGAGTAGAGAAGTCACCCCACGAGCAAGAGATTAAGTTTTTTGCTAAGGTAAAGTAGATAGGATTTATAATTTTATGTTGTACAATATACTGTATTATTGAAATCACTACTAAAAGTGGCAATTGATTTGTAAGGTGCAACTGTGTATTGTTTTTTATAGATCCTTTTACCGCTTGTAAATCAGTATTTCAAGAACCACTGTCTGTACTTCCTGTCCACTCCTGCCAAAGTCTTGGGTAGTGGAGGCCATTCATCCAATAAGGAAAAAGAGATGATTGCAAGGTGATTTGAACAAATGAAATCACTTAAACATTTTACTTCTGAATTGTTTAATCCAGTTACATTGCACCCTTAATATAGTGTGTCTGCCTTCTCTGCCATTACTGTTAATGTTGCGTCTCTCCTGTCCTAAATCATAAATTCTTATGTATTTCTTGAATGTGCTTACCTTATCATCTTAAATATCTTCATCACCTTCTTCCCTTAATACCCCTCCCACCTCTCCTCTTTCTCCCTTTACCATAGTATCTTCTGTAAGTTGGCTGCTTTGGTGAGACACAGAGTATCTCTCTTTGGTAAGGAGTTTGCATGATGGCTGTCCTGGTTTTACTTTTGTTTTTTTGTGGATCAGAATCTCTTTCGTTCACTGTGTTTACTCCTACATCCTAATGCTTGCCTTTGTTGCTCATTTTACATTATCTATTTTTTTTCCCTTAGCATGTGCCTTAATCTTAATAGAGAAAACTTTAGCCATTAGAGTATAAATAGCCCACCTCAATCCATTTACTAGTAGAGTCAATTATGTAATTTGCATATTTTATTGTATAATACATAATATTAATTTGGCCAAATAAGCATTTATGCCATGCTTTGGATCAGTGCTGCGTGGTGTATTTGTATTATTATTTTTAAATCCCCAACGAAATCCAAATTCTGATTGTTGCATTTTATATAGGAACTGATGCAGGTGCGGTGGTTAACTGTCTTCACATTCTCTCACGCTCGTTGGATGCCAGGTGACTACATTGTAATCACTTTTAGACTTAGAAATTCAAAATACTCTTACTACTTTTTAACATTATCTCTTGTTATTCTCCCTCAAGAACTGTAATGAAATCAGGCCCAGAGATTGTGAAGGCTGGCCTTCGCCAGTTCTTTGAGAGTGCAGCAGACGACATTGAGAAAATGGTTGAGAATCTAAAACTGGGAAAAGTGTCCAGTCGAAATCAGGTTTGAAAAAGATTTACACAATTTAAATTTCTCCACTGTGGATCAGTGTTATTGACATAATTATGGCTGTAGGTCAAAGGTGTGGCCCAAAACATCAACTACACCACTACAGCCCTGCTCCCTGTGCTCACCACTCTGTTTGACCACATCGCTCAGCACCAGTTTGGAGATGATGTTATCTGTAAGTCACACTTTGTATTTATTGGATATATATATTTTCTGTAAATATGTTTAATGAGATACATTTATTTTTCTTATTCAAGTGGATGACTTGCAAATATCCTGCTACCGCATTATGTGCAGCATCTATTCTCTGGGCACTGTAAAGACTCCTCATGCAGAAAAGTAAGTTGGCGCAACCCTTGGTTTGCTGTTAAAAATGTTAGTTAAAAATGTGTCCTTTGTTGACTATTGCCCCCTGCCTTCTCTTTTTGTGCAGGCAGCGTCCAGCCCTCGGAGAGTGTTTGGCACATTTGGCAGCAGCAATGCCTGTAGCCTTCCTTGAACCAACACTCAATGAGTACAACACATTTTCTGTTTACACTACCAAGACCCCTAGAGAAAGATCCAGTACGTTTGATTTTCTTTTTAATAATCTCAGTCAGTCAATTTATAGGAACAATAATTCTCACTTTGCTTTTATCCATTTGTCTAGTCCTCGGTCTTCCAAACCAAGTAGAGGAGCTTTGTCCTGACATCCCAGAACTGGAAGTCTTAATGAAGGAAATCCATGATCTTGCTGACTCTGGTGCTCGCTACACAGAGATGCCTCATGTGATTGAGATCACTTTGCCTTATGCTGTGTAACTATTTGCCTCGCTGGTGGGAGAGAGGGGCTAGAGAACTTTCCTGAGCAGGAGGGCCAACTCTGCACTGATGTGACCTCCGAACAAACTCAACCAACTGCTGGGAAGCATCATGAAGATCGTGGTAAACAACCTGGGTATAGATGAGGCCTCTTGGATGAAGAGATTAGCTGGTCAGTGAACAAAATAAAAGTTAAATGTTTGGTATGTTATCTGAATATTAACTTCACATAATTTTCCAGTCTTTGCACAGCCCATTGTAAGCAGAGCCCAAACCTGAGATGCTGAAATCACAACTTCATCCCCACCATGGAGAAGCTGAAGAAACGCTCATCCAAAGTGGTGGCTGAGGAGGACCATCTGCGCATGGAGGGCAAGACAGAAGTGGACAGTGAAAATGGAACGATCCGTGATGAGTTTGCTGTACTTTGTCGAGATCTGTATGCTCTCTACCCTTTGCTTATCCGCTATGTGGATAATAATAGGTAACCACACTGTTTATCAGATGTATGATTGGTATTAGTATACAATTTAGAATATATTAATGTGTTTCTGTTTCTGTTTGAAGAGCGAGGTGGCTGACCTGTCCTGATCCTGATGCAGAGGATTTATTTAGGATGGTTGGAGAGGTCTTCATCTTCTGGTCAAAGTCTCATGTAAGTTATTGACTTCCCCTTTCTTTTGGGTTGTTGTCATTTGTTGTATTGTACATTATACAATTGTATGTTTTGTAAATTTTCTTCATAGAACTTTAAAAGGGAAGAGCAAAACTTTGTGGTAATGAACGAGATCAACAACATGTCTTTCCTGACGGCTGACAGTAAGAGCAAGATGAGCAAGGTGAGCAGAGCCAAAGCTATAAAATAGATTTTAAAAAACACTCGCTCTAAACTACTAACTCATGATCAGTGATAACTTACTAAAATTTCCCATTTTGAGTGGAGGCATTATTGTTTCATAAATACATTTAAAAAACGAATTTACTTGTATCCCTTTAATTTTAGTTGATGGTTTAGTCAGTGGTGACTGGGGTGTTGCTAACTATGTTTTTTCCTCATATCCTGTGACGGTTGGATGCGGGGTGACTAGGCCGGAGATGCAAGAGGTTAGACTGAGTTGTGCACGAGAGCTGTGCTGACCGCATGGCACCCGATCCGGGGAAGCTTTTCAGACTCTCCCATGGATTACACTTGACACACAAAAATATGTCCACACAAAGAAAACTTTATTATTAAGATCAGGGCAGCATTTAGGCTTATGAGTGTTGTTTTTGTATTGTCAGTGATACTGGTACATTAAATATACACCTCACTGATCACAAGGTAACATACATACTACAGACATGACTGAAATGATACAAAGGGTATAATGTGTGTTATAAAGTGTTTTGACAGTGTCTTAGTCTGTGTCTTGTGTGTGAGGAGGGCACTTGAGTGGTTCTGCAGAGTGTTAGAAGCCTGTGAGGTTTCCATGGCGCTCGGTTTCGCAGTTCAAAGCACTGTATTGTATACTTTATATTATATTTTATATATGTGTAAAGTTTCTGCCACCGGGCACCATCACCCTGTTTGTGTTCGATTGAAACGTTTGTTTTCAAATGATTTCTTATTGAATAAACTGATTTGGATAAAGATGATACTATGGTCATCTTATATGTGATATATATCTTTATGCTTGAATTTTCAGCTCTTGTGGTAAATCTTTTTGGGTGTGGGGAAGACTTGCTGTTTTGACTTCATCTATAAATAGTTTTATTAGCTTTATGTATCACAGTTTTAGTAGCACATTCATTATCATTTCACCATCTTAACGTTTACCTTCATATCTAATGATTCTCACTCATTTCTATAATGTACTGTATGTAGTAATAGTAATGTCATATAAAATCTATCCTGATTTATTGTTTGCTTTAAACCTCCATCGGTCAACTACCAGTTGAACATTGCTGCTACTAGGTTCTGTTATCTGTTAATTACAGTGTCCCTTTTATATATAAAAATGAATATAATACTTTGTAATTAGTCATGCATGTGTCTTAAAGGATTGAGAAGTGGCACTGCAATAACAAACAACAGCCAGTAATGGGCATCTGTAGTTAAAGGATGAGAGTGAGAGGAGCTCAGAGCATTGGAGCTGACCCTGTGGGCCTTTGCTGATGGTCGCTCTACTAACAGTGAAGCTGCATTGTATGTAATCAGATAATGCAGTACAAATCTCTGTTTATAGAAATCTTTTCTCTAGCTTTTATTTGCTGTATATTGTAGCCAATGAACTGTAAAGCATGTGTGCACATGTGGTTTGTCTCCAGTGTCTCTGCTTTCTAGAGTAGAGGAGCCTTTGATGTTGTAAAACATGGCTGTTACGCATCTTTCCTGTCATTATTTGTTTGGCACCAACAAAAGCAACTAAACCACTGTTTTCTGTTTAAGTCTGGAGGCTCAGAGCAGGAGCGCACAAAGAAGAAGAAACGCGGTGACCGCTACTCTGTCCAGACATCGCTAATCGTCGGCAGCATTGAAGAAAATGCTGCCCATTGGTCTTAATATGTGCTCTCCAGCAGACCAAGAACTTATCAATCTAGCCAAGATAAGATACTCACTGGTAAATTATTGTGTGCTGTTTTAAAGCTCCAAAACTTTACTGTAATAAAACATGTTTATTCATTTTGCTATTAATACATATTTTTGGCTGTATAGAAAGACACAGATGAAGAAGTGAGGGAGTTCCTGCACAATAATCTGCATCTGCAGGGCAAAGTATGTATTTACAATTGTTTCAGTGTTGTATTAATTTAAAATGCGTTATTTACACAAATCACTGTTGTCAGGTGGAGGACCCGGCCATGCGTTGGCAAATGTCTCTTTATAAAGAAATGTCTGGCAAAGCTGAGGATGCTGAGGACCCTGAGAAAGTGGTCAAAAGAGTTCAAGAGGTGTCTGCTGTTCTTTACCACATTGAAGTGGTAAGTATTACTTGCAAAAATAATGTTTAAAAAATCTTGATATACTTAATCTTACACATTATTTAATAATTCTTCTGTCTTCAGACTGAGCATCCCTTTAAATCCAAGAAAATGGTGTGGCACAAGCTGCTGTCCAAACAGCGCCGCAGAGCTGTAGTGGCCTGTTTCAGGATGACACCTCTTTACAACATCCCTAAGTACAAATCTTCTTTTAACAAAATACAATATGGTCCTGGTGCATCTCTGAAATGTTGTCTCTTTTTATAGACACAGGGCAACAAACATGTTCTTGGATGCATACAAGCGCAACTGGTTAGAAACTGAGGGCTACTCTTTTGAGGATAAGATGATTGATGACCTTTCTGTAAGAAACCTCTTCTTATTTTGAAACACATTTATTATTTTATTTTTAAATCCAACAATATTTTTATAGCATCTAATGATGGTTTTTACAAAATATTTTTAATTAATGATTAGAAAGCATTGGAGGAAGAGGAGGAAGAGGAAGAGGAGACTGAATCAAAACCTGATCCCCTTCACCAGCTGATTCTTCATTTCAGCCGCACAGCTCTAACAGAAAAACTGTAAGGAATTTGGGATTGTTATCTCAGTGTGGTTTAATTGAGACCACACTGCAGTAATTCTGCATGAAATAATTATATCCCTTTTATTATGTATATTTCAGAAAGCTTGATGTAGACCATCTCTATATGTCTTATGCTGATATTATGGCAAAGGTAAGTTTCTAGGATCGGTCATTTGTGTTTTGAGTTACATAGTCAATTTGGTGACATTAATTTGACTGTAATTTGTGAACTAATACTGAGTTTTTGCCTTGCTGTTGTGTCTTTCCAGAGCTGTCACATTGGTGAGGAGGACGAAGGGGGAGAAGAGGGGAGGAGCCTTCCTTTGATGGTGCGGCAGACAGAGATGGTATGGGGGGGCCAGGGGAGGGGAGACACGGGAGCCAGCGAAGAAGCAGCTCCCGCGCATAAGTGACTACACCACACCGTCACACCCGGCACACCCCCCCACAGCCATATTTTCTCTTCCTGTCTTCTCTCTCCTGCTCTCACAACACTTGTTTACTTTCTGCTATGGTGGACTGACCTGTGCATGCATTTGCTGAACCCGACCAACCTCCAACCTTTCGAACGTGCATGACTTGAGTGCAGAGAGATGATGCTGTTAAAGACAACAAAATAAACCCCAGCCAAATCACTGCACAGTGGTTAGAATCACTTTTTCCAACCCTGAAGTCCTATTTTTCCTGTTCAGTGTTCCTATTCAATCTTTATTGCTCTTAACATTTTCAACATTAAACTATCTAATATTCTATAAACCAAGTATTAATGATTTACACAACTAAATTGGTGCACTTACTCTCACCCACTTGATGTGTTTTCCCATCTGAACCAGGTTTGGAAACTGTGAGGTAGCAGCTGTAGATTCATTGCTTTTCCTGGTGGTAGCTTTGCAGTACATAGTTAACTTTTGATTTAGACTTTACATTCAATTTTAAGTTAAGTTGTCTTGAATCTTGTGTTAACTGTTGCAATGTTACCATCCAGGAGTTTGGTCAACCAACCATCATTCCTAATTCTCATACCTCCTCATGTGATGACCTCCATCTTTACACGACTCCTCCTGATCTTTTGGACTTACCCCTGTATTTACCTACTAACTGTGATCTTCCCATCTTCATTTAATCTCTTAACAAAACTAGCCCAATGATTTTGTTTGTCTTTACTTGACTAAATTAAACAGCATTAACCAGAGTTGCTCTCTGTGCTCAGAAAGGACTACAGTAAAAGCCTGCACAGTCAGCCGTACATCTACTTTGTACTTAAACAGAGCTTTTACCCCTAACTACCACACATGCTGCAACACGATGGCCCACACATAATGACAATGAGCAAGACTATTTTGTTTCTCATTACCTCATGAACAGTCAGGCTTACGAGGGATGGGGGAGGAGGGATGGAGCAATGGCCCTTGCATGGTACAACGTGGGTGGGTTACATAAACTAATGGGTGGCTGTGTTATACTGGGACAACTTCATGAGTTAGCTTAAGTGCACCCTAAAAAGATATTTAGGAGATCAGCGGTTGGTTGCACATTTGGGCACAATATTTGCATGTTGTAAATGTGATACAGAAAACTGCCGTTGCCTCTGTGAAGCGTGTATGAAGTGTGTTACATTTTATGTGAGAAACCGCCAGTGCCGCCAGTGAATGTTCGCTGCCTTTGAGAGATGTCAAAAGCTGGAATAACAATCGCCACCACTAATACACATTGTCTTTCAATGGAAGAGAATGTGTGTATGTTCCTGTGGATGTGTGAGTTGTTTTTTTTTAATCATTAAGATCAGGTTTAAGCCCATGTTAGAACAAAATCCAGTGACATTTAATGAATGGTGCTTTCAGCCCTACAGCCTAAATATTCAATAATTCACCTATTTCAGTTGCTTCAGAACAGCATTATCCGCAAGATAGTTTATTGTAGCTGTTTTAAAAACAAGAAGGTGACACACTATGGTTGGGTAACACTTTAAAATAAGTACACCTTAATTAGCCTCAATAAAGCATAAAAATAAGTAATTTATTCAGAAAGTAGGTAGCAGGTAGGGTTAGGATATTAATTATGCAGTTACCACACCTGAATCACTTTTAATAAACTAGTTTCTTTTTATAAATTATGTCTTTCACTGTGTGTTTTTAAGGCATAAATATGTGTAGTTATAACGTGTTACCATGGGTTCTTCACTTATTGCCATAAACGAGTGTCGATATATATATTTTTCTTCTTTAAATAATATGTAATTATTATATCTACTAAGTTCTAAATTCTTACAACAGAAAGCAGCTGGTGTGCCTGTGTGTGAGTGCGTGCGGGGGGCAGTGCAGCTCTGTTTGGCAGTGTTATAGCTCAGTCCTTTCTGCTGCGCTAATCCACAGGAAAAGGAGATGGAGAAACAGAGGCTTCTGTACCAACAGTCTCGGCTCCACAATCGTGGGGCTGCTGAGATGGTGCTGCAGATGATCAGTGCCTGCAAAGGTACAAAGCAGAAAGAGTTAACATTAATTATCCCACATATCTGTTAGATGTGTCATTCTGCATATTTTTGTTGTTTAAGGTGAACCAGGAGCCATGGTTTCTTCTACACTAAAACTGGGAATCTCCATCCTCAATGGAGGCAACAGTGATGTGCAGCAGGTACGTAAGAAATGGCCACAATGTGCAGTAATTTTACTTGTTATACAACTAATATAACTTTGTATTCAGAGAATGCTGGACTATCTGAAGGATAAAAAGGATGTGGGATTCTTCTTGAGCGTTCAGGCTTTAATGCAAACTTGCAGGTAAATTGTTGATTTGGCTCTTAAACATTTTTTTTTACTCATCATACAATTCAAGTTCATTAATTGACTAAATTAATTAATGGTTGATTTTGACAGTGTTTTGGACTTGAATGCATTTGAGAGGCAGAACAAAGCTGAAGGTCTGGGGATGGTTTCCGAGGAAGGCACAAGTGAGTACAGTTCAAAGTATAGTTACCTACAACAGTTTATGTCCAGGACTTAAAATATTATGTGTAGCGTTTTGTTGAGTCCTCTGGCATTGTACCATTTGCTATGTGCTTGAGGATTTGTGTGCCAGAATGAGTTTGAATACGAATTCCTGTTTTCAGGTAGTGTAAGTGAGCGTGGGAGCTTCGCTGCAGCATTTTGTACCATAATAAATGTAATGTTTGTCACTGTATTTGTATGACACATGTTATCATCAACTGACTACCATTTGATGTTGTCGATTTACCAAGTGTTTCTTGTTTTTTCTCTCCCAAACACAATCACTGTCTTCCCCCTTTCCCCATGTTCCCATGTGCTCCCCTCTCGTCAGATAAGAAGCTAGAACGTGGTAAATGAAACTTTGCTCTGGTTCTCTTTCTGTCCTCTTTCCTTCCTCTGTCCTCTGTCTTTTCTTGCTCTCAGTCACCTGACTAGTTTTTCCTGTCTGTGGATTAAATACTTTGTTTATCACAGATCTACTGAAGCTCAACTTGGACAAGTTCACTTATTCATAGCCCCCCACGTAGGAAGTATAATTGTCTATAATGTATACCAGGGGTTCTTAACTTTTTCAACCCCAGGGCCCAACTTTTACAGTACAAAGAAGCCTGAGGACAATGCACATGTAAATAAATTGTGTTGTACTATTTATGTAGCCCTTGAGGAGGTGCTCACAGCTCTGTGGTTAAGAATTACCAATGACAATTATAGAATCTGTATATTGCATCCAAAAAGGTATATGATTAAATAGAACATGGATCTCCGTGGCTTACATTTTATAGAAATCAGCCCCATGCTCTGTAACAGTGAATTTGCCCATAGCATATAAAACTTTTAAAATATTAAAATATTTTAAGCTGCATTTTAGTCATGAAGATCTAGGTTGAAGTAGGCTTCTAAATACAATAAAACCCTGACCATAGAACAGCATCTAGGTCTGTGTTTCCAGTGCAATTGTTGGTTCATGTTGGTTTACTCCATTGTCCGTCTATGTTGATCCATCCACCATCACCATTTGTTTTGTTACAGAACATTTGAGCATGTTGTCATAACCAAATTCTTGTTTTACAAAGCATGATTACAGAATTAGAGTTTTAAAATTAAATGAATTATAATGACGGAACCTTGCACCCCCTTACGTACTCTGAAGCTAAACCTACTCATGACAGCCCTAACCGTCACACAATCTCTCTGCACTTGTGTAGTTAAAGAATTAGAGTTCAGTAGATCTGTTTTTAGCATGGCATTGTGACTTCAAATCATTCCTTTTGTACCTGTTTTATTTTTCTTAAACATGTGTTTTCTGTTCATTCTCTATATGTGTGTGTGCTTTTGTCTTTTTTGTGTTGTCCTCTTGTTCATTTATTTGTTTGTCATTTCCATTACAGTCTCGGGGGCAATGCTGCTTTTTTGTGTTTCATGTCATGAAGCTGCTTTGTGAACAGTTAAGTTAAGAGGCTGCCTCAAGCTCCTATTGCTAAAATAATTATTTTAATGAATCTAACAAAGCCAGCAGCGGTTTTATTGCATACTGTTCATGCAGAAATGTGTTTTTGTTAATTAATTTGCCTTAAAATTGAACTGCAAAACTGGTAAGTTGATGAAAATATATTTCATACATACTAATATGTGTATGTATGAAAACACTTCAATAATGTTGCTTCTTTCCTAACCTGATGCATCTTCCCTGTCTATCAGAATAACATTTTCTTCTGCGTCTAGATGAAAAAGTCATGGCAGATGATGAGTTTACCTGTGACCTCTTCCGCTTTCTTCAACTCCTTTGTGAAGGTCATAACAATGGTAAGTCTAGATTCCACACTGAACGCTGATATGTGACAGTAAACCTTTTTACTGTTTGTTTCAATGTGTGCTTAACATGTTCACTCTATTTATGTTGTTTCTAAAGGTTTAAGTTTTCTTTTTCAGATTTCCAGAACTATTTAAGAACACAGACGGGTAGCACTACCACCATCAATGTCATCATCTGTACTGTGGACTACCTGCTTCGCCTGCAGGTCTGTTTTTCAACAAATGTTATTTCAGAAATAGGCTGTTATATAGATTCAAAACATTGAAAATGTAGTCCAACAAAATATAACTGTGTGTTCTTGCCTCCTTTAGGAGTCAATCAGTGATTTCTACTGGTATTACTCAGGAAAAGACATCATTGATGAGCCAGGAAAAAGGAACTTCTCCAAAGCTATGACTGTGGCCAAACAAGTCTTCAACAGTTTAACTGAGTACATTCAGGTATGACTGCTGTTGCTTTATACCAATATTTTTGCCTTTCCCTTTTTAAAGATAAAAATATGTCATTGTATTATTTCTGGCAGGGTCCTTGCACCGGCAATCAGCAATCTTTGGCTCACAGCAGATTGTGGGACGCTGTTGTTGGTTTCCTTCATGTATTTGCTCATATGATGATGAAACTAGCACAGGTGAGAATTTTTATTTCTACAAATCCCTCTGTAATAATTTTTGAAGTACATGACTCTTTGTAATACTCTTATGTTAATACTAATAAAATAAAGATAGATTAAACAATATTCTAGAAAAAATATTTTGTTTTGGGTTTCTTGCGTTGCAGGACTCTAGTCAGATTGGTCTGTTGAAAGAACTGTTGGATCTGCAGAAAGACATGGTGGTGATGCTTCTGTCACTTCTTGAGGGTAAAACAGCTATTCTAATATATATAAATAACATTATCCATGGCTCTACACCTTTTCACCTATTGCTTTTTTTTTTCAGGTAACGTGGTGAACGGCACCATTGCCAGGCAGATGGTGGACATGCTGGTAGAGTCCTCCAGTAATGTCGAGATGATCCTGAAGTTCTTTGACATGTTCCTGAAGCTCAAAGATATTGTGGCGTCTGATGCATTCAGGGACTATGTAACAGATCCTCGTGGCCTCATCTCCAAAAAGGACTTCTCCAAAGCCATGGACAGCCAGAAACAGTACTCTCCATCTGAGATCCAGTTCCTGCTCTCCTGCTCAGAAGCAGATGAGAATGAGATGATCAACTTTGAGGAGTTTGCTGACCGCTTCCAGGAGCCCGCCAAAGACATTGGTTTCAATATCGCAGTTCTTCTTACAAACTTGTCCGAGCATGTCCCCCATGACACTCGTCTGCAGAACTTCCTGGAGCAGGCAGAGAGTGTACTTAACTACTTCCGTCCTTTCCTTGGCCGCATTGAGATCATGGGAGCCAGTAGAAGGATTGAGCGTATTTATTTTGAGATCAGCGAGGCCAACCGCAACCAATGGGAAATGCCTCAGGTCCGGGAGTCCAAGCGACAGTTCATTTTTGATGTGGTCAATGAGGGAGGAGAGAGTGAAAAGATGGAGATGTTTGTCAACTTCTGTGAGGACACCATTTTTGAAATGAATATTGCTGCATCTATTTCTGAGCCTGAGGGTGAGGAGGTTGAGGAGGAGGATGATGAAGAGGAGGAGGAAGGTGGTGGAGGTGAGGGAGGTGAGTCTGCAGAAGGAGAGGAGGGTAATGGAGAAGCAGAAGTCGCTGAGTCCACTTCTGCTTTCGCTGAGTTTTTAAAGAGTGTTGTTAACTTCTTCAATATGTTCACCTTCCGCAACCTTCGCCGCAAATACCGCAAACTGAGGAAAATGACCGTGAAGGAGATGGTGATTGGTCTGTTCACTTTTTTCTACACAATCCTCATGGGAATTCTGATGTTTGTCTACAGCGTTTGCAAAGGCTTCTTCACACTCATATGGAAAGTGCTCTTTGGTGGAGGCTTAGTTGAGGGGGCTAAAAAAATGACAGTGACTGAGATCCTTGCGAGTATGCCCGACCCCACCCAGGACGAGGTGCACGGAGATCTGCCCCCTGAACCAGGAGCTCGAGAAGTACAGGACATAGAGGGAGCAGCAGATGGATTAGATGCAGTAGGAGAAGGGGAGGAAGAGGAGGATGGAGAAGAGAGGGAGGGCGGACGACTGCCGGGCTTTAACACCCCCGGAGGGCTGGGAGACTTTGGAGAAACCACACAAGAGGAACCACCTACTCCAGAGGGAACACCACTGCTCAAGAGAAAACTGGTGAGATATATAGCCACAGCCAGTATTTTTTTTTTATTTTGTATTTTTTTTTTAATAATGATTGTATTGTAAGTATTTATAGATTTTATTTTTATATTTAACACAACAGAAGAAAACAAAAACAACAAAAAGAAGTGAGGCACAACATAAAAGCACATACTCATTTAGACATTGAGGCAGTTGAAGGCATATACAAACAAAAACTGTCGCACTGGTCAGTCAATGCAATTATATTTCATCTACGTAGAATTATAAACTTCTGTCTGCGTTCTGGGTAGTTTTGAAACATTGAGATTAAAGTTAAAGTTTTGGAATTGGGAAATTGTTTTTTGCATATATAAACCTAAAAAGTTTACCAAGCCCAATAAAATCTTGATTTAAATATCCAGACGGTATTCAGGAAGAACAATAATAACAATACTGTATGAGTCACTCTTTCTACAAAACGTCAGATAGAACATTCTGATTCTAAAGGAACTATTTACCCTCCCCAACATTTTCTCACATGCAGCATTCTCCATCATTCTCTCTTTTCACATTTCTGCCTAGGAGTATTCTTGTATATCCAAAATGTGATGTTATATGTGATCATATTTAATCTCTAAATGTCACTTCTAACCTACTTTGAAATAGCTGGCTGCTACCACGGGAGGCCAAGGAGATGAGGAAAAGACAGAGGTAACAGAAGAGGAAGCTCCCCAGGAGGCAGAAAAAGCTGAGTAAGTTGTTTTAAAAGTTTAAAACTTTTTTTTTTATTTATATATAGATAGTGAGCAATTTCTACCATAAATGCAGTTGGTTATTTGCAGGAATGGTTTTAGTGTGTTATAAAATCTCTTGAGAGAAGAAAATACTTAACATGCATATATAATACAGCAATTCCCTTGATTTTTAGCACTGAAAATGGAGAGAAGGTGGAGAAAAAGGAGCCAGAGCCAGAGCCTGAAGTAAAGGAGGAAGAGCCAGAGGAGGAGGAGGAGAAGCCCGAGGTCCAGACCAAGTCCAAGAAAGACAAGAAGGCTATCGAGGACGGCTTTGAGCTGTGGAATGAACTGGAAGTCCAGAGAATAAAATTCATGGTAACATTCATAATTTTCACATTTTAAATAGATTCAATAGATACGTTGCCATGGTAATGTGATGCTTTTTTCACCCCCCATAGAACTACCTGTCTCGCAACTTCTACAATCTTCGGTTCCTGGCACTGTTTATTGCTTTTGCTCTCAACTTCATTCTGCTTTTCTACAAGGTGATGTTACATGACACTTACACACCTTACTTATATGCAGTAAATAGATTGCACCTTATCATTCACCATACAAACTTATAATATTAGATTCTTGCTGTTTTTATTGCTTTCACAGGTGTCTGACACTCCCCCTGGTGAGGAAGACTTCGAAGGCTCAGGTCTTTTCGAGGGTTCAGGTCTCTTTGAAGGTTCAGGTGCAGAGGAGGAGGGCTCTGGGATGGAGGATGGTGGTGAGGATGATGATGAGGAAGGCCCCCTGTACTACTTCTTGGAGGAGAGCACAGGCTACATGGAGCCAGCTCTAGCATTCCTTGGATTGGTCCACACTATCATTTCCTTCCTTTGTATTATTGGATACAACTGTCTCAAGGTGAGTTTGACAATTTTTATGAGAACTATAGTGATTGCAGTTAGATTTAACAGTGCACATTTTAAACACCCATGAGCAGTAGTTCTTTAATAGAAAATAGTAATAGCTAACATGTTTATAGGTGAAAAGCTTTGTATAACTATTTTTGCTTCTAAACTTAAACCAGACTGAATAAAAAATGACTATAGTGTAGAACTTTGAGAGCCTTCTCAAGTTTGTAAATCATAATATAAATTTAAGTCACAGTACATGTACAAAGCACATGTTCTCCTGCTTCTCCAGGTACCACTCGTTATCTTCAAGAGAGAGAAAGAACTGGCCAGAAAACTGGAGTTCGATGGTGTCTATGTGACTGAGCAGCCAGAGGACGATGACATCAAAGGCCAATGGGACAGACTTGTGCTGAACACCCCGTACGTACCACAGAGTATTATGAAGTTTCCTGCAGAACAGAAACACATTCATTAGATACAGTGCATTTTTATGTAATAATTTGTGATACATGCTGTAAAAGTACCACCACTATTAAAGTACACTATGTAACTTCTTTGGAAAGGAGTTAACCACTTTCATCTGACCTGGAATGAATCAGAATAAGAATCAGAATCAGAATCAGAATGTTCTAGTGTATAGCCTTAAACTGATCTATCCTGCATCTATTCAATTACTGGTGTTTCTATTGCAAAGAAAGTACCTGGAAAAACAAGTGTCTTTACCGTGTGAGGGTTTTCCTCTCCACAGATATGACCTGTTACTTGACTTATGGTGTTACCTGAATGTCTGAGTGTTTTAGGTAAAGTAGTGTCCATAAAAAACAGACAAGACAGATGAAAAGTTACATACTGCACCTTCAATATTACTATGTTTTGGTCAATTAATTTCTTTTCAGTATTTAACATTTGCTCTCTTAATATCATAAAAAAATTAAAACTAAAACATCTGTGTGTCTGAATACAGGACATTCCCCAACAACTACTGGGACAAGTTTGTGAAGAGAAAGGTTAGGAGCTCAATTTTATCATAAATTGCTGCAGATCATGTAGTGAATGTATGTTATTAATGTCATATGTATTCATTGCCAGGTTCTGGACAAATATGGCGACATCTATGGCAGGGAGAGGATTGCTGAACTGCTTGGAATGGACTTGGCCTCTCTAGATGTCAGCGCTATGACTCATGAGAAGAAACCTGAACCAGACACTTCTATGTTCAGCTGGTGTGAAATGCTTTTGAAATAGAGTCAATATTGCAGGTGAAATTGAAAAGTGTGGAAATATTATAGCATTTCCCCCTTTTATTTGTAGGATCACATCTATTGACATTAAGTATCAGATTTGGAAGTTTGGAGTTGTGTTCACTGACAATGTGAGTAAAAGGAAAAAATAAAAAGAAACTTGTGGTGCTCATTATACACAATGTTTTAATGATTATAATACATGTTTTTGGTATTTTGTGATTTTAGACTTTCCTCTACCTGGTCTGGTACATGTTGATGTCTCTGCTTGGACACTACAACAATTTCTTCTTTGCTTGTCATCTGCTTGATATCGCAATGGGAGTCAAAACCCTGCGCACCATCCTGTCCTCTGTTACTCACAATGGCAAACAGGTCTGAATATTCATATGATATACACTGGGGTTTACTCACTCACTAGACAATGTTGTTAAAATGATGTTTTTCCTCTGCACAGCTGGTGATGACAGTGGGCTTGCTTGCTGTAGTGGTTTACCTCTACACTGTCGTGGCCTTCAACTTCTTCAGAAAGTTCTACAACAAGAGTGAAGACGAGGATGAGCCGGACATGAAGTGTGACGACATGATGACTGTGAGCAGAGGACATATTATGCAATATAAAATACTGTTTGTATAGTGTGTATAATGCATGAGTTGTGTTGCAGTGTTACCTGTTTCACATGTATGTGGGGGTGCGTGCTGGTGGTGGTATTGGAGATGAGATCGAGGACCCGGCAGGCGATGAATACGAGCTGTACCGTGTGGTCTTTGACATCACCTTCTTCTTCTTTGTCATTGTCATCCTGCTGGCCATCATTCAGGGTATGGGATATCTACATTTAACTAGTCCATTGCTTATCCACTGTACTGTTAAAAAGCATATCAGGTGATGCTAATATCAACTTATGGCCTTCTTTACATTTTAGGTTTGATTATTGATGCTTTTGGTGAGCTGAGAGACCAGCAAGAGCAAGTCCGAGAGGACATGGAGGTACGATAATAAAAGTCTTCTCACTTCATTCAACATTCAATTGTCTTTATGTAATGTCTGTTGCATAGCATTTGGACTTTTGGGACAGTAGGAGCCATTTGATATAAACTTCATATTTACTGTTTTTTTCAGACTAAATGCTTCATCTGTGGAATAGGAAGCGATTACTTTGACACAACGCCACATGGCTTTGAGACACATACACTCGAAGAGCATAATTTAGCCAATTATATGTAAGATTGATCTTATTTTATATCACTTGATTGGTTTCTGTTTCAGTTCAAAAGTTTATTTATGTATTTATTTTTTCCTTCAGGTTCTTCCTGATGTATCTAATCAATAAAGATGAAACAGAGCATACAGGACAGGTCAGTATATATTTACAGAAGCAACCCACATATAGTTTGTTGTGTTTTATTATTCTAAAACAATTTTTCCCCAAATTAGGAGTCCTATGTGTGGAAGATGTACCAGGAGCGATGCTGGGACTTCTTCCCAGCTGGAGACTGTTTCAGAAAACAGTATGAGGATCAGCTCAGTTAAACTCATATCCTGAGAGGAGATCTGGAGGGGCAGAGGATCAGACATGTACAAGTCCACTGTGTGTCCCACTTTAGTTGTGCATGTTTGAAGCTATGCACACGTTGACTGCACTTTTGTACCGGTTAAACAGGATACTGCCTGAGCAGATCTGAGTAACATGAAAACAAACACCAAAGCCAAGAACACAGTCTGGTTTTGTGTGATACTCAACATAGGCTGCCTTGCATATCAGATGTTTTGTACACTGGGCTCTTTGCTGCTGTGAACGTCCTAGTGCCTATAGCAATGTCACTGCTTCAGCTTTGAACACTTTAGATCTAGCTTTTGTTTGAAATATTATTTATTTATTTTGTTTTGATGTGGCTGCAGCCATCAGATATTTATGTACAATTACTGAGCAAGTGTCAAGAGTGGAAATATATCACAATGAATGCAGCCATAACGTAGCATTTGTTCAACACTTTAAATTGTGTTAAAGTGATCCTTCATGGAAATTCTTAGCAGGAATAACCTGCCCAAAACCTATTCAGAGAAACATTTACCAGCATGACCCCAATATACCAGTTTGAACCCACTCTGAAGTCTTACAATGCATCTCAATGGATGTATGTGGTCCGCCCGCCAGCATCGTAAATATTTATAATGTGCCAACATGAGGGTCGGGAAAGAAACCACTTTTATTTATTTATAGTTTTGATGCAGATTTAGCTGGTCTGTTGTGACACTTGCACATGAACACTTATGTTTCTTTCGGCGCATCCTGATAAGCACTGAATGTATTTCATAAACACTACGCCAAAGTGTTAATAGAAATGACAAGAGAGATGCCTTTTAAAGAAGAGACATATTTTACATACATCATATAAATATATTTATTTTTCTTTGAAGAGTTTAAACTATACTAAACAACATGTTCATTATGTTTATGGACATTATAAGGAGACGTTTCTGACTTAACAATAGTTAGAAGCAAAAGACTTGTTTTGCTAGTTAGATTTTTATGATAGATATTTTTAGGAAGCCTGTGTTCTCTGTATTAAGAATATTGTGTGATGTGTGGATCTCAGGCAGTTTTGTTGCCTCCTTCACAGCACACTCATTTGTCCCTTGTATTTTCTCAGTTGTATTTTAGGGCCATTTTTGCAAAAGCGGAGCATTGAGTTCACTGATATCTGAAATGTGTGTTGTTGTAGTTCACACATTGTACTGAACTGAGTGGAAATGATGACTTTCACCTCATGGAGTGCCCTCTGACTGAAACTTGTGCTTCAAAACACAATAAAATTATTATTTTAAGGATTTTAACTGTTGCCATCATTTTTGAGTCATAAAAAATGTTAAGAACAAATAGCAACATTTATAAAGACAAACATGAATTGCTAAAATTAAAATGCAAAGATCTTGGATTAAACATGTGTGTAATGTGTAATGAAAGCTGCTTTATTTAACTAGTAGATGATTTACTCCATGAAGTTTCCTGCATCACTGATGAAATATTTTATGTCAGATGCAGCCTGTTCTTTTAGTGTTTTTACAACTGGTGTAGGTAAATAAATAGTTTGCTTTGGAAAAGGTCAACAGAGACAGTTTGAAGGAAATGTATTTTTGTGTTGAAATGTTTGGAATCTTACTTTTAGGATGTGGATGGTCCTTTGGAAATTATAGAAAAAATTCCCAGACATTTTATTTAACTTTAGAATCAAGTATTCATATGGAACACGGTGTGTCACTATGGGCTCTTTGTTCCGCTTGCATTACAGGGCAATTTAGATAAGGTTCACTTGTCCTTGTGTTTGCCTTAGGAAGGACTGGATATTTTATGAATTGCGCAACTTTGCACAATTTTCCGCATTTGTCTAAATGCAAGTTGGATATCTTTGCTTTCTTGCCTATTGATCCTATTGATATCTTTCTATTGATGCACCTAGTGCAATAGTAATAGTTTTAAACAGTTGATGCTGCATAGTTTAAACATGTACACTTATATAGCAGCACCACTCCTTCCCTGGGTCAGAGGTTAATTTGCATCTTTCACCTCCAGAGCAAACAGAATGAACAAGTCAGGGCTTGGTTTTCCGCTGTGCCCCTCCCCTACACCTGTATAAATCTAAGAAGGACCTCCCTGAAAATCCCCCATTACCTGTGGTCTGTCCTTTGATTCAACTCTCACCATGACTTTTGTTGCACCTCCTGGCTACCAGCCTGTCTACAACCCTGTAAGTACCTGCACATCTAAATCAATGTAAATGTATAAATACATAAATTGGCCACATTGATCTAATGACTTTTTAATAATATGCATAGATTGGTCTAAAAATTGTACAACTTTTTTGCTATAACTTTTTATTCTAAATTACAAGAATGTCTAAGTCTGTAAATATCTGTTTATTTTTATGACAGCACGAAGAAACAGCAATCCAGAAACATGCCCAAAAGATTTTATATGTATTCTTTATTCAGTCATATTTCTGTCGTAACGCTCGGCACAAGGGACCAAAGATACAGAACTCGGGGAAAGTTTAACAGTGTTTATTTACAAAGTGCAAAAAGTGAACGTGGGTCACTCGGTGAGCCGTGAGCGGGGCTTGGGTCGTGGTCCAGGGGCAGAGCGTGAGGAGCTGAGTCTGAGGCGGGACGGACTGTACCGGGAGAGAAGAGCGGGTCCAGGGAGTGGGATCTGGTGAGAAGCAACAGTATCCAGTTTAGCAAGATCAAAAAACGTAAAAACATGAACTGAGCCAAGCGAGGAATACCACGGAGATACGCGGACGATCTGGCGCTGAGTGTCAGGTCCTGGCTCCTTCTTCTTCTCCTCAGGTGCAGCTGATTGTCGATTAGCCCAGGTGTGCACGGGAGGAGCGCAGCTCTCCACCCCAGCTCTAGACTCAAACACGTGAGGGAGATAGGACAGACCAGGATCATGACAGTTTCAAATGTGTATTAAATGTATGTTTCAGTCTTGCTATTACAAAATACGTGTTTGTTGTTTGAATACTTGCTTTTGAGCCATACACATTTTTACACCACGTGCATTCAAGAGGAGATTAAGACATTGAAGAAAATGCCTCCTTGTTCAGTTTTCAACCTGTTTCCATGCATATTTAACATTCATAGAAGTCCTCTGTCTAATTATTATGTCACGTTCAAACTAGAGCATTCCCTATCTGGGGCCAATCTACGGAGGCCTGAGGGAGGGCTCATCCATCTACATCCAGGGCTCTGTACCTGAGGACATCACCAGGTAAAGCATCTCATGGTCTGCAGAGAGAGGGCTGGGACAGGGGTGGACTAAATTAAAGGCTGTTTGATTTTAAACAGCAATCTATGTAGTATACCTACATATGTACTTATATAATTCAAAGGACTTAACTAATAACCCCAGTAACACTTACTTTAAACAGCTAGGGTGTGTCAGTTTTTAGTGTAGTTGGCACCTACTTGAATGAATGGCAAGAAGTGGTTACTCTTTTAAATATTTGTCCACAGATTTGTTGACAGATTTAAAACAAAAATTTGCTATAGAACCTACCTGGACTACTGAGGGATTAAGCGGATATGTACTTACTTAATTACAGCAGATGTCTCCTCTTTCTGACATTATGTAACATTGGGTCTGGGAGGTGGTTGTCTCTTATGACTTGTTCTTTCATAGGCTATAAAGCAAACCAAACATGGTATGCCCTCTCCTGCCTTTCCCCCATCTGTTTGCATAAGTGCCATTAATCACAAGTTTATCATTGGCAGGTTTTATGTGAACCTACTGTGTGGTCAGTCTGATAACAGCGACGTTGCCCTTCACTTTAACCCTCGCTTTGATGGCTGGGACAAAGTGGTCTTCAACACTCGTCAGAATGACAATTGGGAGTCAGAAGACAAAATCAGGAGTATGCCTTTCCGTAAAGGAGAGAGATTTGAGATGGTCATCCTGATCACATCACAGGGCTACCAAGTAAATATTACAGTTTACACGAGTTACTTGTATTGTGTAAATCTGTACATGTGTCATTGTGAAATCACTTTGTGACAGATCAGAGTCAATGGTAATGACTTTCACATGTTCCCTCACCGGATCCCCGTGGAGAGAGTTGGAGGTTTAGAGATTGCAGGAGATGTGGCTATTCAGACCATCAACATCATCGGGGTGAGAATGGAGCCTTGTGGGTCAAAGGTCTTTGAATCTGGACCTTTTTAAAAGTGTGTTTATTTCACTTGAACTTTGTGCTCATGTGTAAGGTGGATAATGTTTTCTTTTTTCACTAATAATTTACTACATAGTTATTTATTTCACTACATAATAGGTCTTTCTTCATTTAGGGAGGCATGGGTGGAGGTTACCCTGGCATGGGTGGAGGTTACCCTGGAGGCAACATGGGTGTACGTCGTCAGTAATATTCTCACAATATCGATTATGCAATTATGATATGTAGATTATCCAACCTACTGTGTATTTTCCACATTTAGGGGGGATACCCAGGAGGCAACATGGGGGTATGTGATTCTTCTGACAATTAAAAATAATTATTATTTTTATGCTATTGCACATTAGCACACATAATAAACACCTATTTTCGCATATAGGGAGGATACCCAGGAGGCAACATGGGGGTATGTATTTTAATTTATGGCAAGGGCATTTATGCTCTTTCTTGATTTAAAAAAAAAAAAAAAACAGATATGTGATATTATAAAATTATATTTGAACTAAAGCTTTCTTATACAGGGAGGATACCCTGGTGGCAACATGGGGGTATGTAGTAAAGTGTGACACAAATATTAAAAATAAGTGCAGATTTTTATTTAAACTCTTTTACAGGGTGGATATCCTGGAGGAAATATGGGGGTAGGTTATTTTATTTTCTCTTCTAAAATACTGTATGAAAGCAAAACTATATGATCTATGTGAACCAGTATAAACATATGGATAAGTTGTATGGTTTTAAAATTTAATTTACATACCCGGGAGGTGATATGGGGGTATGTTAACAGAAACTCAATGAAACCTGAAATTGCATGTGAAAATATGAAACTAATAATAATAAACTCTCTTTGCTTCCAGGGTGGATACCCAGGATCAACCCTTCCGGTAAGAAACCATACATCATTGTTCAGTCTTACTATTTACTATTAACCTTTTAATATGGATCTTTGATTACAGGGTATGGGTGGTCAGCCTGTTTACAACCCAGTAAGTATTCTGTAAAAAAAATAAAGTACTGCACCAGAACACAACTCTTCCCTCTAGTGGAAGTAAATTGAATAGCTACAGGCCTAGATGTTTGAATAGTGCAATTATAATGAAGAAGGCAACATGTAGTAAGCTTTTCTCTCATTATTCCTGCCTCTTTCAGCCTGTGCCATATCAAGGCATGATTGCTGGAGGACTGTCTCCCAAAAGAACCATCATCATCAGAGGCATGCTGCCCTATGGAGCTTCCAGGTATGTGAATAACATGGAGTAACTGTGTGTGTGTGTGTCTTTGTGTACTCATATGTACTTTAGAGGAGATCTTTGAAGTAAGTTTGCTGTTTTAAATTAATATACACTGCATGTGTTTCAGGATGGCTATAAACTTTATAGTGAGCAGAACGGGAGACATTGCTTTCCACCTAAACCCAAGGCTTAATGAAGGGCTTGTGGTTAGAAATAGTAAGATTGGAGGTGGCTGGGGCAACGAGGAACGAGAAATCAACTTCAACCCCTTTGCAGAGGGACAGTACTTTGATGTGAGAACTGATAGAAATTCACAATTTTGTCTATGAGGGATAAAGCTTTATATTTAACTATGTGTTTTCTGTTTTATCAGATGTCGATTCGCTGTGGAAATCAGAGATTTAAGGTGTTTGTGAACGGACAGCACCTGTTTGACTTTTTCCACCGCATGCAGTCTTTCAATGAGATCGACCAGCTGGAGATAAAGGGCGATGTGCAGATTTCCTACATCCACTTCTAAACTACAACTAATGTAAACAGAAATGAAGAACTATGTATTACACAACTAATAAAGATACCTCAGATATGCTCTTTCATGCCTAGTGGTTTATGTTTGATTAAAGAAACTTAATAACGTTTGTATTGAAGGGTCTGATGCTCAGTTGTCTCCAGGGACACATTAAACATGAATATCTGCTGGACACAAGCAGGTGACACCACCAAGACTAGTTAGAGGTCAGAGATGTGAAAAGGTGGCCCCATTAACAGTAAGAATGTTTTCAAGGTATTTTTTTTCTAATCAATAAAAATATCTGTCATTGAATAAATACAAAATGTATTACTTCAAATTCATACTGTGGAGCCACGACATCTTCATGGAGACAAGCAGAAATCCTCTAAAATCCCCCACCAGAAAAAGCTGCATAGTGTGTCTTTAACTAAATGAAAAAAGACAAGAGGTTATACAGAAACAAATTTATTTCATATACAAAACACTGCAGGTATAAAAATGCATAAAAAATAATGAATGGCAATATAAATGTAACTATGTACAATCATCTCCCAATCAATACTACAGGAGAACCACAAGCATGAAAAATACTGGCTCTCAGAAGGCACTTGGAAAGTTTGGAAGTTGATGCACATTTTTACAAGAACAAATCTGTGAAAACTATCAGTTAGCTAAAAAGATGAATAACCATTAAAAGTGTCAAAGCTCAGTGCCTTATAATCTAAGATACAATACCTTTACTGTAGATTTCATGAAATGTACATGTAGGCTACATGTATATCTTACATTATAAACATATGCACAGTGGAAAGCAAAGGTCAAAGTGGCAGCAAAATAGAATGTAACTTGTTAGTTTGACCAAGTCCTATTTGCACTAATGCTGGTAATAATAGTAAATTTTATAAGGACCGGACAAAATTGGAACATGTGATTATTATTTTCCTGAGTTCCCTGGTTTGGTATCGCAACATTTATCTGTCTTACTCAAGTAGATCATCTTTCAAAACCAAACACTATACATGTGAATAGGAGTGTGACAAGTCAATAATTCAATATTACAGTACCATTGTTGTACCAAACTAAACACACAGAGCCTTATCAGAAGAGGTTTTCTCTTTACATGTGTGGTCTATAAATCTCATGGGCAATAAAAACAAAAATACATTTTAAATTAAGTGCCTCATTGTTGAAAAGCTGCTCAGGTCTGTGCGAAGCTAAAACAGCCCTAAACATGGGAGAAACAGAATGACTTGTTCTCACTTATTACTCAGACTCATATGGAAAAAGATATTTTGCAACGCCTGAATATTTGTCAACAAAATGATAAAATTCATGTATAGAAAAAGTAAACATTTACAAATAAGACTTTCAAACTTTAGTGCAAAATCATATCAGCAAAACATAGAAAGTGTATAATAATAACACTGTGCTTTTGTCAAATGTAAAGGCATCAAAACATGGATCTGCTGTGTCCGAACCTTTGAGTATTATTCAGTCTCTTATGTGTCCCTTTGGACTAGTACCTGTATTTTAATTTCAACATTTTTCCTTGCAAGAAACATAACACGAAGTATTATTAATTAGGTCGGACAACTTAGAAACTGATTTACAGTCCTTGTGGTAATTAAAAACAAACAACTGGAAGTGCTTGTTCAGATATTGCCCTTATCCCAAGTGTCAATACATTATGGCAGTGTGTAGCTGATTCACAGATGTTTAGTTTCATTCAAGGACAGATGTGAAATGAGTAGCTACATGAGCTGAAATGGTACTGATTGTCCAGCAGTGTGTCCTCTTGAATGCATGCAGTGAATGTCAAAGGAACGTACTGAGGTGTCCACAATACACCAATCATATTTGATCAGTCAGACTTATTATGGCAAATGGAGCAACATCTCCATTACCGCAGCTTTTCTTGTATTGTCTATGCAGTGGCCTGTGTGTATCAAAAGTGGTCCAAGCAAAGTGTTTGCCCAGTTAAACAGATGAACAGTTATTGATACACAGGGTTCATTAAGTTATTCTTGATCTCTGTTTTACATCTCTTCTGTGGAATGTCTTCGGCTGTGTGGGCAAGAGTACATTTGCGCAAAAGCATTTCTTGGGGCACTTTGTGTGTTTTACAGTCAATAAAGTCACTCTCAATATGGGCACATTGGAAGTAAATGGTCATTGTCATAGGCCATCACTACCAGGGCACTCTCCTGTCTCTGTCCTCTAGCAGCTCCACAGTGGGGGTGGGGGCTGGGGTCAGGTTGGGTGTGGAGTGGCAGGACGGCTGTAGGGGCAGAGTGGCAGTGGATGATGAAATGGGCATGTCCAGACTTTCCATAGAGTCACATAAGGCCCGGTTGGTCTCATGTTGTGGACAGAGGACGTAGCGGTTCGGGTGGTGCACCTCCACAGTGGTGACAGAGTCCAGACCTTTCAGACACAGAGGGGAGGGGCCCACATTAGGGTCGCGGCCGCCCACAGCTCCCAGCTCCATGGATGACTCCTCCATGTTGACGTACAAGATCTCATCAGGGTCCTGGGGGTCTGGTAGATCCTCCAGAGCCTTCTCCAGCTCACAGCGTAGGGTCTCAAAGGAGGGGCGGTCTTTGGGACTCAGAAGCCAACATGAGAACATCAACGTATAGCTGGAGATGGGAAAGATGTGTTTTATTTATTTAGAATTACAAATAGCAAACCAATGTTCATAAGAGGCAATTAAAAGATGGCTTGTACAGTAGCTACGTAAGTGTTAGTCAGATCCATACACTGACTTAAACACTTAAAGAATCACTTTTATGATTTCTAGCAAAGGATGTAACTGCATCCTTAAATATAAAGCATTTACTAATTCAGGTTTAGACCACTGGTACACTTCTAATCTGATGAACTATCTGTGCTATGTGTGTTTTGCAGAGAGGGAGCAGTCACTCACATGCTGTCCAGACAGTCAGGAGGCTGTTTGAGGCGGTTGCCCTGTCTCAAGTAATCATAGATCTCACTGTTCTCCACTCCAGGGTACGGCGTCTGCCCCCTAGTGGCAATCTCCCACATCGTCACTCCAAATGACCACTACACAAAAAGAATATAATGTTTTGTAAACACAGTGCAAGTGAAAACAATATTTAATTAGTGACAATAATTTAACATTTTCAAAGAATACTTACAACATCGCTCTTAGTGGTGTATACACGATCAGCCAAGCTTTCAATTGCAATCCATTTAACTGGCATCTTTGAGATCCTCCCTTGTCTGTAGTAATCCCCATTGTAGATCTTTTTAGACAGACCAAAGTCTGCCACACAAACGTTCATGTTCTCATTCAACCTAAAACAGAGAATTGATTTGTTTATTTTACGTATCCAAATTATAATTTTACAAAATATTAACATTCCACTTCCTTTCTTGAAATTCAGTTAATACATGTTTTAACTGCCATAACATTTTTTCTATCCACTGTTGATCAGGGCATTCTTCCACAATAATAGGTCTAACTTGCATGAGAAATAAACAGAGCAGGAACTCTTAAAGGAAGTGAAACAGTGTGCTGCTTACATGCAGTTGCGAGCGGCGAGGTCTCTGTGGATAAAGTTCTTGTTACTGAGATACTCCATTCCTCGGGCAATGTCGGTCATAAACTTCACCAGCATCTGAGAGGGGAGGTACTGTAGGACAACAGAGAGAAGGGTCATTATGGTCCAAAACATAGTGTATTATGTGCTGTCAACAGCAGGGGGCAGTTAAGATGTCCTATGTGGAGTGAGCATGAACTGGCTGCCCTTGTTTTAACACAGAGCTCCTATGGGAAGATCACAGTTCAGCTCTATTGCATTTCTAAATGTTTGCCAAATCCATGGAACATTTTAGTGTTGTTTTGATTAACTCTGAGTATCTTGAGTCACTCTGTTGGGACTTACAGCGTAAAGTACATTTCAGTCCAAAAATGACTTCACTAATAATGCATCGTATCCAGTGCTGTGCTGAGGAGGCCGGTAATCAGTCAGGGTTGAAATGATAGATTTGGTGTCCCCAGAACAAGATGACAACAATTCTGATGTTAAACACATTTAACTTCCACAATGCATTAAAAAATAACACACTTTATCATTGTGGAGGTGAAGCAGTGCCTAAGCAGATATTTATGTTTTCTAGTTTAATTTATCTTTTATTTTTGAAGCTTTATAGCTATTTGTACAATGATTGCATATTTTTTTATTCAAGAAAAAAACACCTGGCTATGCTTATATGTATTATCAGGCACAATTTATTCTGGTTTATGGGTCAGTAGGCGTGGTTGTGCTGCTCACCTTTGGATCTCATTCTGCTGACATAGAAAGTTGAACTCACTGGGCCAAACAAGTGTTGTGTTTGTGCAATGAGTGTGCAGCTGATTGGACACTTTGATTGTTGTTTGATTGGACTCACCACGGGGCAATCGCCGAGTCTGGAGTAGAGCAGATAGCTGTGCAGGTCTCCATGTTTCATGTAGGGCAGGATCACTACAGGAGATGGATAGCCTTCACTCTCCACTGTCTGCAGACACACACCTGAACAAACACACACCACCAAGATAAGTGCGTGGAAATAGATTCAACACTTGAAATATGACATAAAACAAAAAAATATGATGGATGATCTTTGGAAAAACATCAGTGCCCATACTACGTCAATGAACTGTTTATCATTGATTTGTCACCCTTTAATAACTGCTCCTTCATGGTGGTTTTCAGATTCTAAAATGTATTTGACCCTTAACGTGACCTTTTTGTGACCCCAGCCCCTGGGACAACAGATGCAAATTAGCCTTTGGCTAATTGGTGTACTTACATTCATCTTTAATCATGTCTGTTCATCAATATGCATTGTCCCAGTCAAATAAATTAATAAATAAATACAAAAATATTTGATGATGTCTACCCTGAGATTCCTTATTTATTACATGGTATTCTCATAAAAAAATATCCAAACGAACATTCACAAATGTTCAACTGTCATTTCTATTCACAACAGTACCGTAGAACTTGCTATTGTACAACAACAATCTGCAATTTAACAATATTCATTTTAGCTATCTCCCATCAGTATTAAATACTACTGGCCTATACATTGTTGTGTTGTAAGCTGAAACCCAGCTTGTTGTTCTGAAGTGCAAAAATATCTAGACAACATTTGTATGGTGGTTTACCTAAAAGCCTCATGACATTGGGATGATCAAACTCTTTCATGCAGGCGGCTTCACGCAGAAAATCCTCCATTTCGGAGCGTGTGCAGATAGCAACTAAGATGAGACAAGAGTTACATTTATTTTTGATACAGTGAGAACATGAGATTTCAGCCCTTTAGACCCCTTATCTTTGTTATGATGGAGTGCTGTTTATGAACTAGACAGTGTTCTCAAAAAGAAAACACTCATTGTAACGCTCTGACTCTACTCACTCTTCATCGTCTTTACAGCCACTTTCAGAGCAGACTCCTCTTGAGTGAGCAGCCCTTCCATCACAGAGCCAAACTCGCCTAAAAACAAGCAACAAAACACATCAAATATACTGCACTTACTATCATTATATTCAGATCTAGTGTATAAGGGAGTGAAACATAACACTCAAGTCTATATTTATTTACAAAACGTAAAACAACACTGTAACTTTTTGGAGATGGCATGTCATCTGTATGATCCGTGGAAACAGAGAGTTAACATTCTCTGTGGAGATGTTAAGCTTTATGCCATATTGTGGAATATTATAACCAATGAACAACATTTCCATAGAGACAAGCAGGAGGACGCCTTCCTCTAGGGAAAGTAAGAATCAAGTTTGTGGGGATGCAAGCCTACGAGGTGTAAGAACACATGTTTTTCACTGCAATGAAAACATCCAAAATGAAAACACGTGCATTTATATTAGTCTCTTTTGAGGCTAAAAAGTTACACAGTGAAACTTTAAGCAAAAAATTGAATATGGTGTAGAGATAAAGGTAACACTAAAAAATACACATGGCAAAATAAGTAAACATTTACCAATACAATCTAAAACATATTCTTAATGTTTAAATAAATAAATGAATTAATTAATTCATACATTTTATCAGTTTGTAAAAAATTTGGCAATAGCATGTTCATTTTTGTCTCGTAACAGCTTGATAATGATGAGTTATTCAAAAACAGCTCGAAGAGCTGTCAGTACTATAAATTCAAGCTGCAGTTTGTCAGACACTCCTTGTACTTTTACTGATACAACCTCCTCCCTTTCCCAAAAACATTACAAGCTAAAGGTTACACCCCACCTTCTCCAAGGGTCTTTCCCAGAGTCAGTTTGTGTCTGTCCACCATGACGTCCTGCAGCTTCTGCTTCAACTCATCACTGATGCCCAGGCTGTTCACTGAAAACACAACAAGACATATTTTTAGAGTAGTGAGAAAAAAGAACTGACTCCCCAGCAGGACTTTCCCGAAACCACAAAGCAAAAGGAAACAGTTTAGAATTTTTGTCATTGTGTAACATAAAATTGCTAATGGACTATGTTAAATTTACATGAACTTGCAATGTCTTATTTGAATTACCTACAAAAATGCTACTAATGAGTTTACAGGTGACATTTTAAGCACATTTCACCATTCAAAAGAAATAATAGTTTGTTTTAAATTGTTAAGTGCTGTGGAACACTCTCAAATAGATAGCAAGCCATGTCTGTTCCTAACCATATTTTTCCATTTTTGTCACACCCAATCTAATTTGCTCTTTTTGAGTAAATCTCAGTTTTGATTTTCGTCCATATTGTTGTCATCCCTCCATTTCAAATCAATTTTCATGCCCAAATCATCTCAGTCTGGTCTATCTACGATACAGCTACCTCTAAAATAATTTCTCCTATGCATTCATTCAACACAACATCACAATAACAATAGCAGCAAAAATCTACACCCCTTTAAATGTACTGGTTGAAGTTATGGCTGTAACAATAACAGGCAGAGATGAGGTCAGAGGATTTGTGCTTGTGGTTGAATCATTTAACTTCTTTCTGCATGGAGTGTTTTCACATCTGGACAGGGCTGTGACAGGACAGCTCCCCCTCCCTCTCAGCTGCTGTTGTCCCCCACTATCAATCAGCCACGTGCTGGACAACAATGCGCTCAGTACGCAGGCATGTCCCAACACATGTTAGTAAGACCAGCTATTAGCCTGTATATGTTTGGGAAATACACCGGTCCTCGGGGTTCAAATTTGTGTAGAAGAACTTGTCAACATCAATGCTATAAATTCCGCCTAAATCCCTCTGAGCTGACCTCTTTTTGTCTATTCCCCAAAGCAATTCCTATTCACTCAGAGTGCATGTTATCGACACATCTCACCCCTCTCGTTTTACCTACTCCACACATTTAGGGGCTGTTTTGCAAGTTAAGACCTGTACAGGAAGAAGGTCCATAAACAGTCTCCACGACTGCTGCTTCAAGGAAAACTGAACGACCATCCATGGGTTTCAGAATGATTGATGATTTAGAATGGGAAAAAAGTCCTCAAAAACTTACATATGACAGGAAAATGAAACCAATGAGACATTTTAACAGTGATTGTAGGAATATAAAAATGGAGAAGTGAATTTCATTTTTTTTCCCTTTTGATCGAGCGGTACGACTGCTATCTTGTCTTTCGTTAAGTGTACAAACTAGTCTTGAAATGCTGGTTAAACTTGATAGCTGGAGCAGTCTGTCACTTTGCATGACAACAGCTGCAGTTATCCTTTCACAGGAATTGTACCTAAGACAAGACTGAACATGCTTTGATGTGACATTTATGTATTAGAGTGTTGAGGCATTTATGTATTAGAGTGTTGAGTCCAATTACTGAGGCATGTTTAGGCCTGCACATTGTGAATCCCCCTTAATGACATATCTGTGGTGTTTTGGGTTATTTTGTTCACATCTGTTGTCTAGACTTACGTGTTGCTTCTGTTGTTCTCCGGCTGTAGGTGCGACGAGCTCGATACCTGACAACCAGCTCTCCACTCTCCATCATCGGCTCAAATGCCTCCCTGCAAAATCAAACATGACACAAGTCAGCACAAAAACAACAACTGTAGGCAGAAAGGTTAATTTAGTTAAATTTATGCACCTAATCTGCACAAAAGTAAAAAACAAACAAAGAATCCTGAATTCTCAAATATTAAAGAAAGAAAAACTAGGATGGTGCCAAAATGGAATGTTGACATCTCTGCAGCTGGGAGTCAGGAAATGCTCAAAATGGTTTGTGAAACAATTGTGAAAGATGTCTGACAGCTGTGATAGAAATTAAAGTCCTTCACAATGATCGATTTTTAGATAAAAGATCAAAATCCCCAATAGTATATTTACCAAAACATTATCGTCCACTCATTACAGATCCATAAATGTACATAGTAAATATTCACTTGAACTGAACATTTGTACACAGTTTGAATAATTTTGGTCAAAGATGCATAAACACAGCTGAAGAGTCCATAATTCACAAAATTAGTGTTGGTCTCTGAACAGATGTTTCCTATGGTATCCAAGTACTTCAGAATGCATGCAGAATCAAGGGACTAGCTTAGAGGAATGTTAAAACTGCAGTTTTTGGGTTTGGCATAGTGTTAGCCACTAAGAGCAGGACCATGGTACATACCCAAAGCGCGTCTCCTTTCGCCGCAGCTTGGCCACATAAACAGCCATGAGCACAGCTATGGACACAGCTCCAGCAATGGCCATCACCACGTACCACCAGTGCCAGGAAAAGGCTGGGGGCGAAGATCCACCTGAGGGAGGAGTGGTGACGAGTTGTTAACCAGAAAACAGGAAATAGTGTAATGCTAGAACAGTGTATTTTTGTACAAGAAGTGCAGTTATTCAGCCAAAAGCAGAGGTGGAGTGGAGGGGTTTGACATTAATACCAACTAAATAGCCAAATTCTTGTATATTTTCATTTCAAGTATTTTGCAGTAGATTTTATCCCAGTCATAATAGACAAGATTCACTGCTCGAAGCTATACGGACATGTAGTAAAAATATATAGCATAGTAACATTTGAAAAACACTAGCCGCAGTGGCCTGTAAGTAAAGTTTAAGTCAAGCTAATCCTGCTACTAATTAACATAATAAAGTTCAAAATTCTCCCTACTTTTTCAAACTTTTTTCAGCCACGTCAACTTTTTGAAACAAGTCACTTCTTCAAAAATGTCTTAATTAGTTACCGCTCATTGTCATGACTGGATAAACTATAAACTGCAGAAGTACGATTTATAGCATTGTTATGACTGCATATGTATTTGTGTGGTAAGGCTGACTTTTGGTCAGACTAAAACCAAACTTTACTCTCTAAAAATAGGTGTCCTTGTTCACTGCTGTAAATATGTGCATAGAGTTGTCCCATTGGCCACATTAAATATATTTCCAGTCTCCCACAACCTCCACCCAGTGTTTGTCTGTAACTTTCACACCACCCTCCCCCAACTCTCCCTGGCTCCTTCAATGTTTTATCTATGACTGTTGTTGTTTCAATTGTCGGTCTGCCTGTATTAGACTAAGCAAACAAAGATGTTGCAGCGTTCTGGCCTGCTATAAATATTTATGACGCGTCGCCTCATTCAACCCACCAGTCGCCTGATAACCCCCCTCTCTTTGAGCATCTTCTCTTTTCTCTCTCTTCCTTCCTTTTTTATCTGATGTTCAGGAAGGAATAGGCTCACAGAGGAACAGAGGACAGAAAGTAAGAAAGGGAAGTTGTGTGGTGAAAAACACTGATCTCACTTCCCATTGGTGTCAAAAAGGCTTTTTAAGAGGTCAAAGAAGAAGATAGTGGTCAGACTGTATTTGACAAACAAGCACTTACTCACCTTTCATTCCCTCCATTTCTGTGGAAGTGAAAGAGAATAAACAGTATTAACAGTTTGTAACTTTAAAATGTACAACATGTATGAAATGCTATTACTGACCAGGTGTTATGAGCATAAGAGTCTGAGTGGGTGTCCATGGTCCTGGGCCTGCCCCTGTATAGGCACATACCCGAAAAGTCACATTGGACAGTGGGGTAGAGAGGTTGATGGACAGCTCTGTGTCCAGGCCAGTGTCCACAGTGAACTACAAAAACACAGAAAATATTGTGAATGTCAAAGTATAAAAAGCCTGGCAAAAGAAAAATATAAAATCTGTCAACTGGACAAAACATCGTAGGAGTAAAGACGTTTTGCTGCTCAACCAAGGTGAAATGTCTTCACTTGTACAACGTTTTGTCCAGTTGACAGATTTTATATTTTTCTTTTGCTACGGATCAGATGTGGATGACTGAGGGATTACACAGATATAAATATCTACAACAAAAGTACTTTATCAACATGAATATTAGGGCTGCAGCTAACAATTATTTGATTAGGTAACTGGTCCACTTTTATGTGATTCTTTTGCTATGGGTTTTAGGGTCTGATTATTAGATAATTATTACAAGACGATATCGACAACTCAGTTATTTGGATTAATTATTGCAGCCTTTAATGACTGTTACAAATTCCCTAATTTAGTCATGAATCTTGAATCAACAGGGGTGTTGTTCTTTAGTCGTTCTGTCGAGTCTTAGTCGACCAAAATTTGTATTTGACTAATTATTTTATGTAAATTGTAAGGATTATATGGGACAAAAGCAGAAAGGAGAAGTTAGTGAGTGAGTCAGTTGAAGATTTGGTATTTTTTGCTATTTACATAATTCACAATGATTCGTGATGTTTAATCTGTTTTAACATAAATACATTGCTTCCTGGCACAGTTTTCTGCATACATGTAGTTGAAATCTTTGGTCAGATACATGGAAATACATTGTCATTTTGAGATCATTTGCCACACCACTTTTTAGTTGACTAATTGATCAGCAGGACATGTCTTTAGCTGACCCTAACCCTAATGTAGTATTTGTTATTTATTGTCTAATATTTAATTTGTATTTAAATTAACTTACAAACGTGACCACCCACATGCTTGAGAGAAGATGCAACAGCTTGATTTGCAGACCTATTTTTTACACACTGGGCTAACAAGAATACAACTGAGGATACCAATCAATTAGAGCTTGATTGCCCCAAACTGACCTGTTGCTGGGCAGGTGTACTGTACTCCACCATGTAGCCCTGCAGCTCTCCATTGAGTTTCCCTGGAGGCTCCTGCCATGTCATGAGCACTTCTGTCCCATTGAGCACAGCAGTCACGTTCACTGGTGGATTTTCAGGCACTAAAACATAACCAAGTGAACAAAACATTTTATCAGTAATTGGGATAAGAATATTTTTTATTTCCATTGTAAGTGAACAAAGCTCACAAACTAATGAGATTTGATGATATGGTGCAACATAAATAATGGTCAAACATGAAATCAGCTCAACATGCCTAAAATAAGGAAATAAAATGAACTCTGACTAATGCACTTGACTTAAGCCATAGTCTTTCATGATAAAAGCATAACAGAGAGTCTAAATATAGCAGAGGAAGACACATCCAGAGGCCAGCGGGCTGTAGGTTAGCCAGGCGTGTGTTGTTTTGACAGCCTGAATCCTACGAAATGTGAAGACAGCTGTAGGCTCAACTACAGAGTGGGCACTGATTGGATTCATTAGACAAATAAGGCAGTATCTGTGCAGCACCCCTTTTCTCAGACATGGTGACTCACATATGTCACTGCCTATTCTGTTTTAGTAAATTTAGTAAAATATGTTGTTGGCAGCGCGTATACTCAGAGGAGATGTAGCATCGCTCAAAATAGTCAGAGGAATATGTGTTTGTATGGGATTACTATTCCATTCTACATTCCACTTTCAGAGCTGTTCGCTACAGCCTGAATTGGGGCCATTTTGTCTGGTTGTCAACCTTTTTATTTTTCTGGGGAGGTGAAAAAGTCTTAAACTAGCATTTTGCACAGTCTGAATACGGTGTGAGTGGAGAGAAACACGACCCAGCCTATATGGATGATGTTATCAAGAAGCGTTTCAGAGCTGATTGTTTCCACATGTGGTCCCTGTTCAGTCGGCAGCAACAAAAACAACCTCAGAATCAAGTCTCCACCTTCACTCCGTCACCCAGTGCTCTCTCTCCTCTAAGTCTCTTCTATGCTTATTGTCCTTTCTTTGTTGCTGTAATTTTCCATTATCTTCCTCAAAACAACCCTGTTCAAAGTTACCTTATCTATCAAGTTATCTTCTGTTGACAATCACTTTAACATTGAATTCAAATTAGTGTATAAACTTATTGTTAGGCTATGGGCACTACAGAAATATGACTACAGTAGAACTTAAAAGTAGGCATAATGGACATTTTTACCAACAGTTCCCAAAATCATTAACTTATTGCCTTGTCAAAAATCAAAACATTGTGCAGTATGTAACTTGTACTCAACATATTAAAATAGACATTTCTTAAATAACATTGGAATCTTGTGTTGGCTGGTGGACTGAACTGGAGGGGGTTAATGTTAACGTCTTTGTCTCAGCGTTAAAGAGGCTGAGAAAACAACACTTCTGGTGACAATTAGTGAACCATTAGGAGTTAACATCTGCATCGTCCAAAGGCTACTGTTACACAGGCTATTATGTGCCACTATTTGTCAAATAACAGTGTAGGAGTTGTTTACTGTTAAAATTACTTGAAAATAGTTCATATGAGTCAACATTTATAAAGCAAAAGGTCAAACAGCCAAACAAGGAACATCTATGAGTCAGAACTATGACTTTCTCCATAAATGAAAACAGACCCTTTTCCTCAAAGAATTTTCCAGATCAGGACATCATCAGTGGCAGTGATAACAATGTGTCACTATAGACTGTCGAATCATTGTAAAATCGTGCATTGTCTGAGAAAATTGGTGACTATGGTCTGATTTTAGCTGATAATAGGATTAAGACGTGTGAGTCACAGCCAACACAGCGGGTAATAATGGTGAGATTGTAATTAGTTCAGAGCATCAACTGATATAATGCACCACATGTGTAGATGATTCATGAAACATACCAAAACGATTGCTCTAATCCAAGTTAAGTCCAAACCCAACCAAGATATCTGAGTTACAGTGAAATTCATTAAAGGTGCATCCTGGCAATTAACTCATCCATCTTCTATTCAATTAAAGGTATTTCCATGGTGCAGGTGATGTACACACCACCAGAAAAGTTACATAGTAGTGCACCTTTAAATGTATTTCACGTTTTCGCTCTTCTGTCAGGTGGAAAGTCTGAACTTGTTGGCTCATTTTTCATCTGATTTTTACTCTTTTTCCTTCAAGAAAATATAATGTAGTAATAAACTAGAAGTAGTTATTTTAAAACCCCCAAAGTGTTCACATACTTGATATTTTCTGAACATGTCTAGAGCTGATAAAGTCTAGGCTGTCAGATTAGTCGGGCCATGCGGGTGACCTTGCTTCCTCTCCCCCCAGCAGACTGCGCCCCACCTTCTTTCACTCCCCCTCCGTTTTTCCCTCTGTCTTTGCCTCTCTCCCTCCCTCTGTGTGTCTCTCTCTCTCTTTCTCCCTTCTCTCCTCCTTCAGGGATCAGGACGGGCTTTGGGAAAATAGCTGCACAAGTATTTGGACAAAGCAGCCCCTTCCCCCTGCGACCATCCCATCAACTCCTTCTCCCCTGCTCCCACCAACAACCCACTTTTTTCCCACAGTGGCCAGTAGGTGCTCTGGAAAGAGAAATTACAGGTCATACAAGGTCAAGAAATGAAAGGATGAAGTAACAGAGTAGAGCAAGTGGATCTAAAAAAAATAACTGCTTTTGTGCTTGTTTAGAAAAGGGAAACAAACTTAGTACTTGTTTATGAAAAAAAAAAAAATCCAGCGTCATTACAGAAATTTATGAGAATGGAGCTGACAAAAATGCATTTATGACGTGAAATAAAACTACAAGGAATTTAGGAGGAGCAGCAGATGGGGAAGTCTGTGCCGGGATAACACATATAAGAGATACTACAGTGTTATAGATTGTAAAAGATATTAATAAGAAACATATGATCCTGGTCAATTTAACAAAAGACTGGAGGAATGTTGTGAATGTTTAGTTAAAGATGTGATCTCAGACTCAAAGATCTTCCTACATTTGCCTCCCCCCTTTCCACTTCTCTTCCAATAGCCTCCTGAACTCCATCTGACCAATAGCTGAATCTAATCATAAATACTTTGATGAAATAGGTGTCAAATTAATACAAAATACATCAAATGAAGTTATACAGTGTGTCAACGTTTTGTTTCTATACTGAAATGAAACTCATCACACGTCTTAAATGTTCTTGTTTGAACTGTACATGCTACTTCTCTTTTTCTGTTTGTGGGAAATGCTCATTTTCAAATCATAACTCCCTATGAACCGCCCCTTGTGCGTCCAGCAACATATCTTCCCTCATACACTGTTTCCATTCCTGTTCACTGGCTGAGAGTAGCATGAGCTGGCATGGAAAATCCCACCTCTGTATAAACTAAGACGTTAAGCAGTCGTTTGGATGTGCTCTCCATCTACACACACTGCCCTTAATACTATACTGTTCAACATTTAGGTTTACATTTGAAAAAAGAGGCTCACTTGGGCCTGGCAATTTTCATCCATTCAAACCGGGAAGCAATTTTATGACTAAACTGATTCAAAGTGTCGCTGTCTGTACATTTGTAATATGCATTCACTTTCACTACTATTGCCAAGGCATTGACTATCTCACAACAGTAAAGAGTGAAGTATATTTTCTGTCCATTGAGCCACAAAATGCACCCAAACCATTTATTTAGATATCTCTAAATAATAATCTATATGTAAAACTTTTTTTTTTCTTAACTCAGACAAAACGCCAAGCATCAAAACACTGGCTACAACCACTATAACAACATGCTAAAAATGTCATATCTTCAACATCATAAAATATACTCTAGTTATATTTTTAGATATGAACTTGAGCCATGAACACGTAACTGACACACGTGAAACCTCTGTCACACACACAAGCCCTATCCCAATTCAATGGCTGCTTCGAAGGACCCGACTGACAGGGCTGCTCCTCCTTTGTCACTGTAGGCTAGACTCTTACCTCCTTCTTTAGTGCGCATTTCCACCCAGGGTGACCACTCTGATGCACCCTGGCTGCTGTGGCAGGACACCCTGACAGCATACAGGCTGTGGGGCTCCAAGAGCTCAATCAGGTGAGTGGCTGGGGGGATATTCACATTCTGGTTGTGGATCATTCGATCAGGCCCAGCTGTGAAGGTCTCTGTCACATGTTTAGCCTATAATGGTTAAAAGAACATTGTAAGCATAAAGATTTTAAGCGTATTATATTTTCAGTGATGGTAAATAACAAATCACCAGCCCTGATCTGTGCAAAGATTAACATATGGGTTTGAAAAAATCCCAGATTTTTCTTGTGACTGTGAGCAGGGTCACATCTCCACACCAGTAGCTTGGTCTCCATGGACATAGACACATATAATGCCATTATACAGATGAATATTCAACACAAGGCAATAATGTTATTGTGTAAAGAAACTTGTGGACCCTCCACTAGAAGTTACATAGTGCACCTTTAATTCATCACCACTAGCTGCCATGTCTTTTCCATTTTACTATTTTACTCAAACGCCCAGTGGTGCTGTACATTAACCCCCTGTTGTGATTTAAATTGTCCAAAAGTCATTTACAGTCAAACTGAGGATAATGCACAATCTCTGCTTTCATCCTGAGCCAAAACTCAGTAAGGTGCCCTCAAAACAACACTCAACAACCAAAGATTAGAGGTGAGAAACTGCTGCCTCGGCACTAACCTCTGTCGTAAACACTTTTAAAAAGGAACATGGGGCAGAAAAATGCTTCATTACAGCATTTCATAAACCACATTAAAGTTGCAATTTTGGCCTTTTCCCATGATTCCTTGTTAACATATAGCTCTTGAGAGGGTGGTATTTTTTACAGTAACCTTGCTTCGGCAACAGGTAAGTTGTGAGTGTGCATGCAGTTGCTGGTATAACCTGTTTTAACAAAGGAGCTTAAACAATAATGTGTGTGGCAGGAACAGTCGGCCAGGCCCATATGAGGCTCTGTGAATGAGAGTGGAGAGCCATTCCTACTGCAATGAGTCAGAATCCAAACGTAAACAATAAGTGCAGTGCAGCTAATTCAATTCTAACAGTCATCCCTGAGTCACAGTACTGCATTCCCAAAGTATTACTCGAAGAAAAATTATATCCATTTGTCGATTTGTTTCAAGTTTAACATTCTTTCTTAACACCCGTTTCCTTTCACTTGTCAAATGTGTCGTAAAGCTGTCTCTTCCTAAGGCACTGACATTGTTGTAATACTTAAGAATTACTCATACTATTAAACAGTGGTTAAAGACTAGTGATTGCTTCTTTACAAGGCATTACTTACACTACTGAGTTAAATTATTTGTGTTTATAGTAATAGGTTTTGGATAAATCAAAGCAAACACAAAGTACTCTTTGTGTCAGTCCCAAGCTTAAATACAAATGTAAATGAAAAGGCATTTACTGTACCAAATCAATATGCAAATTACAATGGAGCAGGAGGAAAATATTAGGAATGCAATGATCTGATACTGGTATCGAATATCAGCCCTGATACATAAAAAAATCTGCTGCATCAGATATCGGCTCCCAAATATTGATTCAGCCAATATCCTGGTTGGTCAAATAAACTGATGTAATAGGACTATGTACTGGTCGTAATCGGCTCAGAAAAAAACTATTTATATAAAGTTGTCCTGTAGTTCCTTGAAGGATAATTAACAGCTACATTTGGATTAGTTTTGTCTTATTTAATTTTTGTTTTAAGGAAATAAATCCAGGTTTTGGTTGCTGCTCTGGTATCAGTTGATGGGCATCAGCAGATACCGGTACTTAAATCCTTAGTAGCAGAATTAGTATCAGAACTGAAAAAGCTGGGTTGGTGCATCCCTAGAAAACATTACTGTAATAAGTCTAGAAAGAAAGAAGTGAATATTGAATAGTGCACTACTATAGTCTACAGATACAATGATTTTTTTTAAAACTTGAGTTACTAATAGAAGACAATGGTGTGTTAGTCAGTTTCTTTCACCAAGGATAGTTTGGCTTTGTTCAAGTTTTTCCATATTACTTTTGTCTACACAAAGAGCTATTAACATTCACGTTTGCCCCATTTTGAGGCCAGCCCCTCTCCTTGTTCCCCAGCGAGGGTGCAGTGCTACGGAGGGTTGAGCCAAGAGCGAAAGAGGGGAGGGGGCCATGGAGGTATGAGGGGAAGCTTTATTAGAACCAGATTTTTAAGGGTGGTGCTCTAGTTGTGCCTCATTCAGAAGAAAAAAAAAGAGAACTGGGAGAACTGAATTAGCAGCAAAGAGACAGGGAGAGAGGGAGTGGTTCTGGGCTGGTCCAGAAGGCCACTTTCGCAAACTGAAACATGATCCAGAGGTACATGGATAAATAAGGGAGGGGCTTAGGAAGAGTTTGGAGAAAAGAAAAGCTTTGTCTTATTCTTTTAAAAGAAGCTCCCCAAATGCCCTTATTGTATCGGGTAAAATACTGCCTTGCCTTTTGTATTCATCTTCCCCATTTACCTGCATTTCATTGTCTCACCTGAACAGAGCAGTGGATTATGGGATAGTCGCCTCCAAACCCTGGATGCCAGGTAACACGAAGGCTGTCCTGAGTTATTTCCACTGCTCTGAGGTCCTTGGGTTGAGATGGCAGCACTAATGAAAAGAGGAAAAGACCCTTATGAGGGCAAAAAGTATGACAACAAACAAAGTGTAATCATAGCCAAGACACCTACCTGTAACAACACCTGAGCCAGAGGTGGCCACGCCCTTTCGGTTATGGGCCTCACAGGAGAAGGAGCTGGTTCGGTTAAGACCTGTGTGGACACAAGACAACATCAACAATATAAAAAATGTTTTTCAATAATGTTCAAGTTTTTGTACCTTAAATGCCAAACAATTAACATATAATCTAAACATATTGTGACTCCATAGATTCTAAGATGCAGATGCACCTTGTGTGACATAAATATCAAAAAGACTTTATATTTAGCTTTAGCTGATTGTATACATTCAAATTACTTGATTTTGCTTTTAAAATGACCGTGGTTATTTATTTTTATTTTTTTTTATAACGTGACTTGAAAAATAATCAGAATAAGCTTGACCTCTATATTATTTAAAATATAAGTTAAAAATATTTCTGTAGTAACAAACTATGACTATGTGTTGAGCAAACATCTACAGTTCAATCAAAACTGTACAGATGCTTACTGTAAGGAGTTACACACATGGACACACATAACAGGGTGGACCTAACTGACTCACAGCTCTCAGTCCTGACACATTCCTCCACTGCCTGCTCAAAAACACGTGACCCCCGCTCTGCCCCTGCACTAGCACAGACCCAGGCTAAGGCACAAATCTGCTGTGTGTGGCTGCCGACACCATGCCACCATTGTGCTCAGGACAGACTGGCCCAGCACTGCGGGGCACGGAGTTATGGGAGAGGGAAAAGGACGGAAGTGACCAGTGACTTATGTAAATCTTGAGCCAAGATTACATCACTCACTACTAGGGTTGGGCAACATGGTAAAAATGAATGGCATTCGGATCGTGATTTTAATTGTGTGATTTGGTGCTTTTATGGTAATTAGCTTTTGCAAACAAGTATGGCTCTTTTCCTCACTCACTCCTCTTATTGGTAAGCCTCTGTCATGCTCTTAAGTGACAAGTGGAGCTACAGTGAAGTATGAAGTTTCAGAAGAAGACAGCTGTAGTTACCTGTTAATGGTATAAAGGTATTAACTGTATGGCAATCATGATTTCGTGCTGATTTTTCTGGCATATTACCCATCCCTACTTTTTTCCTGAAGGCTCATAAGAAGCAAGTAGAAACACATTCAGTCATACCTAGATGTTATGAGTTGAGTCTGCGAGAAAGGTTAAGCTTATCCTTGAATCAACTTTCTTTTAGTGAAAGCACCGAGCTGACATTGCAACCATGGGTGCAAAGTCTAAAAACATCTGTACCAACTTTTGCTGTCACTACAACTGACAAGAGGATCCTAAAGTGGGTTAGCATTAGGATGCTAAGTTGGGTGTGACTGACAGCTCAAATCACATCCTCCCCAGAAAATGTTTTCCTAGTGTTTTCCTTGAGCAAGGATTCATGAAAACAATACAGTACTATTTGGCTATAATACAGTTAGGTATACACAATACGCACTAAAATATAAACTAAGGGTGTGTGAAAAAGTATAGTAAATTTGCATCTGCTTTAAGTTACCTTTGTTGGTTTATGAAGTGAGTGCCAGTACATCCACAGTAGGATACCTCACAGCTGGTGCATGTTTTGTACAGTGTATTTTATTGATTGTAATTCGTTTACTATTTTGCTTTGAAGTTTCGTCTTTCTTAGTCTTGACTTGTGGTGTGCCAGGGCAGCTGTCCATTCTTGGGTTGTGAGTGTAGATTACCGTCAAAGGGGTCTGGTCAGTGCCAACCTGCTCTGAGTCAAACCTTTAACTCCACTCGCTGATGCTGCCTCTTGCTCACTCCTTCCTCTATGACTCATCTATGTGGGTCTACCACTGGACTTCACAGAAGTCTGTGAACTGACACACTACTGTGGTTTGCTTTGAAGCAAACAGTAGATCCTTTACTTCTCTTTTTAGAGCTTGTCAGTATATGGAATTATGTGTATAGTTGTCACTTGTCTATTCTATCATTTGCATTTACCATCCACAAAGACAAAACACAAAACACCACCTGGCCACCTACCTCAGACTTTACAAGCTCCCTCTTTTATAACTACACATTAGTTAGTGCTTTAGTTAGTACAACACATTAGTGCTGATGTAAACCCACAAAAATGGTACCTGTAATATTGAGTGTGGAGGGGGACAGTGCCACGGGGTCAGTTAAAGTATTGAGGGGCACCCCATCCTGCAGCCAGATGACATGGACTGGTTCAGGGGGCCCGTGGGCGACACAGTGAAGGCTCAATGACACATTGGCCACTATAGAAATGGGCTGAGGCTCCACAGAGAAATGAGGTAGTCCTGTAAATAAGTACATACAAGGATATGTTTCATATTTGTATATCCAGTGATGTTTGTTAGTTCAGGCATTAGTTAATCTCACCCTCCAGTTGAATGCTTCCCTCATCGGAAAAGGTCTGTTCCGTTTCAATGAAGACAGCACATTGGTATGAGCCCATATCAGTCAGCTGGACTTTCTCAATCCTGTTTAGTATACAGCAGAGACAAAGAATGTTACACAATCACTCTCAATTTCACATTTTATATAATATAGTGAAATTTACATAGTACATTTAATTTCATATTCTTTTTGATGTGTGTCCAACCATTTTGAAGCACCATATATTATTGAAATATTTTTATCCCAAGAAAAAAATCTTGGAACAAAATTATTTTACTTTTAACTACACCTAAATAAACATGTAGGAAATGCATAGCAGTTTCCTCTGGGCTTGTCACTTGCAGATGCACATATGTGGTGGCATGGCAGAGTGTTCCCACCTTAGGGTGCTCATGATGGTCCAGGTGTGGCTGCCCGTGTGCACCTGGGACTGGGTAGTGTCTGCAAATTGGAGGGGTTCTCCTCCATGGAGCCAGAGCACATCAGGGGGCTCCTCCTCCTCTCCTCCCGCCCCCTTCAAAGTGCACTGCATCATTACAGGCTTCCCGAGAGACGAGATGACTGTGGCAGGGCTCCGCTCAAACTCCAAATCTGTCAAAATAAACCATGATTACACATATTGTTGGTTCTTTTTAGACTATTTTCAATTATATTATTTCTACAAATATATATTTCCAAAAATAAAATAAAAAACAATTTAAAAAGTACTGCTAATAGCTAGATAATACTACACATCCCAACCACTAGTTTCTATTAGTTCCTCTTATTACCACCACCTAGTCTATCTTGAATGAAAAAGAACAGCATAATCAAAATAGATGGATAAAATCGGTTTATTGATTTAGTCTTTACTATAGATATTACTATATAGATTCAGTAATCAAGTTTTATTTGCTTTTAACTTTGATCGCTCCATATAGAAGCAGCATTAACATTCCGTGCCCAAACAGAGTGGAGTTATCTGGTGTCCCTGCTGATAGAGGAGCCAACCTGTGGGACGGGCTGATTGGGGACAAAGGCTTCTTGTTAGCTTTACTCAGCTCAGTGCACAACTCAACACAGTCAAGGCTGCACCACAAAAACATCTGTGAATCTGTTTATGTAGAAATTCAGCTGAGAGGGTAAAAGATTTGATGAACGCAACTTTATCAAGCGTTTTTTCCTTTATGCCCAAACACACAATTGTATTTTAGGAAGCGTACGTGTGTCAAGGCCATTAAAGTTTGACAGAAGACTGAATAACTGATCAACTAATAAATAAATCATGCATTTCAGTTTTACATGATAAGACCAATTGGAGGAGGAATGTTTTGTTGTTTGTAAATGAAATAATAATACCCATAGAACCGCACCCTTTGCAATTTGCTAACTGTGGCCAGAAATGTGGGGTTTGGATTTAATTGCAGTATATCTTCCAGCAGTAACAGACATAACTGAGGTATCACCATAAAGTGCCTATTTGAAAACTAGCAGAGCCATGTTTTGACTCCTGAGGCAAGAATATCCCATGTCTGATTTATTATGCCATGTCTGTAAAGATTTTCTCAAGCTTGTTGGCCCACCTTCCTAGTCTGCTTCACCGCAAACCTTTGAACTTTGCCCCCATCATTGTGACCCGAGGGGGGACTCCATGGTAACTCAAGTGACCCAAACACACACAAACACACACAAATCAAGTTTACAGGACTAGATTTATATAGATTTATGTAACGCTACATATTGGTCCAAGTTATTTAATTACTTAAACAAGTCGCAAACACATATTCAAACATTCCCCTTTGAAGCTTTGCCACCCTCACTGTCTGCACTTTTCAAGCTTTAAAAGTCATTGCCTCCCTTTATTTTACCCTTGACTGGGTGCTTTCAGAGCGTGACTTTGTTGTTTTCAGTGCCACATTTGACAAAGGCAGACCTAGTTTCTTCTTTGCGCTCTCTTGATGTTGCATTCATATCATAATAGGGCTTGTAGAGCAGCACAAAGGCTACTGAGGTGGAGAGATATGCCTGACCTGTATGTTTTTATATTTGGCATGATAGAGGCTAACCATAGTGATGTATCCAGGCCTCGTCTCCTCCTCTTTTGTCCTTAACAGCTCCCTCGATGTCCAATACATTTTCTTGCCTTCTGTAGTGCCATGGTGTCCCAGTCTTTGCCCCCATGTTAAATGTCATTGGACTGGCACATTCCCCAAATACCCAACACAGTTCATGTATTTGTCCTATTCCCAATGGCTTTTTAACGCCCCATAATTCAGCCTCCCATGCAATACGGCGCCTTTGCCCTTTCTCATCTCGCCTCCTTTTCATGCCTTTCTTCAGATGAACGCTACACATTTAACCACCTCCCCTCCCAAACTTTTTCGCCCCTACACTTTTGCCCCCTTGCCCCATTCATCATGTGCCTGTTAGTTTGAGTCAGCCCAGTCTGACTAAAACTGCATCCCCCCCACAACCCCTCCTCACTCTCCTGGGCCCCCAAACTAATGTAAAACCCCCAAAAGTCCTCCAAGAAGAAAAATCGACTGTAAAGCGTTCACTCTGAGCTTGTAAATCATAGGGATGTGCCTGTCGTGGTCATATGTCTACGAAAGACAGAAGTTATAGGGGCTCAGGCAACACAGCTGGTCTATAATGACCAAAACACATGAGCTGACAGATTTTTATTGGTGCTCATTTTAGGACCGAACATGACAGACACTCTATGCCTGAAATCACAGTAAAGGTATTTGTGACTATAGACATTTTTAAGCATGCCTTTGTTTTGCCGTTTAAAGGTTTAAGCATTGAACTACAGGCACATGACAGTAGTATATCATTTAGTTTTTTGTTTTTTTTTACATTGTACAATATAAAACAAACTATATGCCAGGGATACATGTTTTAAAAGTTATCTTATTGCTTTATCTGGTACGTTCCACATGGCATTACACTTATCTTTCTCCATGGAGACAAGTAGGTGACACAACCATGCCAAATTTCCAGGTCAGATCTATGAAGAGACTACTCTGCTTTCTTACAGTAGGAATCCATGTATGTAAGTATCTTTAACAATAAAAAAAAACTGTAGCCTCGTTGAATAAATAATGCAAGATAGTCAAATGTCACATGTGGTTATTATTAAATCCCAAAACAATAACATGGAGACAGACAGGTTACACAGTGCAACTTAAAAACAGCAATTTCATAAAGGGAATACAGTATTGAAGAAAGTAACAGGCTACAGTGAATATGTTCAAGTAAGTCTAAAGTGATTATCTTTTGCCTCACATCACTTTTTCTACCAGGACCACAAAAATTCAAACTCTGCACATAAACGGTGTATGTTTGTTTTCTTTGTTGCAAACGCTTATTGGCTCTTTTTACGAGTCCAGAAATCATGTTCCCAGATGCTGAAGGCGCACAGATGTGGTCCGCCTCTTCACCTCAAAGCAAATTGTATTAATGAGCTGTGAGCTGTGGGAAAAGGTGTACTAATTGCTCGTTATTGTGTTTATCCACTTAATTCAACGATAATCAGCATTACCAACAACTTTACGCATGGTGTTGTCTAGCTCCTTACCTGTCAGTGGCTTCACAGGACAAACACACAGCGCGACCAGGCAACACAACAGGACAGACCGGATAGATGCGCTCATGGTTCGTCTCGTGCCAAGAAGTTTGAGGTACACAGCCGTGGTCATCTCACAAACATGGCAACTTTAAAGAGCTTTAAAACTTCTCTTTTGACTTCAGTTGATGAAGAAAATGCGATTATCCACAGAGCAAAAAAATCAAAGAGGATCCTCTGGTTTCACTTCCCCCAAGGAAGGAAAAAAAATCTGCGCTCTCTCACTCAAATTGTTTTTAATCCCAAAGCGTTCTACTACTCTTTGCCACTCCAAAAGCGCAAAAAGTCAGATAAAGTTGTTAAAAGTTTATGTCTAGAGCCTGTGCGTATTTTAAGCCCGTGTTTACTCCCGCGCGTCGTCCCAAGTCTCGCTCCTTCCCACCGGTTCGCTCAGACATTCCCCTGGCTCATTCTTTTCCCTCTCCTCCTTCAAACACGATTCAAATTCCTCAACTCGACTTTTTCCCTCCGCCTCCTCCTCTTGGTCCTGCTGAGCGTGGCTGCTTTTCTTTGAGGATGTGAGTAACCCCGCGGCATGCTGATTGTCTCTATACAATCCTCGATTCGCTTTTTAATTACGCACGTCCACCGCGGGCAATACGCACCAAAAAGGACACGTTTCCAGCCACAACAACTCAGCCTAGTCTCCAAACAGCAGAGACAGTAAAGTATAGGCTACACATTTAAGAAGTAATGTCAACTTTTGCCCACATTAAGTTTATAATAATTAAGGCTCAATTTTCGAATCTTTTTTTTAATTCTACCCAGTAACTTTTAAAATTATGATGGCAAAACAAGTGAGCCAATAGTACAATGTTAAAAGACCTAACCTAATATGCTGTATCAAAAACATCTGGCCTTTTAAAAAAACTACAGTACATTCACACCAATGGCTGAAACAAGGAAAGGAAATGTGCTTTGTCTCAGGCCTCTTTGACCAGTTCAATAACAGAGCAACAGTTTTTGATTTGCACAATGGAGAAACAATTGGTTTATGTGGTTGTTAGAATAATGTTGTGGCTCACCCAAAAATACAGAATGGACTGGAGAAGATATGGCCATGTTATTCACAGCCCCTGAATCGATGTTTGTTGTTTCATGTTTAGAGCAACTCTTTATTCAGCAGTGATTTTTGTGTGTAGACGAATAGTAATGTTTAATTGTCAGTGAAGCTCAAAATGTTAACCATATGCCGACCTTTCTAACAATTATTTCAGTAGCTGACTTGTCACTAGTTCATTTATCGACCAGTCAAACCAAGTAAAAGTTAGAATAAAGTGATATTGCTGAAAATCATGAATTGTTAGACGATTATTCTATCTCTTGTGACATCTATCTATAGGATGTTCTAACCTCCTCCCATAAGTGCCTTATTTAGATAAAGCACCAAGAAAGTGTGCCAATGTGAACTTGGACCAGTTACTACTCAGCATGGCACTGTTGGCACTGTCACTTGGCAAACTGCTGGGCTATCACCTTGTTTCCTGTTGAGTGTTTATGGACGTACAGAGCTTCTTAGGATTCTGCTAGTGAAGATATTTAAAGATACCTGATAGGACCACTCTGGCATGAACTGAACATCGGATCTTTTTCCATTATTTGCCAGGTAAATTAGACAGTCTTTTTCAAATTTAGAACTAAATGCATTGTTTTACAGGTGGTTGTTTGTTTTCCCTCAGTCTGATGTGGCCTACAAGGTAACGTATGCTGTAGTGTATGTGGAGATTGTCAGGCATAGAACCTGTAGAGTTAGCATACCATTCACATGTAATTGATTTGTTGTGTGCATTCCTGTTTTTTTTTTCTGTTCCCATGAAATTAATGGGAGGTGCAGGTTGTCTGTGCAGACCTGAGCCTCACTGGCCCTTTAAGAAGTGGCTGTGTGGACAGTGTTGTGTTCCCAGGGTTTTTAAATGGAGACAGAAAAGGACTGAGAAAGACCCCATTGTATACACTGGCTTTTCAATAGGAGCTTGAGCAATAGCACTCTCACTGCTCCCAGATAGAAAGAAACAAGAAAGAGGGGCGGCCGTCACCAAGGGGGTCCTCCTCTCTGCTCTGCTCCAAAACACTATATTCTGGGTTGGACTGTGTTGGAGAGAGGAGGATGTTTCCTAGAGTTTTCAATACGAGGGGGATGGGCTCAGACTGCACAGCTTAATGTTTAGGTCAGTCTCTGAAAAAGCCAAAGTGCTGACTTGTACCAGGACCCATTTAAGAGTTAAGGAGTTTTACACCAAATGGATTAAAGGAGCTCAATGCAAAAAAAGCTACTGAAGAATGACTTGTTATGTAAGAGATGTGTGACAGATTAAAACAACAACCATATGGGCGTTATTCTCTCAAACATATGATAAACATAATTTCTGAGAAAGTGTGACGCACTGGTTTATTACTTCATCCATTTGGCTTGTGGCAGGTTGTACTAGACACAAACAAAACTGTCTTCAACCTGTTGCTACATCAGATGGATTGTGCAGACACGTGACTACTGAAGGTTTACAAGAATGTGCATGTTGCCATCTGCTGGTAAGAGATGCAAATGCAAATGCTGATGCTATATCACGTGACCAGATTTTCTTTTGCACCATTTCTGGGTAAAAATAGAGTAGCCAATTGTAAAACTGCTATTTGCCATGGTTATATAGTGACATGTAGGATCATTTTTAGTGTTTTTTATTCACACTGAAATAACTTTTATTGTAATATAAAGTGATCATACTCATTATTTTTGAATTTTCTCTAATTGTTTTGATAAGTAACTAATTATTACATTTACATTTACATTCAGTTGGTAGATTATATTGATAATCACAATCCGATATTTCACGTACAAACCTAAAATGGTAAATACCTTTTTTGTTGCGCCATAAATATAGACACTTTGATTCCTGCTTTTATCAACTTTGAATACATGCACTCTGTCCTGGTCTCTTCTCAATCTGTTACATAATGTTATTTGTGCAATGATTGTATTCTGACACAATAGTTAATCCCCAATGAATACTTGCCATAGTTGATATCTTTGACAAAACACTGCAACCCATAATTTAGAGTGCAGAAATTAAATTCCTGTTGGGCATATCAAACCTCCATGTCAACAAGTGTCCAGATGCACAAGAATAATAATCCCTCTGTTTTAATCTGTCCGAAGCAGGACGGGATTCAAGATTTAGTTAGGAAGCTATCTCAGGGCAAAGGGGGAAAAAAATGAAAGCACTTGCAATTTAAAAAAAAAAATCTTATACAAATGATGTTGTTTTGCGCAGTAAAAACACATATGCTTTCAGTAATAAGAGTCCATTGTTTTAACATGTGACCTGAACGTGTGATGGGACTCCTCTTGATCTCTCCTGTTATATAAGGACTTTCTGACTTGATAAACACTTCTTAATCTCTGGATGTGTAGCTATAAAGCGAGTTAATATGCTTGTTGATGTACCATACTTTTCACCAGAACGTATCACAACAGGCAGAAGAAACAATAACATGCAAGACTGACAAAAAAGCATCTCGTTGGATAAAAGAACATGTGCTGATTCTGTATGTTTTTATTCTGTCATCACACTCTGTAGAGCCGCACAAGTGACCGACCCACTTTAGATAGACAGTCCTAAATTGTAGGGATTATAGCCTCACTCTCCCTCTCCTCTCTCTCTAGCCTATTTTTCATCATCATCCCAGAATCCTACAATGTTCCATTATTCCTGAGCCTGTTGACCTGGGGACGGCAGACATGAACACCGGGGTGCATCGGGGATTCCTCCGAAAATATGGTGAGTTTCATTTGATATTTTCTATGTGAGGAAATTTTTAAATATTTAACATGTGTTGTATGTGCTGTTATGTTCATAAACATGAGGATATGCAGCAAAATAATATTCTGGAACAAAGACTTTGCGTGTTCTTTTTTATTGTAGTAAAAGCTTAGAATTTGAACTTTGCAAGGCATATATATATTGTAAGTTGTAAATATTTGAGGTAAACAGTATTATTATTATTGTTATTATTATAGTAGTAGTAGTCTTATGTGAATAAACAATGCATATGTTTTCCATCTTCCAAAGCAGAAAGGCTGGAGCCATCTCACAGTGTGCACCTGTTCAGCTGTAATCCTCTGCAAAGAGAAATAGAGCTGATCCTCTTCATCCATTAACATGTGTTTTCAGTATACTGTCATTATAAATATTGAGCTGAAACACAATAATATATAAACATATTCTCTGAAGTAGTGTGAGCCCTTCCGTGGGAGGATGTAGCAGATACAAGCACAGTAACTTGAATCGAACTTGAAATATTTTTACAAGGAGCATTGGTAATGGAGAAAATATTTAAAATCTGCCTAATATTCTGGCATTATCTGTCCGATAGGTCACTTACAGGTAGGGGTGATCAATATGCCAAAATAATTATAATAATTATAATAGCAGTAATAATATAATAATACACATTTATCCCAATTCTTGAAAAAAGATTGCAAGTGGGAAAAGGTGTTTTTGTGTGAGCATAGAGCTGATTCAAAACATAATCTGGCTATTTTATTTTTATTATCACATCCCCCAGTCCTACTGCTAAGGCTCGGAGCAAAAAAGTAGAAAATTAGTGAGAAGAAAACACTTACATGCTTATTTGTCATTTGCAGGAGGCTTCATGTTCAAACAGTGGAAGGAGAAATATTTGGTGCTGACAGCAGAGGGCAGTCTGCTGGTGTGCCGTGACATAGAGTCCCCACCAGACCAGGTAATTTCTCTGCAGAATGACTGTGAGACCATCGCTGAGGGCAGAGACATTCTGGACCTGCCCAAGTTACCTACGGGGGGCAGGAGGGACTGCTGCTTTGCCCTCCTCCTGCCCCAAAACAAGTTCCTTCTTCTGCTCGCCGACAATCCCGATGACTGCAAGTATGTACTAGCCCACAGATTATAAATGTCCTTTACTCCAGTCTTTATCTGGTGCATAGCAGCCAAAAAAATAACTGTCCTCTGTCCCACTGAGTATTACACATGCGTAAACAAGATAAGAGGCAAACAGGCATGACTAATCTATTCTATATTTTCAGTTTATGGCTCAATTTGATTCGGAAAGTGAGAGAGGTGAGTCTGTAATTGCCAATAACGTTTCCCCTTGACTTTTACCCTGCATAGTATAATTGTAGATGAGTCATTCTATTGTTGGCCCACAGGGTGTAATGTCTCCCATGACCCTCCAGAGGCAGCGCAGCATCACACCGTGTATCTCAGACAGAGACTCCCTGCTGGACTCCTGCAGTGACAAAGACCCAGGCTCCCCCAAAATATGTGACAACACCCCACCCCTGAGTCGCTTGGCTGACAGAGGGGGATCCTTTAGAGAGCCAAATCAAAGTAATCTACTATGTATAACTGAAGTTGTGTGGTAACATCCAGTGTAATAAAGCTGCTGCTACTTAATCTCGATTAGAATTACACACTGTTTCTTAATTTACTTGTATCCAGGTAATGGAGTGCGGCGACCTCTGAGGAGCGTGTCCGTAGCCCCTCCACACCGGGTGTCCGATTGTCTTCGTCATGGCAACAGCAGTGATGCGCGTGCGGTTCGGGCAGTGTGTCTGCTGATGGGTGGTGCTGCTGCCTCTTCAGCTTTGGGATACCTGAACTCCTGTGCACCCACGTTTCCCATCGCTACCAACAGGCCACCTGAGATCACTAGTGGTTCCGGGGGCTTTTCTGAGCTGCCCACAGGGAATGCCTTCCACGCCTGCAGCCAGGATGTGGACTCCCCACACCTCAACAGCTTTGACTTTGAGGCGGACTCTGATTTTGATGCATTTGACTGTGGATCTTTCGCTTTTTAATTGCTTGATGTGATTATGTGTAGGTTTAATTCATAAATTAATTAGCATATTCTTCCTGGCACAGTGCCCTTGCTCCTCAGATAAATCATTCATAACCCTGAGTCTCTGAACACTGTCTGTCTGTGTTGTATCACTATTTCCAAGCCACAGAAAAGCCTAAGGTCAGGCAGGGACACTGTATAATGACACTCTCTTAATGAGGAAACCCAAACCTGTCTCTTGTGGGAAGCATCCACTTTAAATGTATCATGTGTTGATATTAGACTTTTGGAGTCTACATCAGTTAATCATCTTCATTTCAATGGCTAGTTTTAATTTAATTTAAGATGTCAAAGCCCATAATCTAAGCTGTTACAAGCACATATAACTCTACATGCAGTCTAGAGGTTTGCTCATGTAAACACTAATGTCACCGTAACACTGGTTTGCTCCATATCTCTGTTTTGCCGATATTTGTAAAGTAACAAATCTGCTGAGATCTCAGGAGGGAATGAAGCCAATCTGTCCGAACATCTGCCTGTATGACAGGCTGGATTATAATCATATCTGTAGAAACACAAACAACTGCGACTGCAAATCTTTATCCCAATGCTATAATTTAATAGGCCTATGTGAATAAATGGACTAACACACCTTTGAAAGCTATTGATCACCTCAGTATTTTGTAAATAATGTCTTGTTAATTTAATGGGGAATAAATAATTACAAACCTAGTTGTGATGATATCATATAAATGTCAAGTCTACTACATGGGTCAGGTGGTTTGTTATTGTTTTCTTAGCCTGAACTTATTTTCAGTGATTGTTAGTTTACAACCTTTAAATTAAATTAATTAAGTGAATATCAATATGGTATAGTGACAGTGGTTCTCAAACTTCACCAAGTAGTCTGACCACCAAAACCAATATTTTGCCTTGTGTTCTGAGTGCAACCAGATCTGAAACAGGACTCTTCTATGTCCAAAGCACGCCTACAACTGGACTGCACAATTACTAAAGTTACTAGTTCTAAGGACTAACAGAAAGCTAGAAGTGACAAATGTGAATTAAACATTTCTTCCTGCTTTTTCGATGCGAGCAAGTATTAAGTTTAAACAAGAACATTTTCACATTAAAACGTATCATTACAGGGTTTAACGACTTCAGTCTTACGTTTTAACAACATCAGTTTCATGTTTTAACGTGAATATATTAAGCTCATATCGAATGCAGTGACCAGGGGCAAGTCACTTTAAGCAGGTCTGAGTGAGTCAATTATCTGTATTATCTGCAGCAATGCGCAGGGGAAGATCCCAGCCAAGCCTTATCATTTGACTTATATCGCCTGAACACCAGAGAGCACATCCAGCCACATCTTCTCTGTTTCGAGCGCACTCGTGTGCCTGGACACTCCGACTTTAAGATGTCCCATTGATTCCTTTTCGCCTTCCTTGTTTCCCCAGAGATGTTTGTTCAGGCATGGCATCTGTCAGATAGGCTGTGATCATAAGAGTTCAGTTAGGCATGTCCCTTCTTCTCTAACACACAGTGGCTGTGTGTGGGTGCCGTAGTTGATTGCTCCGTTGCAGGTTGCGTTCAGGTGTCCTGGGCACACACCCTGTGATGTCCATGTGCTCTGCCCTCCGCAGAACAGGTAGCTGAACATATTTGGAACACAAATTGCTCAAACCTCACCCATCAGAAACATGTTGCTTTTACGCTGGAGCAGAGCAAAATACGCACACGTGTCCCAAGCCTATAAGGCTTGTTTTGAATCTCTTTGGCTCGCGTGCTTTTTGGTGGCACCAGCAAAGGAGCCATGAAGAAATCAGGATCTACACTAACAAATCATTTTGGGACGAGCTTTTTTGTGAAGCCCAAAATATAAAGGAGAATTATGGGACTTTTAAGGGATAAGTGGATTCTTCCGCTTATCCGGAGCCGGAGCCGGATCGCGGGGGCAGCAATCTAAGCAGGGACTGCCAGACTTCTCTCAACCAAGACTTGTCCTCCAGCTCCTCCGGTGGGACCCCAAGGCGTTCCCAGGCCAGCCGAGAGACATAGTCTCTCTAGCGTGTCCTGGGTCTTCCGTGGGGCCTCCTCCCAGTGGGGCATGCCCGGAATACCTCCCTAGGGAGGCGCCCAGATGCCCGAGCCACCTCAGCTGGCTCCTCTCAACATGGAGGAGCAGCGGCTCTAGAGAACATTCAAAACATTCAAGTGTTTTGAATGTTCTGGACACCATTGCCCCGATGAAGGTTAAAATGGTTAAAGATAAGCAGAAAGCACCATGACTAGGTCAGGGCACAGAAAAGGAAGTGCCGGAGGGCCGAGTGGGAATGGCACAAGTCAAAGTTCAAGGTTCATTATGAGATTTACAAAGAAAAGATGTACCAGGTACAACTACATTTTATGTAGAACAAAGGAGAGGTGTTTTTCTGACATTATTGGAAGTTGTAGTAACAACTCTCACATCTTGTTTGCAACAGTAAAGAGATTAACAAACTCTCCACCTTCGCTGCCATTAGAACTAATTTCCACATCTAAGCGCAATGAGTTTGCAGTATTCTTTAATAACAAGGTTCAGGGTATTAAAAATGTCATCAATTCCATGACGCAAATAACACCCCTGCACCCACCAGAACACTTAGAGCTGACTCACTTTGCACCTGTAACTGACAAAACTGAGATCGTCACCAGTCTGAGTTCATCTACATGCTGCCTTGATGTGTTACCCACTAAACTTCTAAAGTCTGTGCTCAACAGTTTGCTGTCACCACTCACTTGCATAGTTAACATGTCACTTCAATCTGGAACATTTCTTAGAGCTCTGAAAACTGCAGTTATGAAGCTTCTCCTAAAGAAGAGCAGTCATGATGCCACAATACTAATCTCAAATCTGCCGTTTTTAGGCAAAGTCCTTGAAAAAGTTGTTTATCAACAGCTTATTAACTTTCTCCAAATGAACAACTCCGTTGATGTTTTCCAGTCAGGTTTTCAAAACCACCACAGCACTGAGACTGCTCTTATCAAGGTAACAAATGACATCCACCTGAACACTGATGCAGGCAAAGTCTCAGTCTTGATCCTGTTAGATCTGATTGCTGCCTTTGACACTGTGGATCCTGGGACCCCTGTTGTTCAATCTCTACATGCTGCCGTTAGGCCAGGTAGTATGCAGTAATAATGTGTCCTTCCACAACTATGCAGATGACACTCAGATCTATGTCTCACTGGCAGCAGGTGAATATTGGCCAGTGGATTCACTCTGCCACTGCATCCAACAGATCAGTGTGTGGATGCAAAACAACTTTCTCTAAACTCAGACAAGACTGAAGTCATAGTCTTTGGCCCACTGAAATATACAGAAAGAGTCAGCAGTCACCTCCAGTCTCTCTCTAAAACTTTCAAATCAGGCTAGAAATCTAAGGGGAATAATGGAATCAGACTTGAACTACATCAAACAATAACATCTGCAGCTTTTTACCATCTAAAAACTACTGCAACGTCCTGTTCACTGGCCTCTCCAAACGAGTGTTAAGACAGCTGCAGTACATCCAGAACACTGCTGCTCGGGTCCTGACTAGAACCGGGAAGTAGAAGCACATAAGTCTTGTGCACAGGTCACTGCACTGGCTCCTGTGGCTCAGAGAATAGACTTTAACACAGCTCTGTGTGTGTACAACTCTCTCCATGGCCTAGCACAAAGTACATCTTCCAATGTTAGTGCCACATGAACCATCTCACACTCTGAGGACTTCAGGGACCGGCCTCCTGCTGGTGCCCAGAGTCAGGACTAAACATGGAGAATCAGCGTTTAAGTTTTACGTAGCTAAAACCTGGAGCAATCTTCCTGAAGAAGTGAGACAGGCCTCTACTTTGACAATGTTTAAGTCCAGGCTCAAAACGATTCTGTTTATCTGCGCATATGACTGAAAGGGTTTTATTCTGCACTCTTCTGTTTTAATGTAAATTTTATGATGATTATTTGTGATTATTTATGTTTTAATTTGTTGTATTGTGATTTTAATGCCTTTCTTATTCTGTAAAGTACTTTGAATTACTTTGTTTATGAATTGTGCAATACAAATAAACTTGCCTTGCCATTAGATATAAGCAAAATGATACGTGCTTGGCCTGATCCTCCCGTGCGCTTTGCTACAGATCATACAGGCTGCGCACTCAGACACTGGATATGAGCTTAATACACTCACCTAAAGGTTTATTAGGAACACCTGTTCATTTTCTCCTTAATGCAATTATCTAATCCACCAATCACATGGCAGTTGCTTCAATGCATTTAGGGGTGTGGTCCTGGTCAAGACAATCTCCTGAACTCCAAACTGAATGTCAGAATGGGAAAGAAAGGTGATTTAAGCAATTTTGAGTGTGGCATGGTTGTTGGTGCCAGACGGGCCGGTCTGAGTATTTCACAGTCTGCTCAGTTACTGGGATTTTCACGCACAACCATTTCTAGGGTTTACAAAGAATGGTGTGAAAAGGGAAAAACATCCAGTATGGGGCAGTCCTGTGGGCGAAAATGCCTTGTTGATGCTAGAGGTCAGAGGAGAATGGGCCGAGTGATCCAAGCTGATAGAAGAGCAACGTTGACTGAAATAACCACTCGTTACAACCAAGGAATGCAGCAAAGCATTTGTGAAGCCACAACACGCACAACCTTGAGGCGGATGGGCTACAACAGCAGAAGACACCACCGGGTACCACTCATCTCCACTACAAATAGGAAAAAGAGGCTACACGAGCACGAGCTCACCAAAATTGGACAGTTGAAAACTGGAAAAGAGTCAGAATTTGGCGTAAACAGAATGAGAACATGGATCCATCATGCCTTGTTACCACTGTGCAGGCTGGTGGTGGTGGTGTAATGGTGTGGGGGATGTTTTCTTGGCACACGTTAGGTCCCTTAGTGCCAAGTGGGCATCGTTTAAATGCCACGGGCTACCTGAACATTGTTTCTGACCATGTCCATCCCTTCATGACCACCATGTGCCCATCCTTCCAGCAGGATAATGCACCATGTCATAAAGCTCTAATCATTTAAAATTGGTTTCTTGAACATGACAATGAGTTCACTGTACTACAATGGCCCCCACAGTCACCAGATCTCAACCCGATAGAGCATCTTTGGGATGTGGTGGAACGAGAGCTTCGTGTCCTGGATGTGCATCCCACAAATCTCCATTAACTGCAAGACGCTATCCTATCAATGTGGGCCAACATTTCTAAAGAATGCTTTCAGCACCTTGTTGAATCAATGCCACGTAAATTAAGGCAGTTCTGAAGGTGAAAGGGGGTCAAACACGTATTAGTATGGTGTTACTAATAATCCTTCAGGTGAGTGTATATTCACGTTAAAATGAGAAACTGATGTCATTGAAAGGTGAGACTGAAGTCGTTAAAACCAGAAATGATTGCTTTTTAACGATATATATGTATAAATCTCGTTTTAACATAATACTTAAGCTGGTAAAAATGTATACTCCATGTTTGTCAGTTCTACGCCGTAAGGACTAATCCAAAAGAGGACACATTTATAGGCTAAATTAAATTTACTCTAAAATTTGCAATTATTTGCACTGCAGAAGCATCCACGTGCCCTCTAAAACAGCTCGTACCACAGTTTGAGAACCACTGTTACCTCCTTAACACTAGTGCTACTCATACAGCAGCCCACTGTGTCCTGCAACACTGCAGGGGAAAAGGAACTTACTTTTAAAGATTTTGAGCCGGCTAAATCACTTTATTTTGAAAAGACGAAAGTGGGTTTGGTGCCTGTTTTCCGGTGTTGTGGCGTTATGTTATGTAGACCTAAAAAGTCAAATCAGGTCAAACCTGATGTAGTCACATTTAGGCTATTATCAGGCAGAGGTGAGTGCGCACAGAGGTGAGCGGAGACACGTGTTCACTTCTTTCATCACGAAAGCTCTGACAATAGGCTGCACCTCTGAAGCTGTAAAAAGTTATTTAGCCCCTTCTAACAGTAGAAAGTAGCCGTACGTGTGCGCAATGGAGCTGTTCACAACAGCGCTCTTGGGAGCGCTTGTACTACTTCTGTTTTGGATATTTAGAGTGAAAAGTAACAGTAATTTACCGCCAGGACCTTTGGCACTTCCCATTGTTGGAAACCTGCCGTTTCTGGACAAAAATGCACCGTATAAATCTATGATGGAGGTAAGTTTGAATGCACTAGGATGTTTTGGGATTGTGCGTGAATTATTTAACATGCTCCTTGCTGTTGACTTCAGTTCAGTAAAACCTATGGTCCTGTGATGACCATGTACCTGGGATGGCAGCGGGCTGTTGTTCTTGTGGGCTATGACGCAGTGAAGGAGGCTCTGGTGGACCAAGGAGAAGACTTCTCTGGAAGAGCTCCAGTTCATATGTTTAAAAAAGCCACTAAGGGTTATGGTAAGGACACAAAACTTAACTAACTTTGCTCAATACACAGTATGAGCTCCTGCAGTCTGTCAGGTACACGATTCTTTGTGCAAAAATAACATTTATAAAAACTGGTTAGTAACTCTGTCCATAAAATGGATTAACAGCATGGACTGTGCAGATGTTTGGAGCCTGAGTGATTGTATATTGTCCAGTTCTACATGTTTTTCTTTTGTTTTTTGTTACATGTCTGTATGTTAATGCTGCTGAGCCTTGCTTCAAGCCAAATTTCTCCATGAGGAGAAGAAATAAAAGAAAACCTGAAACCTACTTAGCCTCTCAAAGCACCATAATGTAGTCATTAGATTCATTCCACACTCAGGGTAGTAAGCTACTTTTGCAGCCATAACTGCCCTGGTAGACAGACAGAAGTGAGGCTGCCACCATCAGCCCCTGTAACCACGACCCACCACTCAAACGCATACACAAATAGCCTACATCACATCCATAGTGTGGTGAGGTAGGTGTTTTGCTTAGGCATTATGAATTGGCGGGATTTAAACCTCCAAACTTTGTCTTGGAGGCACTCTAACCCTACTGTGCTACTGCCACCCATTTGGTTTTCAAGTATCCTATTTGCTGTTAACATCATCCATATTTGTTTTGTTAAGGTTTGGCCATAAGTAATGGTGAGCGCTGGAGACAGCTCAGACGCTTCACTTTGACCACTCTGAGAGACTTTGGCATGGGACGCAAGCCTATGGACATGTGGATCCAGGAGGAGAGCAAGCACTTGATGACACGCATTAACACCCTCGACGGTAGGTCAATATGATAGAAATACAATAAAAGGATTGATCTAGTTTTTAATAATGCATGCTTAGTGATAGAAGGTATGCTAATCTGTATACAACTCAGCAATACTTTATATGTTTGCTGAAAACAAACAAATCATACAAAATTGCAATTATTTCAAGTAAAGAAAAACTATATCGCTCTGGCTCAATATTATATTATAAGTTAATTTTCTCTTACATCGAGTTTGTACATCTTTTCTTTTCAGGCAAGCCCTTTGACCCCACATTTATATTAAGTCAAACTGTTTCTAATGTGATCTGCTGCCTGGTGTTTGGAGAACGCTTTGACTATGAAAATAAACAATTTCTTCGACTACTGAAGACGTTTAATGACTTTATCAAATTTAATAGCACCCCCTTTGGGCAGGTAAGGTTAAATTAATCTAATGTGTGCATAATGTGCATAATAACTTGTTGATTGATGTCATTTCTTCAGATGTGCAACATCTTACCCTGGCTGATGGATTGTTTACCTGGTCCACATCATGCCATTTTGGCAGACATTAACAACGTGAGGGCGTTCTGTAAGGAAAAGATTGAAGAGCATACAAAGACACTGGACCCAGACTCCACCCGAGACTACATCGACTGCTTTCTCGTCCGCATGAACGAGGTAAATAAACCTATCTATTTATCAAACATCCAACACATGCTTGTGGCAAAGGTAGGTTCGTAATAAAATGCCTACTTTGGTAAATTATCTTTAAAATGCCAGCAATCTCTGAGATCTTTAGCCATAAATATATATATATATTATTGTTCTTCATCATACAACACTTGTTTTCACTCAGGAGAAAGACAATCCAAACAGTGAGTTCCACTTTGAGAACCTGTGGTCCACAGTTCTTAACCTGTTTGCAGCAGGAACAGAAACAACCAGCTCTACTATCAGATTTGGTCTGAGTGCCCTCATTAAATACCCCGACATTCAGAGTATGTATCCATTGCAGAACACCTATTATAAACCATAAATCTAATAACGCAATAATGTTGTTGTATTTGCCATATTCAGAGAAGATGCAGGAGGAGATTGACACTGTGATTGGACAAGAGCGTAGTCCCAACATGGACGACAGGAAGTCTCTCCCCTTCTGTGATGCAGTTATTCATGAGGTTCAACGCTTCATTGATCTTGTTCCCCTCAGCGTCCCACGTTACGCTCTTAAAGACTTCACTTTCAGGGGCTACACAATCCCAAAGGTAAAACAAGTCATTTCTACTAAACACATTTAGTTTTGGAGCTTTGACTTATTACAGGAAAATACATGATTTAACTAACCGTATGCACTTTTTAGGGCACTTTACTATTTTCAATGCTACACTCTCTACTGAAAGGTGAAAAGGAGTGGGCCACTCCCTTCACCTTTAATCCTCAGCACTTTCTGGATCACAATGGCAACTTTAAGAAAAATCCTGCTTTTATGCCTTTTGCTGCAGGTAAAAGCCAATGCACATACATACTAGGTCTATGAATACTAATAATACGAAGTTGGTGTGACTACCTCAAACAGTAGTAAAAAGTAGGACCATTTGAGCAATATGGTGGGACGTGGTGGGATGTGATGAATTTAGGCAAATAAAGACAGCTATAAACCTGTCAGACATAAAGACATGACCCCTAAAAAAGTGTAATTTTTTGCAAGGAATATTTATATTATCCTGTTTTCTATTTAAATATCTCTATTTTATACCATTCATGCTGCACCAGTGAAAAGGTGGGACATTATCTAATTAAGTAGGATGAGCGACAGGGGCCTATCTGTCTGTGCAGGACAACCAAAGAGGGACAGGTGGTCTCTCTATATGACATTAAATGTTGGATTCCTCTGGTCATAGGGAAGAGGTCGTGTGTTGGAGAGTCATTGGCCCGTATGGAGTTGTTCATCTTTATAGTGTCTCTGCTGCAGCACTTCACCTTCTCGTGCAGTGGAGGTCCCGACAGCATCGACCTGACGCCTGAAAGCAGCAGCTTCGGCAATATAGCCCGAACATACGAGATCATTGCCACAGTGAGATGAGCATGTATAGATCTTTATTACAGTGATTGTGACTGTATTAGCAGGCTATTAATGGTACATACATTTTAAAGTTACTAAAGAGAGGCGAAACATACACCAATGTTAAAAGAAAATAAGGAGATATTCGCAGCCTATAGGCACACTTGAGACTTCGTCAAGTCATAGTCCAACCTGCACATATTTGCTTGTTTTTTATTGCTTAGTGTTTTAAAATAATAATATTGCAATGGTTGTTTTGAGGCCAAATTAGAATATTGAATAGATCACAAAAGACAATTTTAAAAAGGCTGCAAAAACACCTGATAACAAACAAATAACAAATCAACCAAACTTTTGCTGTAACCTTTCATAAAGATATATTTTTGCACTTTTGTGAATAAAGAATGAATCAAGGTAAACTGTCTGTGAGAATGTTTATCTTTTACTGTTCTCTGGTTTCTTTATTTCATAATAATAAGTGAGTAACTGTAACTGTTTGCATCTTAATATTTTATAGCTATTGCATTAAATAATTTTACATTTAATCAAATAAACATAATAGGTTTTCACTCGTGTCTGGCTTCATGCTGGTTTACATGACGTGTGCTGGATTGGATCCAAGTGACCCTGATCTTTTTGGGTTTCCATAAGAGCCAATGGTACAGATAGGCAAGACTTGTAGAGTAGAAAAATAACTACAGTATAGCATTTTGAAAGGCTTCGACATGCCTGTAAAGTGCATTAAAAGAGTAATGCATTATTATTAGTAGTGAAAAAACATAACATGACAATTTTATATTTATGTTAACTTTAATATCTACTTAATCGTCTGTATTTACTTTAACTTCCAGGAGTGAGGAACATGTTTTGTTTTGTTGTTGTTTTTTGTTTTGTTTTTTTGTTTTTTTTGGGTTTTTTTGTTTTTTTTTGGGGGGGGGGTCTACAAATGCACTACATAACAATTTTGGTCTCCATGCAGATGCTGTTTTTGTTTGAAATGTTTCAGAATATGGCATTAAACTTATATATGCTGCAATCAATTAATTACACATCTTATTGCAAAAAAAAAAATACCTTGCACTGTCCACAGTTCAGACCTGTAACAACCAGGTGGCAGATCTTCCACCAGAAAAGTTACATAGTGCATCTGAAATAGTCACTGTAAGAAAAATGTCTTATATCAATCTATATTACATCTGCACTGTCAGTTGTTGTTGCATGTTTAATTTGATGTTTGGAGAACAGTGCATGTCTGGTCAAGTCGGTTGCAAGTAGATTTATGAGCCAATCAAAATCAGGGATGTTCTGAGCGTGCTCAAAGGTGAACAGAGGAGTCACGTGGTTGATTTATGACCTAAATCTGTGCTTCTGTCAACTCTCGGCCCAAGAAAAACATACAAGAGGTTACACTGGCTCTGCCCCTTTCACTCGAGTATTAAAGGAGAGCGTCAAGGATGTACAAGCCAGTCCTTACAATACGTGATTTCTGGAAACTTGAGAGTGGGACTGACACTTGGCTACTATCATTGGAGAAAGAAATGGAGCTGTTCACAACAGCGCTCTTAGGAGCGCTTGTACTAGTTCTGTTTTGGATATTTCGTGTGAAAGACAACAGCAAGTTACCTCCAGGACCTTTGGCACTTCCCATTGTTGGAAGCCTGCCGTTTCTGGACAAAAATGCACCGTATAAATCCATTATGGAGGTAAGTTTGAATGCACTAGTATGCTCTGGGATTGTGCGTAAATTATTTAACATGCTCCTTGCTGTTGACTTCAGTTCAGTAAAACCTATGGTCCTGTGATGACCATGTACCTGGGATGGCAGCGGGCTGTTGTTCTTGTGGGCTATGACGCAGTGAAGGAGGCTCTGGTGGACCAAGGAGAAGACTTCTCTGGAAGAGCTCCTGTACATTTTCTGTACAAAGCCACTCGGGGCTATGGTAAGTCTAGGTTATTCCAAATATATGTTTTTCAACCATTCTGGGTTCATCAAAAGCAATATGTTGTACTGTTCATCTCATTCAGGTGTGGGCATTAGTAATGGTGAGCGCTGGAGGCAGCTCAGGCGGTTCACACTGAGCACTCTGAGAGACTTTGGCATGGGACGCAAGCCTATGGACATGTGGATCCAAGAGGAGAGCAAGCACATGATAGCACACATCAACACACTTAAAGGTCTATACATACTTTACAAAAGGCTTTAGGATCCATCATAACACATGCTTATCCATAACAGAATAAAGAAGCATAGTTTTAGGGGGGTGTTCAATCTAATTCTTACACAATCAAGATGGACCAAAGTAAACTGTTATATAACTCACTGATGATAATAAATGGGTTGATGAAAAAATACAAATTGCAAGTGCTTTGAATTGAGGAAACAAAATGTGTGGCTAATACTGCTGATTTGAAGTGAGTGATTCTTTTTTTTCAGGCAAGCCCTTTGACCCCACATTTATATTGAGTAAGACTGTCTCCAATGTGATCTGCTGCCTGGTGTTTAGTGAACGCTTCCGCTCTGAAGATACACAATTTCTTCGACAACTGCAGATCTTAAACAAGTTTATAAAATTTAATAGCACCCCCTTTGGACAGGTAAGTTTAAATGTGATCTTACATGCAAACAATATTATAGAAAATCATTTGTTTATTACTGCCTTTCTTCAGTTCTACAGCATCTTCCCCTGGCTGATGGATCACCTTCCTGGCCCACATCACACTATGTTTGCAGAAGTTGATGAGGTGAGAGCGTTCAATAGGAAGAAGATTGAAGAGCACATGAAGACATTGGATCCCAGCTCTCCACGAGACTTCATTGACTGCTTTCTCATCCGCATGCACCAGGTAGAAGATTTGGATATCATCCTAATAGTTTTTTTCTGTTACCAAAACTATTGTACAAAAATAAAAGGTAAAAAAATAAAGGTCAAATTTATTTTCTCATGGTTGTCTGAAAACCAAAAACATGGTTGTCAGTCTGTTGTGGCAAGTGCTGTCTTCTTTGGTGTTGTCTGTTGGGGTGGCAGTCATTTGGACAGACTGATAAAGAAGTGTGCATCTGTGATCGGGAGGAGGGTGGACTCTGTGGGAGCTGTGGTTGAGAAGAGGATGAGGGCTTTAATGCAGGGCATCCTGGACAATTCCAGACATCCCTTGCATGACATTATGTCTGCACAGAGAAGCTCACGGAGTAACAGGTTCCTCTCACTGAGCTGCAGGACAGTGCGCTTTTCGAGGTCGTTTGTCCCTTCAGCTATCAGTCTGTTTAACAGAACTGCCTGATATGAACTGTGACTTCTATATGATGAGCACTTTATACTATTGTTAGTAATATTTTATTGTTTTTACTGTTATCATTGTGTGTGTTTGTGCAAGTTTGTGTTTGCTGCCGGACACCTGAATTTCTCCCTTGGAGATTAATAAAGTTTTTTATCTATCTATCTATCTATCTGAAAATGCAAACAGGGTCATCGATCTTTCTGATTACCAGTATAAAGCTCTTACAAATTCAGCCATCTAAATCCATTGTTTCTTAACACGCTTGTTTTCACTCAGGAGAAAGACAACCCTCACAGTGAGTTCCACTTTGAGAACCTGTGGTCCACAGTTCTTAACCTGTTTGCAGCAGGAACAGAAACAACCAGCTCTACTATCAGATTTGCTCTGAGTGCCCTCATTAAATACCCCGACATTCAGAGTATGTATCCATTGCAGAACACCCATTTTAAACAATAAATCTAATAACGCAATAATGTTGTTGTATTTGCCATATTCAGAGAAGATGCAGGAGGAGATTGACCCTGTGATTGGTCAAGAGCGTAGTCCCAACATGGACGACAGGAAGTCTCTCCCCTTCTGTGATGCAGTTATTCATGAGGTTCAACGCTTCATTGACCTTGTTCCCTTCAGCCTACCACACTACGCACTCAAAGAAATCACTTTCAGGGGCTACACAATCCCAAAGGTAAAACATGTGTGTCCTGTTCTCAAATCACCTAATATGATTCTAGATAAACATTAAACCATGATTGGGTATTGCACGTATAAAACAGTATGTATTTGTTATAGGGCACTTTTATATTCCCCTTACTACACTCTGTGCTGAAAGGAGAAAAACAATGGGCAACTCCCTTCACCTTTAACCCTCAGCACTTTCTGGATCACAATGGCAACTTTAAGAAGAATCCAGCTTTTATGCCTTTTGCTGCAGGTAAACTTCAATGCAAGTGGTTGATAGGTCTATACTATTTTATTTCTATGTTTGATTCTTCCTTTTATCACAGGGAAAAGGTCGTGTGTTGGAGAGTCCTTGGCCCGTATGGAGTTGTTCATCTTTATAGTGTCTCTACTGCAGCACTTCACCTTCTCTTGCAGTGGAGGCCCTGACAGCATCAACCTGACGCCTGAAACCAGTGGCTTTGGTAATGTGCCTCGAAGACACGAGATCATTGCCACACCACGATGAGCTCATTATTACAATGGAATAAATTACATACAGGAAATTTGTTAAACCTGTTTATTTTAATATACTGTTCTTTTTACATGGATCATTTTGTAGAAGAATTTGCATGTGCAATGTGGGTATCAATGTAAATATAAAATATAATATATAATTTTGTAATAAAGTCTGTCATTTTCCCCAAAATATACTTTTTTCCTTTATTCATTAATGGACAAATGCTATTTTTTACATATGCAGATCATTCCCCTATAAATAGCTGTAAAATGTGTTGTGCAGTCTAATTGTGGGCAATGCTGAATAGTACACTATAGTAGTTGTGGTTTTCTGTTCTGTTGCATAAAGAGCAGGCACAAAGGCATGGGAATCATTCAGTAGATCTTTATTGTCAGTTACAGTTAAACAGGCAGCTTAAAGGCAGCGTCCAGAAAAATTCAAAGCTGAGTCTAGCAAAGTGAGTAGAGTCTAATGCAGAGTCTAAAGCAGTGAGATTGCACCAATATTTTACCACCCTCCCAAAGTGGGGGTCACACATTGCTGAATGAAAAGAGGCTACAGATAAGAAATGTGGCCTTAACCAAAATGACCTTAGTGTGGTACATGGCCACTGCTGCATGGGAAACAGAACGTTTTGCACCTTTGTAAGAAAGTAAGCTACATATTATATTTGTATAGTGTCCACATAGTATATAATATAGTTTAATACTTTATTGATACCAATACTTGAGTTTTGAAAATCTGCCTTTATTCAATAGGAGACAGAAAAGGGTGCACTGTGTGTCTGCTGCTTGTGTGCGTCTGGAGGGGGTGGGGCTCACATGGGCAGGTGTATGTGCACGTCTGTGTGTAAAGACCTCACCTCTGGTACAGGTGTCAAGAGTCAGTCAGTCATTTTCTCTACCAGTTTTACCTCCCTTTACTCATCTTACCTTACTCTGCTGTATCCACCCATGTCCATTCTTTGCTGCGGTGATCATAGATCTGTGTGTTTGTCAATAAATCACCACAAAAAGCATGTTGGATCTCAGCATATTTGTTTGCAATAATCTATCTGTGCGTCACAAATCTACAAACCCAGGACCCACTCTGGCTCTAACCTGCTGGCTTCAAGGTTTGTTAAGGGAAGCCGCTAGGGCAACCAATATGGGTCTAACCCCTGACCAATATCCTAATATAAAAAGTGGATTGGACTTGACCAGACTATGACGCACTTGTTGATATGGGTGCATCTCAATCATACACTTTTATGTTTGCCTTTTTATTGCTGTGTAATTAATGCCCTTTGTCACAGAGGGCATTTGATTGAGAGAGTGGGTAATAGGGTAAGTATGTCATAGTGAAAGGTCGTTAAGAGCACACCCCCTTCTACAGACATTGGCCAATCACAGATGAGTCAACAAGCTGCAAGTGGCTCATTGAAAAGTTTTCACATATACATGTATATATAAACAGACCCAAAGTACTGGTGTACAAGTAATGCAAGAGACATCATGCCATTTTTTGACTCTGTTCTTTTGGCAGTGCTTGTGTTTGTTCTGCTCTGGCTGCTCAGCAGAAAACAGTCCAGACAGATGTGTTTACCCCCAGGACCTACTGGCCTTCCCCTTGTGGGAAACCTGTTTCAACTGGACAGGAAGGCACCGTACAAATCTGTGGTTAAGGTAAGAAAAAAGAACAACTCCAATGTCACATGCATTGAGTTGTTGAGGAAGAACAGTGGCAAATGACGAAAAAGACAAAACAAAAATTGTTCTGGTGTTTTCAAACTTCACTACACATGTGCAGTCTCTCTACAAGGAATGTTATGAATGTGGCAGTATTGCAGAAAATGTGGGGCAGGAGTTCCCTTGCGCAATCTGACATGTTGTGTATCTACAGCTGAGTGAGAGTTATGGCCCTGTTATCATGGTGAACACCGGATTGCAGCGCGTTGTCTTTCTGATTGGATATGATGCAGTAAAGGAGGCTCTGGTGGACCATGCAGATGACTTTATTGGGAGAGGACCACTACCTTTCTTAGTCAAAATTACCAGGGGCTATGGTACTACACGTGGACTGCTTGTATTAAATATACTAATATACTTATGATGGGGTAACCTTATTGTTTTCCTAAGGGCTGGTTATCAGTAATGGAGAGAGGTGGAGGCAGCTGAGGCAGTTCACTCTGAGCACACTGAGGGACTTTGGGATGGGACGCAAAGGAATGGAGCAGTGGATCCAAGAGGAGAGCACACATTTAGTGGAGCGAATCAAAACAATGAAAGGTATGCTACATATGGTAAATAAATACATCAATACATCTTGACAAAGTTGACTGGCAAAGTCTTGCTTCAACTGGAATTCAAATAACAATGATAGCAACAACTGTATATTGAAGATAATAAATTCATTTGTATTCCTTTCTTCCCTTTTAACAGATTTTGTTTGTTTGTTCATTACTATTTGGGAAACAACTAGCAGTATTTAGAGGAAAAAATGATCATCAAAAAAGTTTCAAAATAAATACAATAATTGTAAGGAAATAAAATTATTAATTAGAATGATAACACATGTTTTACTTGGTTTTATATCTAATTTGGTCATGTATTTTCCTCTAAAATTCCACAAAATGTTTACCGGTACTTTTCTTGACACAGCTGTCCAAACACAAATACAAAATTAGAGATAAAGAAGGATGGCAGAGGTGGTCACACCTGACCATCAATAAGCGCACTGCAAATCACAGTGTCTCTGTCATCTTTATCTCGACAATAATTCAAGCCCCCTGGTCTGATGAGATGATCCAGTGCAGAAATCAAATCATCATCAACATTTTATAATTTTCAAACCATTTTATAGTTTTCAGTGGTATAACCACAACCTCTCTAAACAGATAAAGCTAAATACAACCATAGAATAATATAAAAATCATAAAGCTTTTATGTGGCACACAGTTTTCACACTGCATCACCACCAAGTCACCACAGCGAACTACAGTCAGACTTCAACACCCATAGCAGCCTCCGTGTCTGTTTCTGAACCCATCCATCATTTTGTGCAGGTGGACCTTTTGATCCCACTTTCTTTCTGAGCTGCTCTGTGTCCAACATCATCTGCTGCCTGGTTTTTGGCGAGCGCTTTTCCTATGACGACAAACACTTTCTCCGCCTCCTGCAGCACATCTCTCAAATACTGATATTGATAAGCAGCCCCTGGGCAGTGGTGAGACAATGTCATTATGTCAACATATTCCAACATGTTTTAATTAGATCAGCTAAGGAGACTGTATGTAGCCTGTGCTCTACACTGGGTTAAAAAAAAGGTACAATTACAGCTCAATCAGATCAGTTATAAGAGGCTTGATGAAGAGGATTTATAGCTTGAACTGTAAAAACAATTTTATTCTGCCCACAGTTGTACAACATATTTCCTCGGTTGATGGAGTGGTTGCCCGGCGGCCATCAAAAAGCATTTAAAAGAATTGAAGAGCTCAGAAAATTTGTAATTGAGAAGGTGAAAGAGCATGAAGACACTCTAGACCCAAACTCCCCAAGAGACTACATCGACTGCTTCCTTACGAGAGCCATAAAGGTTATATTTTTGTGTTTAGCAATAAACTTTTAAAATATGCCAATTAAAATTGATCTTTGTATATTTTAGGAAAAGGGCACTTCCACTGAGTTCCACAATGACAACTTGGTGTCCACTGTGTTTAATATGTATATGGGAGGAACCGAAAGCACCAGCTCCACTATAAGATTTGCTTTAAATGTGTTCATCAAGTATCCAAAAATACAAGGTAGGTAATATTTCTCCAAATTGTGAAATGATCTGTCTATAAATAGAATGAAATGTATCTTACGACAAAACAACAGTTACTTGTTCAATCACTGAAGCAAAAAGTGTTTGACATACACCCATGTATAAGCAGTTATTCTGAAGGACACCAGCATTCACCAACTTCAAGAGCAGAGTTTACCACTAGATTAAGATTAACTAACAATGGATTTTGCAAAAACAACAACAAAACAAAACATTATTGTTATGTTTTTATTTGCTATAAATAAAGCATCTAACTTATACAGTATAATTAATTCTTTATTTGTATATATATATTTTTAGAGAGAATGCAGCAGGAGATTGACAGTGTCATTGGACAAGAGCGTTTTCCTTTTATGGAAGACAGAAAGTCCCTGCCCTTTGTAGATGCAGTTCTCCATGAAGTCCAGCGCTTTATGGACTTTGCACCTCTAGGAGCGCCACACTATGCTCTTCACAACATCACCTTTAGGGGCTATACAATACCTAAGGTAATTTTGTCACTCAAAAGAGTATATGGACTTATTTATTTACTGTAAACAAATTTGTCTTGTGAATGCAGGGCACAATGATTTTCCCAGTTCTGTACTCTGTTCTTAAAGAGGGCAAACAATGGGCAACTCCCTTTTTATTTAACCCTCAGCACTTTTTAGACCACAATGACAACTTCAAGAGAAATCCAGCCTTCCTTCCCTTTTCTGCAGGTAAGACACAAATGTTCAGTATACAGTTGATCGTGTAAATCTAATAGGGTGAACATAATCTAAATAATCTTTTATCTTTTATGTTGTTTTTTTTTAGGAAAAAGAGCTTGTGTTGGGGAGTCTCTTGCTCGTATGGAGATTTTTTTATTCCTGGTGAAACTGCTGCAGCATTTCACATTTAGTTGTCCTGGAGGTCCAGACAGTATTGAGCTGACTCCAGAATTCAGCAGCTTTGCAAATGTTCATCGTAGATACAACATTATCGCAACACCACGGTGAAAAAATGCTTCCAGAGCCTGATAGCAAATCTACCTGATAGTAATAATTCACACATTTGTTTGGGGGAAATCAACATTTACTAAAGCTTGACACTGGCACATTACTACTGTGACCCTCTAAGATTAGGTTGGTGTTAGGGGCTACATGATTTTGGAAATAACTCCAGGAGCATCAACATTTGAGAGAAGAGTTAAAAATAACCTAATAAATAAACTAATACAGGAATCTCATGCATCTCTGGACTTGTTGTTAGTCTAAACTACAGGGACAACAGGATATTTTGTTCTTTGCAGAAAGGTTTCTATTATCTAAATAACTGCAGCCTGTGAGATTTAATAAATGTGCTTGCTCAATTTACAATTTTGACACTTGTAGACACTTTTTTAAAATGATAAAAAAAAACCACTTATTTTATTGTCTATGATTTCTATACATATGTTCAGGTGTTACTGATTATATCACTGTTAATATAAGTTAAGCTTAAATAACAGAGGAGTTTTAAAGAAATCCAATATCCTTGCGTTCAAACAAAACATGTTTAGCTACACTTACTCCCATTACTACCGTAAACAAAGGCTGTAATCTGAGCAGTTTAAAGTGGTGATCAATCAAGGTAGTGTGTCAGTTTGTCAGCGTGCTAATTTGAATCCTAGCGCGCTAAAGAAGCCACTATGCATCATTGGATCATTGTCAAAACCAGTGCTTGGAGGCATTATGTTACTTAACCAGTCTTTGAGGCTACCCTGCAGCTTTCATAAAGGCATCACTGAACAAAATGGTTGTTAGGACAGATATCTGGAAAGGCTCCATGTCCCTGTGACCCAGAACAGGACAGATGACATTTGTCTCTACTACCAATGTATTCCTTGCTTGGATGCAAATAGAAAGACATAATAGATGCGATACAAAATACAAAGTGCAAAGTTTAGTCATCAGTGGATGTAGAAGACGTTTTAAATGGTAAACAAAAACATCATACTGGTAGATATCCGTGCATTACAGTTATTGTTTCACATTACATTTATTTGAGATCCCAAGTATACAGTAGTACAGAATAAAAAGTATTTTCTATAAACACAAATTACGTATTTCCCTAAATACAGTAAACACATTTTAATCAGTCAAAGTATTTGCTCTTAGTGCACATAAAGCATGCCAATAGGGGATGGCACATCTGTGGCATTTAAACATCTTCATCACTTTACAGAAATGTGCCTGGTGCCAATAGGAAAATTGGTTGATATTGTATGTTAGGACAGTTATTGGTTTTGTAATGACAACTTAAATAACATTCATACACAAAACAAAATTCTTTTAGTCTTTTAAATCTAGATGTTTGGGAGATGATATTTATGTTTCACCTGTTTCTTTACATCAGGTGCTGGAGACAGATTGCTGTGTGGTAACTGTGGCAGGTACTGGGCCTAAAAACAAGAACAGAGAAAATGTGGATAAGTACGTTTAAGTGCAAAAGTTCAGTTGATTTTCTTGGTTTTGTTGTTTTATGGTTGCAATTAGGCTCAGCATCATGGTGCAATACCAGCAATTCTCACCACATTATCAAATCCTATTTTAGTAGCAAATATCAATTCTCTATACTGTATATTGTATCAAGAGGTTAATGCAGGGATTACACAGTATCACTAGATTTGAATTCTTACTTAATTCTCATTAGAACTATGTGTCTCACCCCTGCCTGTCTGCGCCTAGAGCCCTTGTCGTGGCGTCTTCCAGGACGATCTGTGTCTCTGGCCCAGTTTGCTGCCTCCTCCTGAAAGTACGGCAGCTCCAAGATCTCCTCACACGACCGACGCAGAGAGGGGTCCATCACCAGACACGACTGCGCCCATACACAAACACACAGAATACACGTGTAGATCAGTGCATATGTTACTTGTCAAACTTTTGTAACCTCATAAAAATGCAATATGACCTGAATACTTTCCTGAAAATGTAAATATTATTAATATTGCTTGGTAAAACTGATCTAAAACATTGTTAATAATTAAAAGGGGAGAACTGAAAGATCAAACCTGTGGATTGTTTACACACCTTCATAACTTGGAGGGCACTAGCAGAAACACCACAGAAGCGTTTTTCAAGGGGCTCCTAAGTTTGACACAGAAAAATATAAATTAATTCTAAAAGTTCAAAGTAACATCCACCAGTTTTCAAAGATTTACCGTAGTGTCTGGTTCAGGAATGCTGACTCCATTGAAGAAAACATTGGACCGAAACACCTGCTGATGTCGGGGGATCAGGTCACCTGGTATGGAAAAAAGACAATGTTTTATTAAATGATGTTTAGAATGATAAATGTGTTGTCAGTTAGTCTTTTTGTAGGCATAATCTAAATGTAAGAGCATTTCCCAACAAATTATCTAAAACTAACTAAAAAAATCATATTAAAATTATGGGACATAGGATCATGCTTGTTCGAGCCTACTGAATTTGGGCAGGCAGACAGAATACGTATAAGGTAAAGGCAATGGTAAATGATTCCTTGGGTAACAATCACTGAACTTATCATTATTTGTAGCTATTGTATTGCCAGTATTGACAGTGTTTGATACCTAGAGTCTTCTGAATCAGGTAAAGCTGGTCGACATCAGACTTCCCTGGCCAGAGAGGATTCCCATTGAGCAGTTCAGCAAATACACAGCCCAGAGCCCAAACATCCACAGCAGCCCCATACTGAGTGTCCCCCACCAGCAGCTCAGGGGCCCGATACCAGCGCGTCGCTACATAGTCAGTGTAGTCATCCTCTGGCCCAGCTTAAGCACAAAGAGAAAACCAGGGAATACTGAATAATAGACACTAAATAGCAGGTACATTGTAGAGAAAGGGATTACAAGGCTCACTGAATGACTTCATGTTAAGGTATGGAAACATAACACTGAAACCCAAGGCAGTGAGGGTAAACAGAGACACGCCACACACAGGTGCACTAACTGGCTCAATGCCCCTCCTATGCAATTGATTCGCTCAAACGCTGAAAGTGAGGAGGCAGCAGGAGCTGATATAAGGCCCGTGCTGAATAAGTCATCAGTGGCACATTAACTCTAAATGCTCATAAATGCACTGCTCTCTGGGTGACCTACTCAGGATCCGAGCAAAGCCAAAGTCACACAGTTTGATCACGCCAGTTTTGGTCAGAAGGATGTTTTCTGGTTTGACGTCGCGATGGATGCACTGTGAAAAAGTTCAACAAAAGGAAAAAGTGAGAAAAGGGTGAGCCATTTGCAATATTAGTCTTTACATTATTTGTTCAAAACATGACCATATAAGTAATATACATGGCAGAATGGATAATATATAGATGACAGATTTACTATTCTTATGTTCTTGGCAAAAAATCTATAGGGAAATGGCTGGTTTGTTTATTTTGTTTATTATACAGGGACCATGTACAGGAGAATTAAAAAAGAAAACACTGAGATGCAAACAACTAAATAAATGTTTCAGATGCAAAAATATGAACAGCACTGCAGAATAGGCATGATTGATTAAAGTACATTTGTTTTGTAAAAGCTGATGGCAGCAGGTATGTTTTAGTACAATCCCTGCAGAGTTATGTGTAATAAATAAAACATTTATAAATAATAATGTAATACATACATTGTGCTTGTGGCAGAAGTTGACAGCTTGGAGAGTCTGCCACACTATACTTTTGAGCTGGGCCTCGGGGACACTGTGCAGACCAAGAGTGGAGCTCCATTTAAAACACTGGAAGAATTCTATTGACGTGTTAAGTCCTGTCATGTCAGGTACATTCATTATTTGAGTATTTTGAAAAGAAGAAGTGACTCTTTGCTCTGGCTGCTCTGATGGCCAGGGTAACCTTAGGCCTGTCACTAGCGGCAACAGTCCCTTTGTTTCCAGGAGCAGCTAGAGTTTCTGCCGTACGGCCAAGTGGGAAAAGAAAAATGGCTGCAGAGGCGACAGCACACAGTGACATTTACATAGAAACAAGTAGTAGCACCGTGTTGAATGGAGAGATATTATGCTGGGTAAGTCACAGCAAACTGTGCATAGATAATTTTAATCTACGCCTATACTGTTAAATTAAATTGAATATGTAAATATGGATAAGGTGTATGAATGTCAATGATTTACTTAGATTATGAAATTGCATATTGATTATATTTTTATGAGACACTGAATTTTGTTTTTCATGATATGTAAACTAAAATGATCACTATCAGTAGTTGAAGTAGTGAAGTTTACATTTATTTATATCTGTCAATTTGAACTGACCCCCCTTTTTAATGTTCTAAATTTGTCAGTCAAAGCTGTATCCCCCAGAATCACTATTTGTCCAAAATAAATTATATTAAATGATAATCTTTTGTGTAGATAAGCTATAAAAACAACATTTTTCTTTTCAAATATATCCAAACTTGTACACACTGCACAACCTGAGACAAGTTTAGTAACTCTTTAACTTCTCAGACGTCATTATAATCTTTAATCCATGCACTCTGGTAGTTAAACTTACCCTCTGGGGTGTTTGTCCAGCTCATTGAGGACGGTCTGTTCACAAAACTCAAAGACCAAATGCAGCCGTCTTTTCCTCCGAAACACCTCCAGTAGATTCACAAGATTCACATGTTTTAACTGCTGCAAGAAATACAGAGACAGAAACAATTTTAAAACACAAATTATAAGATTACGATCTATATCACTAAGAAAACCATACAAGAGCAAATTAGAATAGGCCTAATAACACATTCTTACCTTTAACATGCGTATTTCTCTCAATGCAATCTTCTTAATGACTGGATCGTCTTCAGATTCCACAAACTTCTTGATGGCAACAATCTGACCGGTGTCTCTGTGTCTGCACTTGAACACCACACCATAGGAACCCTCACCGATTTTGGCAAGCTTTTCATACTTCTCCATTTTCACCTGGCAAATACAAAATTTAAAACCACTTTGAAACATTCAGTAGTAGGCCTATGTAATTCTTGTTTACCATATGCAAGGCAAGGCAAGTTTATTTGTAGAGCACAATTCGCACATAAGGTCATTCAAAGTGATTTACAGAATAAGAAAGACATTAACATCACAATACAACAAATCAAAGCATAAATAATCACAAATAATCATCATAAAATTAACATTACAGGAGAAAAGTGCAGAATAAAAACCTTTGCACCTACTTATAAGATATTAGTTGTACTTTGTATACATGCTTTAACTAAAAAACTTTCTTATGGCATTTTATTCAACAAATTAAGGTGAGATTAAAAACAAAAATAAAATAAACAGAACTCAAACAAAGCAAGGAGCTGCCATTTTCTTAGTAGAGTAGTCTAAACTGATACTGGTTGGGTTTTCAGAAAAATCTACCCCAAATCTCTATGTGCGCCATCATCACAGCCTATACACAGTATACAAGGTTCCTTTACGTTCACTCACTTGCTGCGTGCTTTATCCTCGTCCTGTGCGTCGCCAGTTTCCAGGATGCACTCCAGATATTACCCACCATCTAAATGCAAATTCAATCTTCATCTTTTATTATTTTTCATATTCCACAAATAAGTTGCTGTCCACTTTAGCTCAAGATCCAAAGAACAACTCCTCTGTGTCGTGTGTGCTCTGCCCTCTGCCACTTTGGCCACAGGGAGAAAAGACCCAAGAGCCACAGAGAGCAACGCGACAGCATTCACCACACTCACTACGCACGTTTTAAGACGCACAAAGATAAACTTACGTGGTTACCAGGGAGAACGCCATGTCCGACAGGTGGTAGGCTGCAGGTAGGCGCGCGTGATGGACCTCAGGGGGTTTGTGCTGTAACTTTAGATTAACATAAAGAACATAACGCAATTAATTAATGCTCCACGCGACAAATCACGAACAGTGTTGTCAGAAAAAAAAACAACTAGTTCCTGTCAGTCTAATAACAAAATAGGAGTTGTATTTATTAGAAGGCTGTGTTCTTACACTTACACCACCAGATGGCGTTGTGAACCACCAACAACCACTGGGCCAAGTGAGGAGGCGTTCTTAGTCACTTGGAAGGTAATTTTTACTATTTCACAATCTGTTCTTTAATATTAGCAATATTTTTTTTGTTAAATGTTGATGTTATTGATGTTTAAATCCAGGCTCCAAACTGTTCTGTTTAGCTGTGAATATGATTGAAAGGTTTTTATTCTGCACTCTTCTTTAATATTAATTTTATGATGATTATTTATTATTATTTTAGATTTGTTTGTATTGTGATTTTAATGTCTTTCTTATTCTGTAAAACACTTTGAATTACTTTGTGTACGAATTGTGCTATAGAAAGTTGCTTTGCCTTGCCTACTAGTACTTACTCATGTGCAGTTGGCAGCCAATCACTAATCAATTAGATCCAAATCTGATGCTGTTTTGGGACAAAAAATAAATACATAAATAACCAAAAAAAACCCACCAACAACAACAACAAAACAAAAACAAAACAAACAAAACAAAAACAGCCCAGTGCACCTCATGGCTTTGGCAGTTCCTTATCTCTCACTCATCCTTGGAGAGATGCTTTTGGGGGGCTATCTGTACTGTATCTGTACTGAGAGGGACATCCAGTATGTAAGCTGGTTTTCTAGTAGTGTGCCGTGCAAAACTTACTACTTACTTGTACTTACTTGTCACTCATCAGAGTATCCGGCTATAGTTGATATGACAATGTGTCTCTCTGCAGATAGCTGGTGCTTGCTAGTGGGGACAGGAGCAGATCTGTGTTAAACAGCAGATGTTTTACTCTACGGCCGTTACCCTCATTTCCTGGGCGGAGAGAGCTCCCCACACTATTAGACCAGTAACAGGAACCAGAGAGGAGTTAGGGGGGGGAGGGAGGAAGAGAGGGAGGTAGAGCAAGAGAGTGTAAAGGAAAAGTTATCTAAGCCTACAGCGCCCACAAATCACTTTGTCACCAGCAAGCTCTGACAAGCTCCAGGAGAGAGAGGCAGCGAGGGAGTTAAATACAGAGGAGCAGAGAGAGGAGATCCACATGAGGAAGAAGCTGCAGAAGAGAATACAGCACCTCAGAGACATCCATGGACAGAGGGCATTGACACAAGGCTGACCCGGACAAGTTGTGAGCTAACTGGGACTGCTACTGCTGGGTTTACTGCGCCTGATCTCCGGAAGTCCTCAAGATAAGTCGTACCAAATTTAATGCTGAATTTGAGAGAACTGTGAAATGAGACGTGTTCATATAGTGCAAACAAAAACATTGAGACTTGAATGAGAACCCTTTGTACAAATACAGCTGCACACTGATCACATGCTGTTATGCTAAAAAGAGGTAGTCACAGTCAGGGGCATTGTGTATGTCAGATGCTTCCTGACACTTGTCTTAATAACAGCATAGTGTGATGGCTGTTGAAAGTGATACAATTAAAATCTCTCAAGTGTCAATTTGATCATCTCTAAGTTAACTCAAGTCCCCTGAGAAGTTTGTCTGACCTTTAAGGGAGAGAGGTCAACTGATAAAGCTTTCTATATAAACAAAAAGTTATTATAAACACACGTACGTCATTCAAAAACTATTCAGATTCTGGAAGAAATTTGTCATAATTTGATTGGCTGGCTTTGTTCTGCTGGGTTAATACTGCATGGAACCAGCGTAAAAGTGACTATAACATTCAAGTTCATAGGTTCATTTTGATTCAAGATGATAGAATTGAGCTTTCATTACACGATATGACATTCAGCCAGGCTTTGTAGTAACATTTGACAGCTCCACTCTGGGCATGGTTCACTGTCTGGGACGTCACTGTGTTACCTGCGAGGTTGAGTCAGAAACTGGCTCATCAGTTGAAGCCTGTCTGCCCACTCATAGGATTTCTCCCACCTGCTCACATGCAATGAAGACAGAGGAAGTATTTTTACAGCGGACTGCATTGCCACAATTTGCCAACCTGGGTCACTGAACTTTTTTGGACTCTCCACACTGCTTTGACTATTCTGCTATATGTAAACACCTTGCGTCAGTAACACCTCCTTCTTGGTGATTCACTGTTCCCTAAGCATCCTAAGTTGACGGAGGCAGTAGCTGAGAAAGAATTAACAAGTCAATTGGTGCGTTTGTTGTTGGGACGCCACCATGAGGGTCCTCTTTATGATCATTATGGCAGTGTACTTTTTAGAAAAAGTCAATTCTATGTCGACATGTAAGACTTTAGATCTGGAGATGGTGAAGAAAAAGCGCATAGAGGCGATTAGGAGCCAAATTCTCAGTAAACTGCGTCTGCCCAAAGAACCGGAGCCAGACCAGGCTGGAGACCAGGATGACATCCCAAGCACACTACTGTCCCTGTATAACAGCACCAAGGACCTGCTAAAGGAACAACAGTCACAGGCCCCCACAGTCATCTCCATGGAGCAGGAGGAGGAGGAGTACTTCGCCAAAGTGCTGCACAAGTTTAACATGACTGGTGAGTACAAAGAAAATACTTAAGAACTAGAATACAGTAGTATATAAGACCACATTGTAATGTTGGAGAATTTATTATGTGTAAAAATTGTCCTAAAAATGATTGTGGTATTGGAATTGGTACATAGAGTAATAAGCTCTAGTATCAAAATAGAGTTTGGAATTATAGCTGTGGCAGCATTACAGTGTATAAGACATATGGTTTACTTCTTTCACATATGTTTACTGTAAAAAAGAAAAATGGTTATGGTTGGTTTATATTGGGTATATTGTAGGCTATTTGGCACATATTTTGGTATATTTGTACAAAACTGCCCAACCAACTCAAAATAAAATTTGTAATGTTTTTTTCTAAATATTAACCAAAGTCAGCTTCTTGTGTTAAGGTTTGTTTTTCTTTTTTCTTTTTTTTTTTTTTTTTTTTTTTTTTTTTTTTTTAGATTAATCAGAGTTCAGAAATCTTTTGTCATGAGAAATTGACCTATAATTTGTTGCAAATGTCATTACATAAACTTTACTTTACAACTGCTCCTGCCCAAATGAGTAATCCCTGGCCTTTTTAAAAAGAGCCAAAATTCCAAAACTCGTGTAACGTTTCTCATCTCATCCCAATATCTTCAGGCAGGCTCCAAAGTTCAGAGTTCACAGGCATTACAAGTTAGCAGGGCTAGTTTGTTACATCTGGACTGAAGATTTGAGTAGGTTTCGTTATATCTACGGCATTTTTACTGCTTATTAACATCACTCCTGGCTGGAGCACATGTGCAGTTTGTTCAGCCAACAGAAAATATGGCAATAATTGTGTGTAAGGAGGACTCTGACGGTAAACATATCTTTTTCACTCTTTCTTTGCTCAATTGTTCTGTACATGCCTATACTACTCCCCCAGAGACAGGCGTTCACACTATCCCTGTCTTATCCACCACTTCAAAAGAGATGTGAGTGGATGGACCATTAGTAGGAATCAGCAGCACCAGGAGAGAACAAAGGTGTTTTCAAAATAAGTGGCAGGATTTGGTTCTGCTCAGATGAAAACCAAAAGACGAGCAACCAAACAAAGCTCAGATGAGACAAGACGTGAATAAACTCCTTCACCCTTACCCTGCTGTCTGCCTCTCCGGCCTCTCTCCCTCAGGGAAATGGGGTTTTCCTGTAACTTGAGCTTTGGATTCTCCCATACTAACCCTGCCACTTGTTCTCAATAGGCCTTCATCCCAGCTCTGCCTGTGATAATGTTTATATATTTAATATTACATTTCATTTATATGTTGTTTGTTTGATGTCTGCTGTTTTTCTTTGCCTGGTCATTGCCATTGCATGTTTGTGACAGGGCAGCGTAACGGAAGGAAAGCTCACTGATAGAGTGACTCCGGTGCTAGTGATGCCCATGGGAAACATGTGCTTCCTTATTCTGTGGAAATGCCAGAAACACCCAGTCCGATGGCTATTTGCTATTGTCGCTTAGTTATGTTTAAGCTTGTGTTTCAGTAACTTGTTTAAAGAAATTAAACAGGATTATTTATAAATGTATTTTACTTCTAGTTTAGGGTTTACACAATTTTCCTTGACCCGAGTTTAATCTCTGGCGAGGCTCAGTTTGCTCTTTCCCCTTCTAAAAGAACTTAAAACTAAAATAGATTATTGTTACGGGCAAGTCAGACAAATAAGTACACTAGATTTGATAAATTATTCATCAATAATGAAGTGGTTATTAATAACAGAAACAAACTTTAACTTGATGTCTTGGATAAATGTGTTCTAAAAGTTTTTTCTTTGCAAACAAACACTGTTGATGTAGCCTAGGGTGGTGCATATCTGTGGAAAACACTTGAGAGTTATTAGCATTAGTCCATAATTTTAATCGTAAGGTGGATTACAAAATAACAATGCACTCCTATTCCATCTCAGTAAAGAGGATGTTCTTCCTCAACAGGAAATTAGCTCCAATTAAATTAATCCCATTCTTAGATTTGCATTTGATTTGCCAAACAGAACACATTGCATCACATGTAACTATTGCATGTAAAAGCTTTAATAAAGCCAGTGATCGATGAGTGGGCTATAAGGTGGAGCTGAACGTATCAAGGAGGCAGCATTTAGCGTGGTGCAGGAATCTGGTCCCTCCCTCGGGTAATTACAGAGCTAACACCGTACCTGCCACAACAGCTGTCCTGGGCTTACCTGCCATAGGCCCTGATTCGACAACACAAATCCCTCCACACCCAAGATAGTGCGCACTAGTCTATCCTTACTCCGCACTGTTTATCCATCCCTTAAATTGCACCACTTTAGACCAATATAGGACATTACTTATGTGCAATACAGTCTCAAACTTTTTGCCTCAAGCAGCAACTCAAAACATATTTGTCTCTAATATTGACTGAGTAAAATTAACTAAACAAACTGAAACACACCTCTATATGTACTTCAGTCTAGACCAGAATGATATTGCGATAAAAAAAGAAAAGAAAAAAAATCTAATTGCAATCTGATTCTAAAACAATATATTATTTGGTAATATTGTGTGTTCAACCTTGATCATGTTCTGAGTGAGTGACAGGTGGATTTAACAAATTTCAGCGAGGTGTGGACTCTCAGAAACAGCATATGACTTAAGTTTTGCATGAATGAAAAATTGTCATATTCATTTATATTTATTTTTTGCTACTTCAGTCTAAATCACATAGCTTGACCCATTATTAACTAGAAAAAATTAAATAAAATGCTGACCTTATTTAATTTTTGCAAAGCTCTGTAAGAAACTATAGCATTATGTTATATTCATAGACTACTATTGCATGTAGTACAGATAAGTCTATCACATTACAGCCAATGTAGGAGGGAAATGATCTTATTTCCTGTTTTGCAAGTACTTCTCTAACCCTTAACACATTTTTATACTTATTCAAACTCACACGGAGCTTGACCTCTTTGATGCATCATTCACTCTGCTACTCAGTACAGCACTGTGTGACTGTATATTCACTTTCTTCTTTATGGGTGGAACCAGTAAAATGTCATGTTATTTCCCTTAGCTGTTTTCAGTTCTCTGTCAGCTTCACTGCAAGAGATACACTACATAGAGTATAGTATATATACAGATGGTGGAGCTCATAAATGATAGGGGCAGCTGGGATATGGAGGATCCTGGTACCGTCTTGACAGAACAAGTATGTGGTAGATTCATGCTGTGTAGCCAAACTTCATAAGTGAGTAATTCCTGAATTTGAGGTATGTGCTGTTGACAGGCTGAAACATAGTGAAAAGTCTTGGGCTGCTTCACACCCCAATCTCCAATTTCTCTGTACCTCACCCACTCCACCCCACCCCACACATTCTACGTTCACTAGGGTATTCTTTGGATTTGCGCTTATGCTGAACAAGCCCAATGCTGTTTAATTTGCAAACAAAACTGTAGAAATATCACTTTATTTTGAAAGACTACTGCAAAAGTTCTTTTCCATTTTTTTATTTTCAATTTCTGTAGCATATCTTGACAATAACATAGTGGAGCTTTGCTAAAAACTGGCTAATACTTGCATCTGAACTGTTTGTTATCCATCATTGGTCACTGAACAGCCCATATTTTTAAAAACAGTATATAATAAGAAATATATATATATATATATATATATATATATATATATATATATATATATATATATATATATATATATATATATATATATATATATATATATATATATATATATATATATATATATATATATATATATATATATATATATATATATATATATATATAACCTATACATGTGCTACATTCACATAAGGGAATTCTTTATGTTTTCTTTGGACTTGCTCTTATTTTCTCTCTTTAAATAGGTTTCTCTTGCACTTAGCTTATTGCACTTAATCCTTCTTTAATATCGCAATGGTAGATTTATGGACCCGAAGCCCTAACTTGGCTCTGTTTTTCATCAAACTTTACAGAAGGAATGTTCTTGCTGTCAAGATATGGTCAAACTGAGAAATAAAGTCTCATTACAGTAAAACAACTCTGTGGGCGAGAAAACCACCCCTTTTACAGAGTTTAACAGTAGCTCACGAAAGAATCTGGCATATTTGGCTTAATTATGTTTAATGAACTAGCCCAATTTTGCAGCTTCTATAAACATTTAGACAGTTATTCGGACAATTTAGGCTTGTAATTTTAATGAAGTCAGAAAACAGCATCATTACAAAACTGTTCAAAACTATTCATAGTTTTCAGCTTCCAGTTGTTGGTGACATTTTGACTGTTATAAGATATAAGATATAAGATAAGATATAATATTTTGGTTTAAAGTGTCAGTTGCTATGATAATGGTCCTAGATTTTTATCATTCTGAAACACATGGGTTGAAATTGTTGATCTTTGTATTGTTGGTCTACTAATATGGGCAACTCCAAGGGATGCTTGCAATATAATACTTTTATTAAGTTCATTTAAAAGCTGGCTTCTCTTGTGTACTTTGTGTTATGTGCAGTACCCATTACAGTCAAAATGAGCGATCCATATATTCATAGTACTGGTCGAAAGAACAGGAAGGACATCTTTCTTCAATGCAATACATAATTTGCTGTGGCAACCCAAGTAAAGAGATGAGTTGAATAGGTGAAAAGACTTTCTACTTACAGTTTTTCATTTTGTTCCTTCACAGCAAAAGGCAACAATGAGACAACAATGAACTCCAAACGTGTCTCCATGTACTTCAACATGGCGGACATACGGAGCAGTGTGGGAGACTACCGGCTGCTCACCACAGCCGAGCTGCGTATGCTCATCAAACACACTACTATTCCCACAGAGCAGCGCGTGGAGCTGTACCAGGGCTTGGGTCCCTCTGCACGCTACCTGGCATCACGATTCATCAGCAACCAGATGAAAGACAAGTGGCTGTCTTTTGATGTCACAGAGACACTGCAGAGCTGGTTAAAAGACAACGGTGAGAATGATATAATCTAGTTTAATAGTATTGTCTGATAATCACAATTTCATGATGATAATCATGAAATGTAGACATGTTGATTACCAATACTGTGTCTAAATAGCAGTCAAATCCTTAAATCAACACCGTGTAACTACCTGGAGGTGCCACATCCTTTGTATGATTTCATGGAAATAGAAAGGTAATGCCATATTTTGGAACATTCTCCATTCTCATCCCATTTTGTGGAAAATATATAACATTTCAATGGAGACGAGCAGGTAGAGACCCTCCTCCAGGCCAAATGAGAGTCAGGTCAAGTTTTTTCAGTATTATTACAACAACAACAAAAAAAATGCTTTTATTTCAGTCTACTTTTTGGGCTAAAAGGTTACACGGTGGGGCTTTAATTTATTTTCATTCACATTATATTACACAATTATATGAAATCAAACGTTCTAAATAAAAGCACACTAACCCTAGTCCTGATCACTGTTATCAATTGACCAAATATTGACCCCTAACTTGGACTAGTTGAAGCTGAATTAACCTGTTGATATTTGTGTTTAGACGACGAACAGGGCTTTCAACTCTGGCTCTTCTGTGAATGTGACTCTGTACGTGGGGACACCCGCTTCAGTTTTGAAATTTCTGGGATTCAGAACGGGAGAGGAGACACGGCCGCACTAAAAGCAAGGGCACAACAACCTCCTTATATCCTCACCATGTCCATCCCTCAAAATGTCAGCAGCCACCCCACGTCTCGCAGTAAACGCTCCACTGACTCGAAGGACACCTGCCCAGCGTAAGGAGGACTTTTACTGCCTACTTATTTCAATTGACCAAATTACTTGACAACTGGTTTGCTCTGGCAACTACATAATAGGGCATTCAAAAAAAGACTCTTAGGAATGGGCAATATTGACATAAAAAATATTTATCAATATTTTTGGGTAATTCAACAGGAATGTGGTAAGTCATTAGTTGAGGTGTAATATTTGTGTGTAAAATTAAGATTACCACATGAACTTGTTTCATATTAAAATTTTTAGTCAGGTCTTTTTGCAGCATGTCGATATGTTTTTTTTGTAAAAACAATATATTCAAATTTGGCGTATCTTCCAAACAACATTGACAATATGAATGATAATGTATTATCTTGTCCACCTCAGCCTCTTCCTATTGAGTTACTTAAAAAAAAAAAAAAAAAAACCCTGCTAAAACTTGCTATTTTTATCCATCATTGGTCACTGAATAGCCCATTAAAAAAAAAAAAAAACACACTTCAGAATATGAACTAGATCCATGGGTGAATATGGCCTATATATACGTAATCCATAAGAATATTAAAATACATAATGAGTAAAGATAAGCATTACCTGTCTTGACTTGTTTGCACTTTTGTCCTCAGCCAGACAGAAACATGCTGTGTGCGGAGTTTGTACATTGACTTCAGGAGGGATTTAGGCTGGAAGTGGATCCACAAGCCCACGGGCTACCACGCCAATTACTGCATGGGCTCCTGCACTTACATCTGGAACGCTGAAAACAAATATTCACAGGTAAGGACTGGTATGACTTCTGTGTCACACTTTTTGGACTAATATTTTTTTATGACTTAGCTATTAAAATGTGTTTGGCATTGATTGTGTAGTGGTGAAATTCATGCTCAGTTGGGGTTAGCTGTTGCTTGAGCGATATAATTGTTTACAGATCTTGGCCCTGTACAAACATCACAACCCAGGAGCCTCAGCCCAACCGTGCTGCGTTCCACAAAGCTTAGAGCCACTGCCAATTCTCTACTACGTGGGCCGGCAACACAAGGTACCGATACCACATCACAGGGCTTGTCATGCTACTGCTATGTGTTTGAAGACGAGTTTTAATATTGGTGTTGATTTTCACTTTTAGGTGGAACAGCTGTCCAATATGATCGTGAAGTCCTGCAAGTGTAGCTAAAAATACATAGCGGCGTGGAGCGTTGGCACACAAGGATATACAACAGAGAAGGATGAAAGGAGTTTTGTTTGAGACTCGAGGCTCCGACAAAGGAATATTTAAAACCATCTGGATCGCTTGTGGTCCAGTTTTCCTCCTGTGATCCATGACATTGTTGTTATGGATGCAGACAAAAGCATAGACTCCTGTATAGGTAGTATTTTCCATGTCTGAACTGACGTGAAAGTGGTCAAAATATACATGTTGAAATTAATTTATTTTGTAGATTAAAAGTGCATTTTACATTTATTTTATTACAAATGTGGATAAAGCCTGGACCAAATGAACTTTGATGGAAGATAAGCCATTTCTTTAGGACATTTGAGACTTCCTTACAAGGGCATATTTATGGTGCTTTAACTGAGGTATGGAATTAAGTGCCATGAAAGATACCTGTAATGACGCAGGTGTTCAGGGCAGCAAAGGGACTGTCCAACTGAGGGGAATTCCTACAACTGAAGTTACTCACAAACCGTCCATCACCTTCACTTTCCACAATGTTACTGTTTGTTAGGAGAGATTTGTGTTGCCTTAGTGGTTTACTGCTTCAGTTTTGGGCAGATATCACGTACTAGTTCTATCATCATATCAGAAACAATAAATGTTCATCTGAAGGTTAAAGATGTAGTACACACAGGAAAGTTTACTCTTTTTTAAATGCACTTACGATTTGTACTGGTAAAAATGTTAAAATATGAAATAAAGTAAATGTTGTTTGCATTTTCTGAGAGTAATATTGGGACTAAGAGAGGTCACAAACTTTAATCGCGATCCTAATACTCCAAAAGTTAGGATGCTGTGTAAAAACAACATACAACATACATACCCAGAAACTCAGAAGATTTGACCATTAATTCCCTTTTTATGTTTTTTTATGGGGACATGTTTCTTTTCAGGTGGGTGTTGTTTTTTCAAGAGGCAAACAAAGCAATTCGCTAAACAGTAAAAAACTAACAAACCTGAGGATTCTTTTTTATGAGATCATAAATGGAATATCTTGACATTTAAACATACATTTTTAAAATTCATTACAAAAACAAAAATCATTGGGATAGAAGTAACAGGGCTGCAAGGAAGTGTTGTTAAAAAGTAGAATTTTGAAGCTGTACAAGGCCATAAACTGTTATGGCACTAGGCAGTTGTAAATCATGCTTGCTGTGTTACAGGTGTGTGTTGGACACCTGGTAAAGTGGCCAATAGTTATACCCCATGTCAGAGTTCACCTGCTCTTGTAACTTAAGCTATTGGGAGGGTTTTTCACTACTACCCCATGTGACACCTCTACCTCCACCCTGGCTGCCCCACCCCTCCCCAGTACACAGGGGATTACTGGCAGCACACGAGGCTGGATTGGGAATGAGGGGAGCAGGTCTGGGCGCGTTGGTAAGCCATAGTCTTAAGGGCAATGACTGCATGGAAAATAAAACACACACACACATCGTATACACATGCACGTGAACCCACTGACACCCCACTGACGCTCCAGCATGTCAACATCGAATGCTTCACATTGTAGGCTTCATATTAGAGAATAGTGTCAGGGTCTCTCTGTGCATCAGATGACAGGGAGGTGTGCCAGCTTGTTCCATAGCTTTAAGCAGATCACAGAAGCTTAGGCTCTGTTTGTCTCCAGGGGGCTATTTTTGACAACAATATCAGCGTAATGTATACATGTCACCGAATAGTATAGTTTTAGATTACAGAAGGATTTAAAGGTGCACTGTGCAACTGCCACCTGCATTGAGATGTTATTGCTTTACCTGGAATGTTCCCCAGTTTTGGTATTAATTTTTGAGCCATAAAGTAATCTGTAATTCAATAAATACAAGATAGATAAGGTTAATGTCACAATGTGCAACAATCCAAGCAAAAAAATTACATTCCTGGAGACGAGCAGCATTTGGTGAAAATATATAGCCTTTTCCTTGTGTTTTACTGGAAACTCGAGGTAATTTTCCATCGTAATGGCACATTCAAGAGATAGAAGATTGAGAAATTTGGCACTAAAATAATTCTAATTTAAAAGGTCTTGTGCAATGTATTGTTGTAGCTTTGTGTATGTTGTATAACTCAGAAAAATAGCCTGCTCATAAAACCATTATCATATCTATGTTGACAATCCAGACAGACATTACAGAGTTACAGGATTGTAAAAGAACAATAGACACTGTGTAAGGTTGCCAACATAGGTGTAATTGTTCTGTTAAAGGTTTTCCCCTAGAAAACAGACTCATTACTATAAGCAAACAGGAAAAACCAAGAGGATGGATGAAATTTAAAGAAACTTCCCAGTTGTGACAGCCCCTGTGCTGTGACCTGTTTCACTTTCACTGCACAGAGCAAACAAAGAGAATGAGTGTCAAGAGAGACATAAATCTCCTATAATGCAACTGTCCCAGGGGGCAGTCGAAAAGCAGGACCGTCCCGCTTCAGATCCTGTTCGTTTCTCCGCAGCTGCTTCCTCTAAGGCCCATGGGCGTTTGAAAGGGACAAACCGTGAACACCTCTCGAGTGTAGCAATACCCATCGCAGTGCACGCAAACAATGTAAAAGAGGCCACTTGAAGCTCTTGTGTTGTATGCTAGTGTTACAGATACGAGTGGCAGAGGAGAAAGAGAGCTGTCTCTGTGTTACAAGTCTAAACAGGTGTTCCATTTAAAGCTAACAGGACACACGTGCCGGCTTTTTATGAACCAATGAGTAAGAGGAACATTGTTGTTGTGGATAAGTCATTCACTTTTCACATAATTGCTTCTTTGATTACTGACATGTGCACCCCCATTTCACTAGCCCAGCTTAATGTAATGCCTGAATCATCTTTCCTTTGAGCCTTTGAGTTAACAAAGTAAAGCTGCCATAGTAAACATATGCAGAGTCTGTTTTAATGACCAACCTGTTCAAAATTAGGACTGGGCCATATAACAAAAAGAATCTCCTACGTATTCTCCCTCAATCACAATTTTATTTTATTTTGTACTATTAAAACCAAATAAGAATGACTTTTAATGTAATTTCCTGGACATAAACAAGACAGATTTAAATAATGGGCATTTTAAACAAACAGATAAAGTCCTCATGACAGATGTTTGGCTGTGGACGTCTCAACTAAAGACTCAAGCTTAAATCACTACTGACGATTGTAGATGACTAAATCTTGATGTCAATTAAAATTTGATTAATTGGCCTAATTATATGTCCCAAGTTTTTTGTTACATGTGGTTGTTAAAAGTAGACCAGTGCAGCAACACACTGGCTTTGGATGGGGCCGGTTCTGACCTTAATAACAGGGGCTGGTGTCCTGCTGCTGCTCAGCTCTGCTCCACAAACACACAGCTGCTCAAGGCCATTGTTGCTGCAGGTGCTCATTCTGTGGACACACTCACAACAAAAATATACACCTTTTCCTTCTCCTGTAAGCACTGTTATGTTACATCTAGAGTCTTTAATTTAAAAAAAAGGAAAACTTTAAACCAAATATTATTATCACAAATTTAATTTCAATTAACTCTGCTGACAGCTCATGTGGCTTGTATAAAAGAGGAGTAGTTTTTGCAATATTGTAATGTAAGTCGGGTTTGTCTAGAGATATAAATATCAAGTGAAAAAGACACTATTCCATGTGAACTGTAAAGAGTAAATAACTGTGCCGGATTTCTCAATGAAAACAGTGAAAAGGTGAAAGGCCCCTCCACCTGTCTTGTCTCCAGCCCTCATCGCTCCACTAACACCTGTAGTTAAATCCCAGATGTTTTTCAGCACCTGAGTCAGCAGACCGTATATCGTTCTACATCTTTCTCTCTCATCACTTTGCCAACTCTTTGAAGATACTCCACAATAAAGAAGACAAGTGATAGATGTGGATAAAATCGATGTACAGGGAGGGGAACATTCAGACCACACATGCTTTACTGTTTAGTTGACATTTGACATAGAATAATGAGGTTAAAGTGCAGGTTTTCATGTTTTTCCCCATCTTTACTTGGTTTGGTGGGATAGTACCAGTGGTAAATATTTGTCAAGGTTTTACACCAGTTAAGTGGCAAATTGCAGAAAAAAGAAGAAAAGTACAAAAATACAGGAAGTAACGTTAACTTCTAAAACATAATCCTTTTACCACCCATGTCATCCATACCAAATATTGCATATAAAGTGCAGAGATATTTAATGCCCAAGGAATGCATTTTACAGTTTAAACCTTCATTTAACATAATAAAGGTGACGCATCTCAAGGGGCTATCCAAAAATAAATACATACCATTTTGACATCCTTTGGCCCATGTTAACTTTGTAAACAGTAATGTAATTAGGCTACTTCTACCTACGTCACATCATCCGCACATGCACAACCAGGAAGTACAATTATAAACCTCACCAAAAGAGGTACTGTACCCAACCGCGGCATAATTTATTGCCAAGAAAAAACTAGGATGAATTTTTAGTGCAATCTTAATCTTATATAATCAGGTTAACGATGTTTTAGTGAAATGAGTTGTCTAACCGGTGCACTTTAAAGCATACCTAGCCAATGGTACAAAGTACTTTTGAGAACGCTAACATATCCAGTAGCTAACATCATTGTTTTAATACCCAGTGGATCAAAGTCAAAGGAGAAACTTTAACCCTCTTCAAAGTGAAAAGTACAAAGGGAAAGTATGATAAACAATGTGTGAGCGTCTGAGTGGTTTTAAGCCCTGACTCATAGACCGGACCTCAGCAAGTGTTTTCTAAAAAAGGAAAGGTACCAATTACATTAGGAGGTGATGCCCCTCCTTTCCTTCCTGCTCTTTTCTCCTTCTCCCTCTTGCTTTGCTTCACTGAATTCTCAAGTCCAATCCCAAGCCCTTTGATAACACACATCTAGAGTCCATTTGCACAGAGAGGGATTTCTGAATAATTGTGTAATCGCTCAGAACAAATGGAGTATGACAACAGGACGGGAGAAGGAAGCTGGATGGTCCCTGAGCTGCCTGATAAACATCAGTGTAGGAAATACCCTCTTTATGTAGTTTCAGTTTTATGGGTGACAGTGGCTCAGAGGTTAGTGTATTAGTCTAACAAATTCAATGTGCAGTGGTTTGAACATTCTCAGCCCAAGTACATACTCTGATGAATCTTTCACCACACCAAGACACTTCACCCACCATGTCTTTGTGATTGATGGTTGGAGGACAATGGGCGCAGATTGGTAGCCTCAATTCCACTGCAAAGCACTCTGAGTATCTCAAAAGGCACTATAAAAATCCAAGACATTACTATAGTTTTTCCTAATCCAATTCCTAACCACTGTTTCCTTGGAGTCACCATGGCAGAACTTCACCAGCCTGACCTTCCAGATTACATTCTTCACTAAGATACTAAGTTTGAAATGTAATTTTAGCATGGAAAAATTGTCAACTCAAATGGCTTATTGGGAAACAAACTTTGCATAGCTCAGCCATTTTAATAATCCGATTTTGATCTACCTGCATGGAAAAACAACATGCCTGTAGTAGAATTAGTGCAAAAAGAATACATCATCTTATTTTTGTATATGTCAGGGCTTCTATCTAACTTTACGCTCTGGGAAAAATAAATAAATAAATAAAAGTTTTATCATTATTTGTTTTTATTATTATTCTAATATGTGTATCCAGGTTTGGGACAAGAATAAGGAGTACACTGACTCCCTTGTGACTATGGTGTTACCCGATTCAACAGCGGCATGACTTTGGACCAGACCAGTGACCAGTGAGTTATTGTGGCTGATAAAAGTGCAGGCGTGCTGTGGGCAGCTTTCATGTGTCCGTAAACCCCCCTGGAGAACTGGACTGAAACACAGCCTTGACCCTCAGCGGCGGGTTAAACTATGTTCAATCACACACTATTAGTCATCCTCCAACCTCTCCTGACACCAGTGTGAAAGGCTGAAAACTTATATAGGCGCTGCTGTTAAAGTGCCCGCGCAGGATAGAGAGATAAAACATGGTGGTGTTGACTCTGTGACCCTTAATTGGATAAATGGTAGGTCATGGAGAGGGTTATCGAGTGTAGCTTTGTGCTCGGTCTGGTTTCTATTATTCAGCTGTGAAGTGAGGCCTTCTGTGGCAGTGGGCTTTATACTGTTTTGATGGCCGTACAAGGGTTATGACAGCAAGAGAGAGGGCCTGGTCTTAGTCTGTCAGCTAAGAGCGCTTTGGGACATTAGGTCAGTGTGCACCCAGCCCACCTACTCCCACCATGTCCCCCCCTTGTTCAAATTCCCAAATGAGCCACAGATTCCAACTTCATCTCCTTCTTTGTTTATGACACGCCATGCCTTTGAAGATGAATGCTTAAGAGGAATAGGGATGTGCATGTGTGCCGAATTCATAAATGTTTCTGGATTACACAAATCAGAAGGGTGTGCAGCACAGATTGGATGCACCTGAGCAGGTATGACTAGGGCATAGTACACATGTGTTAAACAGCTGCTAAAGAAACTGCAGATGTAGTTGAAAGAGGTGGGTGGAGGAGAAAATGATGAGTCACAAACAAATTTATGATTTTTTTTTTTTTTTTTTTTTTTTTAATGACTAAGACAAAGTGAGTTGTAAAGAAGACGTTGCTACACCAGTGGGCTTTTTGATTGAGTTTGTGCATGGAGTTAACTGGTCACTATCAAAACCTTTAAAGTGGCACTGAATTACAAAGCCACAAATACGCAATTTATATGCAATAAAATTAAACAGACGAGGACACACACCCCTCCACACACACACACACACACACACACACACACACACACACACTATTTTCCATATAACTTCATGCTGTGAGTGTGCTTAATTTGGGTTTGTGGGATATGCTACGAACATTTACTGAAGAATTTGCCTGAATTGGACAAAAAGCAGAGCTGAACAGACCACCATGCTTGTTTACGTTATGACTCAACAACTTTAAGTTTGTGAATGAGTTTATATCTTGGAAACAGAGAGAATATTTTATCTTCTGCATATAGGGAGCCTAATAAAGTACACAACATTAGAGAGCACAGTAGACTCTTAAGTTTACACTGAAGGGTGAGCAATATGGCCTAATTCCATATGACAGTGAATTTGGAGTTGGGTTTCAGAGCCCAGCTGTGTGTGGAGGAGAGGCCAACTATATCTAGTCGGTAAAACTCAACCTCCCGCACAAGCTCAGGCTCCTTCCCCCCAGTGAGGTAAGATTCCATGTCTCTAGAGCCAGTTGTTGCGTCTCTCTGCACTGGCCCCTTAAGAATCCTCCTGCAGGTAATAAGTCCGTGGGAGGATGGCCCCACATTGCTCCTTCCCCATGTGGGACGGCGTGGCCACCAGATGCTCGACGTCGGGCACTCACCACAGGCCTGACCCCAGGGTGGGGCCCCATTGACGAAAAACAGGGCAACGTAACTGGCCTTGTTTGTGAACTTGTCATGAAGGGCTTCTGAACCATCTGACCCATCCCGTTGGACCTGTTTTTCATGGGTGACCCTAGCAGGGGCATGAAGTCTCTGACAACTTAGCTCCCAGGATCATTCGGGCACTGAACCCCTACATCACGTTAAGATGGAGGTTCAAGGAGGTGAGTGGGCCAAGTGTGCTGCAGCTCTTGCAGTTGCAGAGGCAAAAACTCAGGGTTGGAAGGAGTTTGGGGTGGCCATTGAGGAGGACTATTGGTCAGTCTCAAAGACATTCTGGCAAACAGTCAGATGCCTCAGGAGTGGGAAGCAGTGCTTCACCAACACTGTTTACAGTGTGGGTGGAGAGCTGCTAACCTCAACTGGGGATGTTACATGTTATTGAGTGGAAAGAAAACTTCAATCCTACCATCACGTCTTCTAAGGAAGAAGCAGAGGCTGGGGACTCAAGGGCAGACTCATTCATTGCCCAAGCTGAAGTTACTGAGGTGGTTGGCAAGCTCCTTGGTGGGAAGGCACCGGGGGTGGACGAGATCATCCAGAGCATCTTGAATCTCTGGATGTTGTAAGCCGTCTTGGCTGACACGCCTTTGCAACATCAAGTGGTGGTTGGGGACAGTGCCTCTGAATTAGCAGACTGGGGCAGTGGTTTCTCTTTTTAAGAAGGGGGACTCGATGGTTTGTTTCAACTACAAGGAAATCACACTCCTCAGCCTCCCTGGTAAGATCTATTCCAGGGTACTGGAGAGAAGAATCCGATAGTCAAACCGATAGTCAAACCTCGCATTCAGGAGGAGCAGTATGGTTTTTGTCCTAGCCACAAAACATTGGACCAGCTCTATATCCTCCATCAGGTGCTCAAGGATCATGGAAATTTGTCCAACCAGTCCACTTGGGCTTTATTGACTGTGTCCCTCATGTTGTCCTTTGGAGGTGCTGTGGGAATATGGGGTCCATATGTCCTGTATGACCAGAGCAGGAGCTGTTTTCGCACTGCCGGCAATAGTCAGACCTGTTCTCAATGCTTTTTGGACTCCACCAGGACTGCTCTTTTGTCACAGTTTTTTGTATTAATTGAATTTCTAGGTGCAGTCAGGGGTCACAGGGGTCTGCGTTTGATACCAAAGGATCTCATCTCTTTTATTTGCAGATGTTGTCTTGATGGCTTCATCAGACAGGACCTGCAACATGCACTGGTTTGCAGCCGAGTGTGAAGCAGCTGAGATGAAAATCAGCTCCTCCAAATCCGAGGCCATGGTTTTCAACTGAAAAAAGGTGGCTTGCCCTCTCCTAGTTAGTGGAGAGCATCTACAGTGATGCGGTCACTGTATCAGACTGTTGTGGTAAAGGAGCTGAGTCGAAAGGTAAAGCTCTCAATTTACCGGTAATCTACATTCCTACTTTCACCTATGGCCATGAGCTTTGGGTAATAACTGAACAAGATTGTGGATACAAGTGGTCAAAATAGGTTACCTCCGCAGGGTGGCTGGGCGCTCCCTTAGAGATCGTGTAAGGAGCTCACTGGTCCACGTTGAGAGAAGCCAGCTGAGGTGATTTGGGCATCTGTTGCCCATACTTACATTGCTTACAGTAACTTCAAGGTATAAGCTTTAAGGTATAAACAAAGAAGTGTCACCACAAATGAATATTAAAAACTTTTGATCTATAGAAATGCATAATGGCATTTATGAACATGGTTTTGTCATTCTAGATAATGATTAATAAAATTGCTGTTAATATACCAATCACTCCATCAGAGCAAGGTTAACCAAGAAGTAGATACATAGGAAAATGTAGATGACATTATAGATGGCGGTATCTGAGCATTTGCAGTTATAGTAAACAAAAGCATTAACAATTTACCCGTCTTTCAAGACAGGATCAGATGGGATCACTATTAAGTTTTATACCACCATAACGCCCACCTCTTCTTTTACTTATGATCAATACAGGCATGTGTGTTTATTTGCCTCATTTTAAAGCCATACACACGTATAGGACACTGAGTAAATGCACATTCCACATGTGGACAACACACGTAACCAAATGGAAAAAGACAGGGATAACAGAGCACAGACTTCAGAGAGAAAAGCACAAATTTAAACCAGTCTGCACTGTGGCATTGGCACCACAGCATTTCCCTCTGGCATATCTGAAACATACAGAAATTAAATTCATCCACTGAGGGACTGACTGTTATTAAGTTAATATAGTTTTCCACAGCGGTAATAATTGGGAATCATTCTGTTCAAAGATTCCACTTGAGTCCAGCTCGGCACCGCAGCACACTTCATCTTGAGTAACAGCAGTGAGTGTGGTCTGTAGCTTTAGATACACCCGCTGCACTCGGCTCTCAAATAGGTACAAAGCAGCCGTGCACCGTAAAGAGCACCTACATCTAACACCACTACCTCCCTCTGGCCACCCAAGAGAACAGGATGTGAACTAATACTTAACAGTGAGAAATCATACTCCCCTTGATATAAAGTCCAGTTGGAAAGAATGCGGTCAGATAGAAGTCACCCAAAGGTCTGTCAGTATAGTTAATGCAAAAACTGACAGGAAAGTCCGGTGGTAAGAGCAACAGGAAAAGGAAATTCTCCCCCACAGCATCCTGGATGGTTAAATGTGACTGGATATTTTGAGACCCTGTTTGTAAAGACAAGTTTTCATGTTTTTGTTATTATTATTTGGTTTGGTGTGATAGTATATGTCGGACATATTTACCATAGTTTATATTTATGTCAGTTAAGGCGCAGTGGGGAAAAAAGTTTGTTTGCTATACAATTGGAATTACCACTGTGTATGTCATATCTGCTGTCCAAGTCCAACCAGGAAGTAAAATTATAAACTTCACCAAAATAAAAATTTAAAAATTAAAAAACCTGCAAGACATTAAGTTAAAATCTTAAATATAATTTGGTTGCAACATTTTAGTGAAATGTCAGTCTAACATGTCATATGTACTTTGAGTCTGCATTTGTTAGTCACAGCAGCTAAGATTTAGTGACTCAGTATGTCTACAGAGGCAATGGGAAAGTTATTTTGTTCATATATTTACTGTCGCTCTTGAAATATGTGATATGTCTGTCTGTGTTGCTTGTTTGTTATTACTGTCTCACCACGGCTATTCACGCCACTTAAGACAATTTATCCCCTCTAGACGGAACTGGGGTGGTTTTTTCGACGAGTTTGTTTGTTGAGACCCATTGAGCTCTTCCTCCTCTTTCAAGTCCTGTAGTCATATAATGGTCAGAGTGTGTGCACGCAGACATCCTGAGTCAGTCGTGAGGCAGGTCGCTCAGTCACTGTGGGAAAGCCTGACCAGGAGAGGACCGCACCGGGGCTCATGGCTCATGCACAGTAGGAGCGCGGCGTGCCATGTAAAATAAACCGGCTGTCACAACATGTCAACACTACTATAAAGCAGCATAAAAACAAGAACCGCACACACAGATTCGGTCTTTGCACCTCTGTCACATTGACCAAAAATCCCCGAAAGCTCTTTCTGCTTTTACAAGCTTAACTGCCACCGTCTGCTATTTAGCACGTTCTATTGGTTTGGACCACCATGCCAACCCCATCAAGTCTAACTTTGATTCCTTTTCTTCTCTCTCCTGCTGATGGGAATCCAGCTTCAGTTCAATTTATACAACCACATCAATCTAAATTATATAAGTGCTAACACTCAGAGGTCTAAAACTGTACACCTTTAGTGGTTTGTCAATGAATCACCACAATTTGTATTAGTCAACTAATCATTCTCCTCAACTTGAAAATTTATATATATATATATATATATTTATAAACTGGTCAGGTTTAAAGAGCTGAAACTATGTCAATAAATAAAAGCCAGGCCAAAACCACAGCCCAACATCCACACCAAACACTAATCAATTCTTCCTGGGCCCATTACAGACCGTTTCTCAAAAATCATAAAATCAGACCATTCCTTCAGCAAACAGACAGAGACATGCAAACAAACCATTGAAAGAAGACATCTTTTCTTTGGCAAATATGTTTAACCAAACAACAATGCACTTGTTACTAGTAATACATTTGACCTTCATCTTACATATAGCCTTTTGGCTATACACATATTTTCCATATACTTCCCAATCTAATCCTTCCTTTTTCATCTGCCTACATTGTCTGTGTCTTGAAGCCACACATGTATCCAGCCATTTAGTTAAATTCCTCATTTCCTGTTTGGGGTGTGTATCAGATTCCTTGTTCCTGTGGCCATGACACATCGAACATCTGAGTGGCACTAATTCTAGCAAAGACAGAATTTTAAAAATTGTGACGGGCTAAAACTATATTTAAACATACCATTCTCTTATAAAAACAAAAAAAGCTAAAGAAAAAAAAAAGAAAATCTGAAAATAAATGCTAATAAGATGAGATGAGTCCATACAAAACAATACTTAATTGTTGAACTGTTAATGTAAGTATCTTGGCTGCTTTTACTTTTGGTAATTACATTTATAATTATTCTAATTGTATGGTAAGTCATTTTCTAAATTTCCTTTTAATGATGCTGTGGTGCCACTCAACAAGGTTTGTTGCCCAATAAAACAGTGTCCAAATGGGCTTTTCCACAGTTAGCGTTTGTATCCTAATAAGCAAATCATTGTATTAGCTGTACATAGTGGTACAACACAACTAAGATACTGAAAGTCACTTTTAAATAATGGCAAGGTATATAGGGTGAATCCATGTCTTTTGGTTCGCAGGGTAATTACCACTCATGGTAATACCCTTTAATAAGATTAGATTTAGTTAGTTTATGTTTCTTGCTCTGATTTGGGGCTGAATGTTTATTCTAGCAATAGTTCTGGTTACACAGTATCCTGAGATAAAACAGGCATAGAATAATTACCTACTTTAGTCATGCTTCAGATTCTAGCTGAAATGTATGCAGGGATGAGATGGATTAACAAGTTAAATGATAAATAACATCTTTCTACAACTAGAATCTACTATTTGTTGCATATTCATTGTATGTGTTCTTTTTGCATGCCATGAGACTAACTCCACATATTTCATTGGTAACAGCTCAGTAACAGAAATAAACAGACACAAAACAAAATATAAACACAATTACTTATAACTCTGCCCAAGCCCCCTGTATCCAGGGAAGTAGCTGGTCCAAGGAACACATGAGAGTTTTAATGTGGAAAGGTAAATGTAGTAGACGTGTTCAACAGGTATGCAACACGTTCTGTTTTCCACTTACAAATCGTTTCCAACTCTTTACTGTGTAGCACAAAAAGTGTGTGTACTAACCAGCCATATTATTAGGTAAACATGTTCTAAAGTTTCTAACTATGAATGTGTAATCAAATATGTGAATATGTGTAGTGTTGCAATTCCCATCATTCAAGTATTTTCACCACAGTATTGCAAACCTTAAATTTTCTCAGTATGATCTTATAGATCAACACTAATTTCAGTGTAGATTTTTAAAAAATGTATTGGATAAATTTTGTGAAGCCCTGTGAAACAGCTGTTACAATTTTGAGCTCTACAAAAATACAATGAAGTGAACAATATGGAAACTAATATTATCACCCACATGTTTCTTTATATTTACTAGGATCAGCAGGAGATTACACGGACAAGGATGGATAACTTCAATAATGTAATAATTGCAAATCACAGACTATTCTAGCAACAATTCTTCCTACCTAGCAGGTCTTGTTAGGCAAGACAATGAAAAAGAAATTCTTCTTCAACTGATCTTTGATTCAGCGAAAAGTGCTTCGATGTTAGGAAAACATATGGTTTGAATAAGTGTGCCCCCCACAGTTCCCCTTAAGCCAAACTCTCATTAGTGAATTATGTGGACAGGGCTGAGGAGAGGTAGAGCACGACTCATGCTACAAAATATTGGCAAAATCCAGACAGTTAAAGGGGAGGAGCTTTAAAGGGGGTGTTCACCTTCACTGCACAACACAACAGGATAATAAATAGTTAGGAAGTCGGCAATAGGCCCATATTACATACATTTACTTCATACTGACTAGGCCTCATCATTCAATAGCTCCCAGCCCAGGAATGTCACTCACTTCTCCCCTTGACCTTTATTGCTCCCTTACTTTAGTTGCTCATATATCTCCATGCTTGTGCATTTGTGTATGTTCAAACTTTCTCAGGACCTCTTCCAAAGCCCACGCTCATGCACTATGTATGGACCCAAGAGAACAGCTATTTCTCTCCAGTACTTGTCCTCCCACAATGTCTCTCCCACTCACTGTCTGCGTTTACACTTTCTTATTGGGTTGTTGTACCAGTCTAAATTAGTTATGGCTCAGATAAGATAAACTAGAGAGGGGAAAGTGAACTCACACTTGGGGTTAATTTTTGCTCAACACAGATGCCATGAGTCACTGGGCTGTGCGACCTCTTACTTCATATGAGTCAGAGCAGCAGGCTGGACAGTCTCCTTTGTGTCACACTCGACTTCGAAATGTCTCTTAATCTGAAAAACCTCAGGCACAAACAATCACCCACTCAACCACAATATTGCTATTTTAAGGCTTGATGAACTTGTATTGTATGGTATAACTTGTATTTTGTCTGACTTTGATTTTTTGAAAGCTATTTGTCAGAAGATTAAGTGATTTGGGAGGTTTCTGGTATTTCTTTTCAGAAAGATCCATGAGGTAGGCACACCTTGTCCCAGATCATGTAAAGATGTGCTAATTGACATAACTGTGGTCTTAACAGTATTCTGTGGTTGGTTAGTACTTACTGTGCACCCTCCACCCCAAGGCATCTGTAGAACATAACACACACTTCAACCATAATGTTACTACAGTAGAACAAACGGCATATTAAATAATTAATGCGCCAGAAAAGATGCTACTCATTTTGTCATCTCATAGTATCATTCTAAAAGTTCTCTCAAATAATTCAAAACAAAGTTCTAGTAGTCTTGCTAAACAGAGAATAGGCTGACACCTAGTGGTTGTCTAATGATAACACTCTAAATTTTGCTTTGAAATTATAATAAGTTTCCCAAGCATTTATATGGATCCTTTTTTTTTTTTTTTTTTACATATAAGTTTTATATTGAATTCATGTATTCCTTCATGTGCCTAAATGATCTAAATTTCTTTACTTACGACCAGAAACTCCTCCAGACTACAGCAGCAGCAAATCACTCGTCTTCTCTATAACTGCAGGTTATTGTACTTATCTTAGGCATAGGATGAATCAAGAATGACGAGATAATTTAACATCTTGAGGTGCTGAATGGTGCTGAAGAAAACTGAGTTTACGACGTTTTGCGACAATTTGGTCAATGGTGGGCACATCGAAAAACTGTAGTGACAAGAAGATGGCGGAGGGAAGTAATGATGCTGAGCTACTCAAGGAGAAGGCGAATAAGTACTTCAAAGGTAATAATACTTCTTTGACACTACACTGTTTCATGTCAGGCTTTTGTAACTAACCAAGGTGGTGCAATTAAGAATGATGGTTTATTATTACAGCTGGAGACATAGGCTGATGAATAGCTAAGCTACAGCGTGCTAGCCGCGCACCTTATTCATTCAGTCTGTGAAGTGAGCGGTGCCCGGCTTAAGCTAACGCCGATTAGCGGCATGTCTGCTTCATCATGGAGCATCAGCACATGCTGTCACGCCTTAGTATAACTGTCTGCTAAGACATTTACAATAGATTTAAAATCGCGAGATAATCACATATTTTACCCTTGGGTCAGTTTGTGCTGTGTCGTATTTCCATCCAACCCAGCGTTTTGTTGCCTCTTGTTTCCTGGTTTTGTCCATGTTGCTGTCACTTTGAGGAGCATCAACTTAGATTAGTGATGATATGAAGAGAGCAAACGATTAACTTTAAATGTAGGCGACAATAAAACCAGGCCTTAATATATGTGTGATATTTCATATTATTTAAATCCATTCAGGAAGTAAAGATACAGACATGTTTTCATTGCATTTAACCATAGTATTATAATTTGTTAATATAAATACAAGTATAGGTATTTCTAACAATAATTTTCACTTGTTAACTAATAAGTTAGTTAATTAATTATGCACTATAACATAATGTATTCAGACCATGACAAAGTGTCAATAAACCCAAGGCCAGAATATAAACTGTTTTAAGTGTGGTTTTGTCAACCTGTTATCCAGAGATTCTTTGTTTTTTTAATTGTGTATTAAAATTTTCATTTCATTTTTACAGAGAAAGACTATGAAAATGCTATCAAGTATTACACAGAGGCTTTGGAGCTCAATCCATCCAATGCCATCTACTACAGCAATCGAAGTTTGGCATACCTACGCACAGAGTGCTATGGCTATGCCTTGGCCGATGCCACAAAGGCCCTGGAGATAGACAAAAACTATATAAAGGGATACTACAGGCGTGCCACGTCCAACATGGCCCTAGGAAAGTTCAAGGCTGCACTCAAAGACTATGAAACGGTAAGAACAGACTAGAACAGACTAGTCCTTTCAACTGACATTTGGACTGATTGCCATTTTACATAACAATAACCTTTAAAGTAAAAATGTAATTGTTTAAAAACTATTAAACTTAGTGAAATGTCCTTTTATTACAATAGAAAATAATAGAAAATTAGGTAAGTTGTTTAATTGAATATTTTTGTGTAGAACTTGTATTCTGTTGTTATTAACTATCAGTAGCAGTTGACTAATATTCTCCTTGTAAGGTTGTGAGAGTCCGACCAAATGACAAAGATGCAAGAATGAAGTACCAGGAATGTAAAAAAATTGTAAACCAAAAGGCATTTGAAAGAGCCATTGCCAGTGACGAGACCAAAAAATCAGTGGTTGATTCTCTGGATATTGAAAATATGAGTAAGTTGTAATGTAACTGTCATTGTATTCATATGCATGTCTGAAATTATTGTAATACAGTAAAACATCTGTTATTAACTTGAAAATGCATGTTGCTGTTGCAGCTATTGAGGATGACTATGTGGGTCCCAAACTTGAAGATGGAAAAGTCACTTTGACGTTCATGAAAGAGATGATGGAATGGTTCAAAGATCAGAAGAAACTCCATAGAAAGTGTGCATATCAGGTAAGATTGTAGTTTTCATTATTTATTGAACTTTTTCCTATAATATTGTATAATCTTGCTCCCTCCTACCCCTACTAAGTTAAAAACACTGTTTCAGATTTTGGTGCAAGTCAAAGATGTTTTGTCAAAGCTACCAAGTCTTGTTGAAATCACATTAAAAGAGGTAACTTTAATTAAAAGTGATATTTTCTTGTATTGACCTTATACCGAAACATGTATTCATGCTATTATTTCATGTACATCTTCACAGTCCGATAAAATAACCATTTGTGGTGACACCCATGGGCAATACTATGATCTTCTCAACATCTTCACACTGAATGGTTTGCCTTCAGAGACCAACCCATACGTATCCTTTTTAGTATGGTCTTTGTATTGTGTCTAGATATAGTGCTGTGCATAAACGAAAAAATCAAACTTGTGCCTTAACCACAAACTGCAGCTGTTCAATGGTGACTTTGTAGATCGCGGATCTTTTTCATTGGAAGTCATTTTAACACTTTTTGGCTTTAAGCTCCTCTATCCTGACAACTTCCACTTGCTGAGAGGTGAGAGCTGTTGTCTTGTTTCCATATTATTCTACATAAGGAGACAATGAACAAACTTAACATTAAAAACTATTTTGCCCTGTAGGTAACCATGAGACAGACAACATGAACCAAATGTATGGTTTTGAAGGCGAGGTCAAAGCCAAGTACACAGCCCAGATGTTTCAGCTGTTTAGTGAGGTCTTCCAATGGCTGCCTCTTGCACAGTGCATCAACAACAAAGTATTGGTAAGCACCAGGATTCAGATGTCTCCCTATTATTATAATTATTATTTTATGTATTACCTTCTTGTGAGGTGTTTGAAATGGGCATTTTATTATTGGGTTAGTTTTCCTTGGAAATATACATTTGTACCTTTTTTTTCCCCTGAAAAACGCCACAACAAAATTTGTCAATACTTTTTGAAATTATGAGAAAAACCATGAAGACTTTGATACTAATTTGTATACAGCAAAATAACAACTTAATATTGTACTAATATACTTAAAATTTTTGTAGGTAATGCACGGAGGACTCTTCAGTGAAGATGGGGTAACATTGGAAAATATAAGGAAAATTGACAGAAACAGACAGCCTCCAGATTCAGGTAACTGTTGGGACAGTTATTAGTTTTTAGGTTGTTAGTACAGAAAACAAGATTGTATTATTATTATTACATTCTCCCACAGGACCCATGTGTGACCTCCTTTGGTCCGACCCACAACCACAGGTACAAATCCCAAAGTCAACATTATAGGAATAGGATTTTGATGTATTTTTAATGAAAATATTTTTGCACTCTTACTTGTGGTTTGTGTAGAATGGCCGGTCAATCAGTAAACGGGGAGTCAGCTGTCAGTTTGGACCAGATGTAACTGAGCGCTTCCTGGAACAAAACAAGTTGGACTACATTGTCCGTAGTCATGAAGTGAAGGCTGAGGGCTACGAAGTCACTCACTCAGGAAAGTGCATCACCGTGTTTTCAGCACCCAACTACTGGTGGGTAAAAACATTTTCTCAATGTGTTGACTGGACTGCATACCTAAGCAATTCCTTTGTGTTTTCCAGTGATCAGATGGGAAACAAAGGAGCTTATATTCATCTCAGGGGATCTGATCTGAAGCCAGAATTTCACCAGTTCACTGCTGTGGTTCGTGTCCTTTTGTTTTTACTTCTTACTCATTCATTGTATTCAGGTCTATTTGCGTGTGATTTGTATTATAGACATCCTTTTATATTATATATTATGCATTTAGTTCAATGTACTAACTTTCACAAATGATTTCCTTACAGCCTCATCCGAATGTCAAGCCCATGGCATACGCTAACACATTAATGCAGTTGGGGATGATGTAGTTCTCCTTCCGTTATCAACCATCCCAGCCACTTCACTCCCTCCAGTGCCCAGAAATACTGTTGTTCTAGCTGGGACTATGAGATACCTGTTTCTGCTGAATGGATACTAGATGTATGCACAAATAGTGATTCATAGGGAAGCAATCTCTTAGCCCAGCTCAGTTGGTATGTTCTTTTATATTATTGGTTACAACCGGAAATAATAAAAAAAAGATCTCCTGTTGCTCATGTCCATTAGTAGGTAAATGAACCAGCCGTCATGTACCAAAGATCTGAGTTGAAAATGATTGTTTGGTTTTAGCAGGGGTGGCTGAAGCCTAGAATACTAATTCCAGACTGTTTAAATATGGTTAAGAGCAAGCAGCATGCCACTTGTGTTCAAATACAAACCATCCTACAGTATGTGACTTATTTTGCTGTTAGCATTTATTATCATGTTTGAAGATACTCTACAAGTCAGTCAAAATGGTTCCACTTGAGGTGCTGTCCGCCATTAATGGTGTTACTGGGTGAGCTTTGTAGCTGGTAATGATTTGCACTGCTGCATTGTTTCCTCATTGGGAAGGTACTGCTGCTCTTCATAATTCCATCATTATACATAATTGTGCCACTCACCAGGCAGCTCCCGCACAGTCTATTCTGTAAACTAGTTTTAGTCTAGCAAACACTGATGGCAATCCAGCCAACAATACATGTTTGATTACTGGTTATTTAGCTCACATGTGGATTTTGTCAGTACACAAACGTCCAAAATGCAACCCTGTCTTGAAACGCACAGCTGTATTGTCCATTGGCCCTCTTTTTAGATTAATATACACTGTTGTGTATGTGTATATATATATACTGTATCATTTAAAGATTCTGTGTAATGTTTCGGGAAAATTATTGAATAAAAAATACGTCTAGAGATTTTAGAGACGCAGCCTTTATTTGTTGTAGATCTGTTTTCGTATCAACCATTTATGAGAAAAGTGGTAATATTTCATTTAACTTTTATATAGCCAAAATATACAATTACTATTCAGACTGCTTTTTAGCGCATTGATAAGTTTTTTAGCTTTTAGTACACGTGACGTCGTTTTGTTTTGCTCGGCACGTCGCACGGATGTGACGTCACTACTATGAACAGCTGATTGTATTACGTCAACTATGCGCCGCTATTTGACAACACAGCACGAGTTTCACCCATGGTTTCACCTTGTTGAGAAAGATTTGTCCCAGACTCTTAACTTTATCTAGAGTTATCCGACATGCCTAAAAACTGTTCGGTACCACACTGCAAGACAACGCCTGGCAATAAAAAGAACTTCTATAAGTAAGTAGGCTACTAACTTTTCTTCTTTTCCTCTTGAGCAACATACGAAGCCTACGATTGGCTTAGTGTCTCCTTTACGATATCAAGGGAAGCATAGATATATATTACATAACTTGTATTTGTGGTATATTATGTCCAAACGCTTTTTTAAAAATGATCATATTTGACCTTATTTACTAATAGAAAAGTTATGGGTAGACATTACAGAAGATATTTCCAAATGAGTAGCATGAGATCAGTGTATAGGTTAACAAAATGTAACTTAATAGTTGACAGCCTTAAATTTGTTGTTAGGTTTCCTCTTCATGACCCTGAACGACTTCATCTGTGGCTGAGGAATATGGGTAAAAACAACTGGACACCCTCTCGACATCAGTACATTTGCCATAAACATTTTGCACCTTCAAATTTTAAAGTTTGCTGGGGTGTTCGCTACCTGAAGAACACGGCGGTACCTACACTATTCCAGGTAAATGCCTGGATCGATGCTTGTTTCCTGTTACAAAAAAATAAAAATAAAAAATGTATTTGGCATTCAACCCAGTAGGCTCCTTGTACAGTCTTGAATACAAAAAAAAATAACTATTGTTTTCTTTTGTCGTAGAAAGTAAAGTTGCAGAGGAAAAGTGAAAGACAGGCTAAGTGGCGTTGGACAAACAATAATCAAAGCATAAAGACGCTGAGATGTGTCACTGAGACTGCTGATGAGCAAGTTGAAAGCGGTCTACAATTGGATTTCAGTGATTTGGCACAGATCTATGAAGATCAAGACTCTTCTCAGACAGAAATGAATCCGCTGGCATTCAAAGACCAACCAACGTCATTACATAAAATTGAAGATTTTAGTATAGTTGGAGACTGCAACGAAATGGTACTCCTATCTGAAAATCAAGAAGATGCACATGGCTTGACCACTTCTGGAGTAACAGATGAACACAGAGAGGGAATGGAGGATATAACCTGCGCCATAGTGGATTTTTCTAAAGTTTATGAAGTTGATCAAACTGCTGACGTTGCCTACTTTGAGATCATACCCAATCTAATTTCCACACTTCCACACTTGACATTTATACCAGAAACTGTTCTGTCACCAGCTTTAAGCTCTCAGCCTATTGCCTCGACTGTGCCAATAGTGTCTAAGTACACTCAGAGTTCAAAGGTTGTAAAGAGTCCTGACTTGGAGGAGGAGGAAGAGGAGGATGACGTCAGGTTGGATAGTTGCAGCTTTGAACACCAACAAGTGGAGCACTGGTCAGTAAAACTTAAATAATAAAATACAGATTATACCGTCTAAATAATATATTTTCAACTATCTAGCATAACATTAGTGAGAGAAGTTCATTACCAATATATTCTGTTGGTTAAAGCAAATTTATTAGAAGCAGATGAGATGTTAAACTCCAATTCTGAAGTTGTGGTTCTTATGGAAAGGGTTTAAAATGCAGAATACATTACAGTGGCAACATATTGGCCTCAGTAATTGGTCATAATGGTTTGCCTAATTGGTATATCTTGTATATTGTCAATAAAATAATATTTCTAAATTTTAACAGTTACCATAAAAACAGTGTGAGCAAGGAGCAGCTGCAGGCTACTGTGGTAGAGTTGCAGAGAAAAATGAAGCTCCTGCAGCAGCGTCACTGCACACATCTGGAGAAATTGGAGGAACTGGAGAGGACCGTGGGTCAGCTGAGGCAGAGCAAGCTTCTATATGAGGAGCGGTTGCAGCGTCTCGAGAGGGTAAACATGAATAATTATGACAGTCAAAAGCTTTGAATGCCATAATAGAGTCATATCACATAAACTTACCTAAAGTATATGCTTGTTTTAGGCCTACTTCCAAGCAGATGTAACTATTACAGATCCTGAACAGATTGTGACCATCATCTATGAAGAGGAAAATCCTGAGTATTTCTGCACAAACCTTCTAAATGAAAAGCTTTGAGACCACTCTGTTTTCTACTGTGCCAAAATCCAAACAAGATTAACAAATGCTTCTAGATTTTTTTTATTTTCTTTAACTTCATAAAATTAAGTGCAATGGCTATTTTGGTACATTTTATGTTTTGGTTAAATTCAAATGTATGTGAAAATAAAAGACCAGCCAGTACTTATTTGCTTGATTTATAAAACCAATAATTAACAAAACACAACCAACATAGACATGACATTCCCTGACTGCTGTGTGTGCAAGACGTTTGACTAAATAATATGAACATGCAATACTGACCTACTGCTAATTATATAATGAGAAAATAAAAGCTACCATGAATTTAAGCATAATACACCTTTAAAGTAAACTCTATCTGTGTCTTCTGTTCTGTGTGATTATATATGTATATATATAAAATTATAGTTCGGGTGGAGGTGACATTCACACATGATGCAGCAGAGCCTGTAAAATTATCATACAGCAAAATGCATTTTAAAGCTTTAATAACAAAACTTAATAGAAAGTACTATGTTTTATTTTTTATTATTTTTTTATTTTTTTGTAGCCCTATAGCACGTTGCATGGCAAATGGAAAATGACTTAGAGGCACTAGCTGTATGGGTGCAACAAGTAGCTACTGTAAACGACATTTCCGAATATGGACACAAGGTGGCTGTGTTAAAGAAGGGTCAGTGTGGACCTCTAGTGTTTAACGAAACTTGACGGTACCGTAGGACCATACCATTATTTTCATGCTGAGATTCCACCTGACAAAGGATACCATCTTGTACTGTTGTATAGGCCTACGTCTTAGGCCTACCCCTGATACCACAAGATGGTAGTCTAAAAGTGAATTTATAGCTGTAGGACTACTAGCGATAGAGATCTATATAAATTTATCTTACAAAAACAGTAGGTCTACACTTGATTATGAAGTAGGATACCAGAAGCAAAATCTAAGCCAAATGGCAATTTTCTCCGTGGCACTGATGTCCATAAACCGCACAAAGTCTCCCTCACCATCTCTGGCCCTTCAGATTTTTCAAGCAGGAATGCTGAGCAAGTATCTGTTCGCACCACAGCCTGTAGTCTGTGTGGTGGGATCCAGCCCCCCTCTCTGATTCAGGCAACCAATCTGCAGACCCCTCACAATCCCAAGTTTCGGTCACATGATCACCATTTGTCAGCGCTATCAGACCATGATTAGAAATTTGGACCGATCTAATATTTTTATACATGAATGCGACATTTTACATATCATGCATCTTAGTAGCACGTTATTGGATATCATAACATATTAATGCATAGCCTATATGTAAAATGGTCAGTAGTTTAACAAAGGCCAGACTGCCTTAGGGTTGTTTAACCAATCATTGGAACAACCACAGGAAAATGCAGATCAGTGGGACCATGCTCCATCATGCCTGTCTGAGAACAAGGACTTTAGAAAGTTTGTTTATGCCCAAAACCTTTCTGAGTGTGCAAGAGCAGTTTCAAACGATAACAGTAACAACAGTGATGTTACAAAGTAAACGTTTTACTGGTTACATTTTCTTTCACCCCTGGTAAAAAGAAAAGTATCTACAAACACAATGTTGGCAAGACCATGGAAAGACTATTTTACCCATGGCACATACTTTATGCAATCAGATTCAGTCATCCAATTGAAACTTCACTATATATTTTGTATCTAGAGATGTGATATTTAAAATATAATGAAATGAATAATCTATAAGCCAAGCATAACTAATACTTCCTGTAAGACACTGATGACTCACACCTGTGCTGTAACCGATCCTGTGGCTAATTGGTGGGAGCAGATGTGGTTAAATTGTGAGCCTGCGGTCAGGTGGCACCTGGCGTTAGGTGACAGGATAATCTTTCAAAGGTGCTGGGTGCATTGCACACGCGTCATTTTAGTGACTGACCATTGCATGAGTACGCCCTTCCAGGTAAAACATGTAATTTGTGGGATGGACAAAGATACAAAACACTTTTGTGACAAAAAGACATTTATTAAAAAAGACAAAAAATGTTTACAACAAATACATGCACACAGGAGCGCCTTCCCTTCTTGAGGGAACACAAAGCTCTGGGGCTGCTATTGTCTACAATGACCTTTAAAGATATTCCTTAACAGTATTTACAAGATGCAAACAGAAATATTGAATTTGTTCCATCTAAACATTATCCAAAAATGCAATTTGATGTAAAAATATTTACTGGCAACCAAATATAAAAGTAACTGATGGTATTTAAAATTAGTGCATGACCTTATCACAAAAACACATGTTCAGGCTTGTGTCATTTGTTACTATTTTTATCAAGGAAAATTTTTTCATAAATACAGAACAAGAAAGTTTGGACATTATCATCCTTCAGAGTGGAGTCTTTGTTAATTTTCAATCAGAGATCACATTTAAACAGTGTCTTTTGTATGTGTTCCATTTTACACATAGTCTTTCCTTCCTAAAGCTGCTCCCCCTGCGGACCGAGGTATCGAGTAGGCCATACGGGACGGGTTGTATCTGGTCTCTCGTGGTGGGCAAGAGCAGCAGAGGAGTCCCCCTCCCAGGATTAGGAGTGCAGCTGCTGCCCACCCAATATACAGCGCAGCTCCTAGCTCTCTTCTCTGAGCATCCGTCAGTAGAGGGTTGTAGAAGTCCCTGATGATGGTGTTAGCTGACCAGCACACTGGGATGAGCTGCATGACACCTGAGACAATGAAAAACACTCCAGAAATAATCATAACTTTGGCCTTGGATGCCTCGTCATCAATGCAGTTGGTACATTTGGCTCCAGCAATGGCAATGAGCACAGCTAAGATGGCCAGGAGGATTGAGATCACCGTGAGCGCCCGGGCAGCCTGCAGGTCCTGAGACAATGCCAGCAAGGAGTCGTGCACCTTACACTGCATCTGTCCTGTGCTTTGGACCACACAGTTCATCCACAGACCCTCCCATATGATCTGCGCTGTCACTATGTTACTGCCAATGAAGGCAGTAACCCTCCACATGGGAAGAGCACAAGCAACAATGGCAATAATCCATCCCAAAATGCACAAAGAAATGCCAATCAGCTCCAGACCTATTGACATCCTGGACAGCAATCTTCCTCTTGTAGTCCTAAATCAGCTTGACACCTGTGAGAGGGATGTTGCCTGGACCACAGTATCCACCGTTTATAAGGCAGGGCAGGTGCAGAGGAGGAGCCCACAGCAGCTGACTTCAGCTCAGGGAGGAAGGCCCTACCGAGTTGTGAAGACAACTATCAGTTTACAGGCTACTCTCATAATAAGCCTGTCCACAAAGAGGCCTTTGACAGATCAACGGTGATGAAGGCACCCAGTGTTTTACACCTGTATTTAGGTGCCAACACTGATTATAACTGTCTCATTGTGTTTTAAATGTAACCTAAATGATCTATAGCGCATGTCATTGTGGTCATCCCCAGAGATGTGGGTCACAGGAAAGGACTAAGTAAGTTTAGTTTTAATAGAAACTGTTTTGACTTTCACTCACCAGGAGTACTGCCTTTGATGGTATTTAATGAGTTGGTTTGTCTGCAGAATGCCCTTGAATATTTGGAAGGATGAGGCCATCTCTCAAGACACCTCCCCCTCAGCACTCAGTGACCTCGAGCTGATAACCCAGTCTCCCTGCTCCATGAAACAGACCCATTGTTTAGTGTTGTGGCCGAGCACACAAAGTAGTGGTTCTTCTCAGATCAGACTGAGCATATGGGAGACAGCCAAGTGAAACATGCATGTACTGGGACTTCCCGTTGTCAGCCTAATGGCACCAATGAAGCAATGAGGAATGTACTTTCAGAGCACTTGTTAATATTTTATCTAAAAAACAACTAGCTAAATATTTCTGTATTTACCAGAACATAAATTGACAAAAAATACAGTTTTCTGTACAAATTTATTGAAAAAGTCAATCCTAAATCTAACATTTGTTAACTTGAGAAACACTGATGCTATAAAAACAAATACTTCTGAAGACACAAAATAAAAGCGTATGTTGCACAGTTTTTTCTGTAAAAATATTGACAGCAAGAACAAAAAAAGCATAAATACAATGGTTTTAAGAAAAAAAAGTCTAAACTAGAGTATAGAGTACAAAATATTTTCTCTTCTTTTTCCTCTTTGTGTTCATTGCAGTCTAATGTTACCAAGCCCCTTTTAATCACACATAGTCTCTCCTTTCAGGATAACTCGGGGCCACTGACCGTGTTTGAGAGTACACTACTTTGGACGGAGGCCCGTACCTCTTTTCAGTCTGTGGTGGGCAGCTGGAGCACAGGATGATCCCACCAATCAGCAGGAAGGCAGTGGCACCCCATCCCAAATACAGCGCTGCTCCTATCTCCCTCTTCTGCGCCTCAGGTATCACTGGGTTATAGAACTCCATGATGATTGTATGTGCCGACCAAGACACTGGAATCAGCTCCATCAGAGAGGCTATGATGAAGCAAGCTCCTGCTGCTATCATCACTCTAGCTTTAGACGCCTCTTCGTCCACGCAGTTAGTGCACTTGGCCCCCATTATAGACACCATCACACCTACAATGCCCAGAAGTATGGCGATGATAGTGAGGGCACGGGCAGCCTGGAGGTCCCCACTCAAAGCCAACATGGAGTCATGGACTTTGCACTGCATCTGACCAGTGCTCTGAACCACACAGTTCATCCAGATACCCTCCCATGTGATCTGAGCAGTCACTATGTTCACCCCGATGAATGCGGATACCCTCCACATGGGTAAAGCACAAGAGACAATGGCAGAGATCCAGCCGAAAACAGCCAGGGTAACGCCAAGAATCTCAAGTCCAGCAGAAGGCATGATGAAGACCAATGTTGTCCTTTGGAGAGCTTGTATGGCATTTCCTGATTATTGTACTATCTCCAGCTAATATAAGCAGTCGTTTACCACAAAGCTGAGGGTGGAGTCGCTTGGTTATTGGCCAGGATGACTTCAAATTATCTTCTGTTGAAGCTGATTTGGCCATCATGTTAGGCATGTTAGCGACACTGGTTTAATGATTGATCTTGCTTGAGCCCTGGTAGCTCACACACCTGTTTGGGTGAAAGAAGAACAAACAGGGAGGCAGTATCTGAGGTCAGTGTTGGTTAAAACCTAACGTACCGCACAAAGAATAGTGAATGATTGAAAAGAAAGGAAACAGTAAAAGACATCTGTAGGCTAGCCCTATATCTGTAATAATCACAAACGTTAAGAGGTGAAAATCAAGTTTTAATTAAGTTGAACTCTCAAAAATTACAGTTTAGAAAATATAAGTTTATGCAATTGGAAAAAAATCCTATTTTAATTCATGCAGAATGTGAGTTTTGCTATTTTGTATGCAGTTCTAATGCTGAAATATTGTAAAACTCCTAATAAAGTTAATTTGCTACTTTAGTCAGTGTGCTGTTCTTCTAATAAGCATAGAGTATACTCCCTCTCCTCCTACGTACATTTCTCAAGAAACCAAGAAACTCATGTGTGAAGTTTTCATCTGCATTTTAGTTTAAAAAAACAACAACACTAAAACTGAGAAGATTGGATTTTAAAAATATAGATATGTACAAACCTATTTCTCTCTATTTGAGATCAGACCAGAAACCATTGTACAAAGATGCTTGGTATTGCTGTATAGCCCGTCTTTATCAGGCAGAAGAATGGAATGTCTCTGAAACGTACCTTGTGCCACAGAGTTAATAAACATTGAGAGCTTTGCCTAATATAGCATGAATGCACCTCAACAAATTCTTCAAATAACTGTAACACACTGAGCTAGAAAGCATCTGGGGAAAGTAATGTTTCTTTTCTTTCTGAATGATGTTTAAGTCTGCATGAAATATACCGTGGAGTCAACTATAGGTATAACCATCAACCTAAAGCAAACAATGGGAATTTTGTTAATCTTAATAATATGTAATACTAGACATGCCCTATACAACTTGTTCATTTGGATGTGACGTATGTCACACTGCCTATATCATTTATGGCTTGTCTCTCACATTTGCCACTTAATTATATTTGGTGCTTCTAGTTATTTTTTAGTTTCGGCCCAAGTGACTCCTGAGTAGAAGTATGTGGTCTGCTCTAATGACTCATTGGTTGTGAGTCTTCTCAGCTCTGCTTTGTTAATCCATATGCATAAAGGCAAACATGTCTCCAGGCATGTGCTCACAAGAGACCTTCCAGCTTCCAGTAAGCTCTTATTCAATCATTAACTCTGCAATTCAGCATTTTAGTCTTATTTTTTTACTCATTGTACTTTATTTGAATCCATTGGCTCTGAGTTGAGGTTCTCAGTTTCACTCCACACTTAGAGCTTTTTTTCAGTTTAAGGTTTTTCAAAGCAGCACAGCCAGTAAATCAATAGAGGTCTTTGTTTTTGTAAGACCACTCTGCCCCCCTCGGCTCACTGCTCTCCCTGACTGACTCTCAAGAACAATGAGGCTTAGAAGGTGTACTTTTAAAACAAGTCACCGATTGTTATAGTTTCTTCCATTGAAGTAAAATACTCCAGATTTTTAAAATTGCAATACTTTTAAATGTTATTGGTTGATTTCCTTTACTACATCTGAATCTTTCCAACACAAAAATACTTTAGAAAAAACACACAAGACCATATATTGTTTTTGTAAAGTCATACATTTACGTTTATCTATAAAAAGGAAATATTTTACTAGATCTAGCTGTATAAATATACAAAAAGAAAACATATTTACAATTTCTATTGACAGGTTCACATTGGCTTCCCACTTTAGGTTCTAATTTAAACTTCTATACATAAAACTAGAGTGAATTTCTTCATGTCTAGAGTCACAGCAGTATGAAGAGTAGGGGCTACAAAGCTGGAACAGTTTTGGGCACATTTAAGCATGTGACTGTAGGGTTTGTTGTTGTCAAACATCTGTCTTTCAAATAAATGCTTTATCCTTCAGCAGTGCACTATAGATAGCCAGTTCACAGTACCACATGCTTTGCTCACACATAGTCTCTTTTTGTGTACCCATTGACTGTCACAGTCTTAAGGGCAGAGTAGTCCACTTGAGGCGGCACTGAGCCGCTCTGTCCCCGGGTTGCCCTGGGGGGGCAAGAACAGCAGAGAAGTGCTCCACCAAGGATGAGCAAACAGCAGGCAGCCCAGCCGAAGTACAGAGCATTCCCAAACTCCCTCTTCCCGGTCTCCTCCAGCATAGGGTCGTAGAAGCCCAGGACGATGGCATGTGCCGTCCAAGATACAGCCACAAGCATCAGCAGTCCTGCCACGACAAAGGTGACTCCTGCAGCAACCATAAACCGAGGTTTACCATGCACGTCCTGGCTGCAGTTAGTGCATTTGGCCCCTGCCACTGACAGACCAATGCCAATAATGCACAGCACCATAGAGACGATGACCAGGGCCCGGGCAGCCTGTAGGTCCACGGGCAGCCCCAGCATGGAGTCATGTACCCTACAGTGCATCTGTCCCGTACTCTGCACCGAGCAGTTCATCCAGAGGCCCTCCCAAATCACCTGAGAGATGACAATGTTCTGTCCGATGTATGCAGCCACTTTCCACATGGGCATACCGCAGGCCACCATCACCCCCAGCCACCCAGCCACAGCCAGGATCATGCCCAGGATTTCCAGACCGGTGGAGGACATGGTGCTGCACAGATATGTCTTCTAAGGCCCGTGGATAGGGGTCTTCTGTCGGCAGGCAGCAGCCTCAGCCTCAGTGACAGAGCAGATCACAGAGTCAAGTCCTCTCATAGACTTAGGTAAGAGAGACGGAGAGAGAGAATCACACTTCTTTATACAGCTTAGACTGAAGGTGGAGTCAGCCTCAGCTGGCATCATATTTACATCCAGAGAGAAGATTGGACTCATGTGTCCAAAGACAAACTTAGTGTCAAATATCAAAGTATTACTCCAGATAGGAACAGCATAATTCACAGTACATTTACAAACTCAGATTTACTGTACAAAAGGGTACAAAATACACAAAAAACAGAAATGAACTGTATTAGTATATTTGTTTTCAGCTGTGTTAAATTGTTTTATTGTCCAATTGTTATCTTTATCTCACACAGTATCATTCTTTGAATGCCCCTGAGACAAACTTGTTCTTTCACAGATAAAGGGTGGTCAAACAGATGAGCTCTGTCTCACTCCTCCGTCTATCAGAGGTCATCGGGGGTCAGTAGTTCAAATGAACTTTGATCCTCAGTCTGACCCCTTTCTTAGACTTCAGTACACACACTGCACAAAAACTGAATCTGAATGCATTAGGTCTGGGAACCATTAGGCCTTTCAAACTCCTACAACGAGGAAGTCACCGTCTACTTTTGGCCAGTTTGTGTGTTGTATATTCTGAGCAACAGGAGGGGCCAGAGTACAGTAGCCTTCACTATTACACTGAGATTATTATTTGTACACAAATTTAATAGACCACATTTTTTTAGATGTTAAAAAGGGAGAAAAACGTTTAAAGGATTTGACCAAATTTAACAAGTAACACAATATTTATACCTAAAATGGCTAATATACCCAAGAGCAAATAGAAAACCGAAAGGCTTTCAATAAGCATAACTGATTCATGTGCAGTGCACAGACCTTTGTGCCAGTTGGTTGGTTTGGGGCACTGAAGTCAATATTCACACCAGTCATACAATACATTAACCTATTTGTGAAAAAGAAATGCTGCATTTAAATATTACATTAAATTGTTGAATGTTGAATGAATGTCATTTCCCAGAATAGATGTGCAATTTATTAGAACAATGTGCATGTCGTCACTTGTAGAGCACTCAGTACACTAGGCTATTACACAGTGGGAGTGTGAGCCAGTCCAACCTGTTTCTGTGAGAACAACCGTGCGTATTCTCATGAGGTAGGAAAAGCAAAAAAATGGTTGCCTATTTCAAATAAGTTACAAAACAAGAAGCTAGAGTATACTAACCAGCTCTAAAAAAAAAAAAAAAAAAAAAAAAAAAAAAAAATTCAAAGTAAAAACCTTTCAAAAGAAGTCACATGTGGTAGTTTTATTTGTTTTGAACTGCAGTTTCCTGTTTACATCATGTGACACAGTTCATCATCTCTGACTCACCCCACCATCTTGCACAGATACTACCAATATACTATTAACTGAAACTATGACTGTGCAAAAACACTATAGCCTTAGGCCTGACCAGGATGACACCATGAACTAAGTTTAGACCAGACTGTCCATACGCACATAAGCACAATGATACAATACAACAATGATGCATGGCAGTGCCGAATCAGCCAATGTAAATTTTACAGGAGAAAGCCGTTAACAGGTGCCTGGGCTTGTCTTTTCTTTACCTGCTACCACTTGCCACTTCTGTTGCCTCCGGCGTTTTCCCATGCTGCTCTCTACACCTCACACACCTGTTGTCGCAGTATTCACCTGTCAATACATAAGAAATTGTTTCAGCTAATCACATCAGTAAGGCTAATAGTAGCTTGCTTCTTTATTAATTATTCATGGTTTTAGATGCTTGGTCAGTTTAAATCTTTAAACGTAGTCCATCCACATTTATGGGTTTCAGAATGGTGAACAATTAGGACTGTTCCCATAGACACATAAAACTACATATTATACCTTAGTCCTCACAAGGGTCATTCAGTTCTTTGGTGCAGAATGATATTAAGTTGTAAGGGCACATAAGGTCGAAGACAAATCTCTGCCTAATCCCATCTTTCTTCAGTCACTTAATTGTTCAAATTCCTCCTTATCTCCTGCTTCTTGTGTGTGGAACTCTATCTCCCCATATACTTTTGAGTAGCTTAGTGACTTTACGTGGACAAAATAGAGGCTTTATATTCTTAATGATACTTTTGGAACCTTAACACAGTATCCATTCATACCTTGGACAATCTGATACTCTGGTTCGACTGACCCCCTCTCTCCTGTCCCGGTTTGTTGGAGTCCGCTGGATTCAGTAACATGTTATGTGCCAGCTCCTTAACATCGCTGTCTTCATGTATTTCTGAGCTGGACAATAGCAGTAATTAGTCAGAAGGGAGACCTGAAGGTTTCACTTAGTGTAGGAGCTTATGGAGGACACTTGCACTGCTTCAGACTGAAGAACAGACACAAGGTAGGCAAACCTTAACACTTTTTCTGCTGAAGTATCTCTGAAATATACTGTACCTGCATGTATGGTTGTAGTGCGCTTATAGTGTGTCTGCATACTATGTGGTGTGTAAAGTTAAACAAGTTATTTTAATTTAATATATATTGAGTTTTTTGTTATTAAAATACCAAAATTACTGAAAATACATTGGTTGTTCATATTTATATGGCAAAAGGAATCAAATGTAATAGTAGGCTATTCACATCAATTACTTGACTGTTGTTTTTTTAAATGTTTTTAAATCGTATATAAAAAACCTTTGGACCATAACTTAAGTATTGATAACGTCAGGATCTCTGCCCTGAAGAAAGTTACGGTTGTACAGATTGCAGCTCTATTTGGCCACATTAACACAGGCCATTCAACTTTAAAAAAACAAAAAAAAAACAACATATTATCCCACAGAGATGCAGTTAGTATGTCAAGCAAAAGTAGAATCAACAAGTACATAGCTGAAATCATGTAAGGATAAAACCTGGCTTTCTAGAATAAGATGTTCAGAGCTCAAAACCTGGTACAAAATCATCACAGAGGTTCTTTAAGATTTATACTTCCGCAGCTTTTTTGCAGTAAAGAGGCTTTCTAAACTGTGGTATTCTGTGTCTGATTCTTTGTGTAACCTCCACATGTTGGTGTAAGATAAGTATGACACATACAGTGTTGTTTAAATAATAAATTACTGATAATTATTAATAGAAGCTGTCAAAATGTTGCTTTGCTTTATTATGCACTCTTTGCTTTATACCTTTCATCTTGACATGAGCAAATATATGTTTTAGAAATTTTCTTAACTATTAACATGTTTGAAAACAAGAGAAAAAGAAAAAAGATCTGAAGGTGTGGCCAAACTTGACTCAAGAGTATGTCATCCATTTAACGAAAAAACCCTGGTTGACATGATGAAACATGTCATACTTGGGAACAAGGGGGGGCTTACATCACGTCACAACTTTATGTGACAATGTTTGAGCCCAACCCCCTTTAAGAGTATAAAAGACCCGCTCCAAACTCACTTGCGCATTATATCTGGTCCCTTGGAGTACAAACTTTACTGACAACTCTAGGACATTTTATCACATAACAAGAAGACATGGTGTCTGCTGGCTTTCAGATCATGGGCATTGCCCTGGCCATTATTGGATGGATTGGAGTCATCGTAGTATGTGCTATACCCCAATGGAGAGTGACAGCATTCGTTGGACAGAACATAGTGACAGCTCAAACAACATGGGAAGGCATCTGGATGACCTGTGTGGTGCAGAGCACGGGGCAGATGCAGTGTAAGGTGTATGACTCCATGCTGGCTCTTCCGCAGGACCTACAGGCTGCCCGCGCTCTTACCATCATCTCCATCTTGGTCGGCATTATTGGGATTCTCCTGGCCATCGCTGGAGGGAAGTGCACAAACTGTGTGGAGGACGAGACGGCCAAGGCCAAAGTGTGTGTGGCAGCAGGAGTCATTTTCATCATCAGTGGAATCCTGTGCTTGGTGCCCGTGTGCTGGACGGCCAACAGTGTGGTCAAAGAGTTCTACAACCCCATGATAGTGGGCTCTCAGAAGAATGAGCTTGGAGCTGCTCTCTTTATTGGCTGGGGCGCCTCAGCTCTGCTCCTGCTGGGTGGGGGCCTCCTCTGTGCAAACTGCCCTCCCAAGGATAACTACTCTGCCAAATACACTGCCTCCCGTGCTAGTGCTCCCAAGGACTATGTGTGAGAAAAAGAAAAAGCTTCTACAAAGACTTGGTGAATATATTTTGCCCATTTGCTGTGCCATTTTCATTTCCTCATTCATTTGAAACAGCAACACTGCAAAAAAGGAAAGTGCCACACCCAGATGTAACTGGACAGAGAAGGGACTTCAAATACATAGGCTACTGTTGAAAATATTTTATGTCTTTTTCAGCCATTTATACTACATCTATTGTCTGTAATTTCTGCTGTAAATAAATGTTTCATTTAAATATTTTTGTATTTGCCATGTTTTTTACAGTATGTTGCATATTTCTTTCTTAATAAAATATTTCAGATTCATGTTTTATAAAATCAATTTTTGTAACAACTGTACAGAACTGTACATATCTAGTTTACTACTTCCATAGGCTACTTCTATACATCCACACACTATTATGTAGAATACATGTTCTAACAATTTAAAAATGTATTTTTAATCTGATCAGTAGTTACAAAGGATATAGAGTGACTATATTAAAAATGAAAAAAAAAAGAAAACAGATTTAACAAACACTAAATTTGTCTTCAAAGTAGCCAAATAGTTTATTATTTCATGTTAGTTACTCAGTGGCATTGTTTCCCATGAAAGCCTTTTCAAAGCACTTCTACCTTACTGTGCCTTTATCAAACCATACCACTGAAATTATATTATTTTGCAAAAAAGCTAGCCAATTGTTAAGATCAACTTTAATTCAATAAACATATTCACTATAAATAATAATAAATCATTTACTGCTAAATGTTCAGTCATTGGCTCTAACCTTGAGGCTCTATACTGCACAGTCAGCACTGAAGGTCAGTTGGTCTGTTTGTTGGTAAACTGCTTTGGGCCAATGGAGGCTGAGAAATGCTGCCCTCATGTTTTTGGCCCTGCTCGTCACACAGCACTCTATATATACACCATCATTGGCTGCTCTTTGTTTTTTCTTCACTTGGGGTCTGTGTGGAGAAGGCAGCAGAATGGTGTCCCAGGGGATTCAGATGATGGGAATCTGCATGTCTGTTATTGGGTGGCTGATGGTGTTGGTGGTGTGTGCTCTGCCCATGTGGAAGGTAACTGCCTTCATTGGGGCCAACATCATCACAGCTCAGACCATCTGGCAGGGCATGTGGATGAACTGTGTGGTGCAGAGCACGGGGCAGATGCAGTGTAAGGTCTATGACTCCATGCTGGCACTGCCCCAGGACCTGCAGGCTGCTCGCGCCATGATCATCATCTCCATCCTGGCTGGGATAGCAGGAGTCCTCCTGGCCATCGCAGGTGCCAAATGCACCAATTGCATTGCAGAGGAGCGAGCCAAGGCCAAGACGTGCATCGTGTCCGGAATCCTGTTTATTGTGTCAGGGCTGCTCTGTCTCATCCCTGTGTCCTGGACCGCCAACACCATTGTCCATAACTTCTACAACCCCCTGGTGCTGGAAACCCAGAGGTATGAGCTGGGAGCCTCCCTGTACATTGGCTGGGCTGCTGCTGCTCTACTGCTGATGGGAGGCGGACTCATGTGCTGGAACTGCCCTCCCAAAGAACAGTACAACTACGGCCCCAAATTCACCCCTGTCAAGTCGGCCTCCACACAAAGGGAGTATGTGTAGGACAAGCCATAGAGGACTTGCTTGACTGATTTCTACTCCTTTCAGTTGTGGCCTTCATTCTTGTTTGAAAGGAAGCAGGAAGCCACCAACTAAATAAGACCAATTTGAACTGTGAGAGCTCTAAATCCAGGAAAATATAAATCATGATATTTTATTTGTATGTTCATTACTGTTCAATGTAAAACTTTAAAGGGATAGTATAAGTAGCTTAGTGCTGTTATGCTGTTGTTGTGAACAACAACATAATTCATACAATTATTTCTAAAATGTTAATACACTGTCACCATTTTCATTGATATTTTTGCCTCATTTCACTTTTCATTTTAGTATTTTCAGACAATGTCCTATTATTGTAAATTAATTATTTTCTCACCGAATTGCATGGTTTGAGTTATTTTATTCTAAAGAGTTGTATTTCTATTGTATTGTATTACAGCAGAATGGAGAGGTTATTGAGTGAGTTGGTTGAAGATCTGGTGTTTTTACATGTAAAAAAATAAAGGGCAGTGTAACTTGAAAACCAAAGGCATTTTATGACTACAGTTTGTCTACAAATCTAATAGATAATCTCACCTATTTATAGCAGGGCAGTACATCTTGTTGTCTGACTGTTTTGAGTTATGACTTTCTTTAAGCTAGTGGACATCTTGAGCACTCCATTTAGGCAAAGAATGCATCTACACCTCACATGCATCTGTAGCTTTTGAATAAACTTATAGCAACTTAGTAATTTTCTGGAAGTGGCACATCACCTGCATGATTCCATGGAAATAGAAAGTTAAAACCATACGCTCCATGGAGATAGATACGGTTTGGGCCATACTGTGGACAATTATAGCGAATGAAACAGCATTTCCATGGAAACATGCAGGATGAGGCCCTCCTCCAGGTCAAGTAAGAGTCAGGTTTGTGAAAATGCAAGCACGCTCACAGTAAGGACACATATTTCTCTGTTTTTCAGTACAATAAAAACAACCAAAATGAAAAAAAAAACAAAAAAAAACAAAACACTTTTATTTTAGTTTATTTTATGGGCAAAAAAGTTAAGTGCTAAGGCCTTAACATAACATATTCCTCTGCCTATTATTATTTAAAAGTAATAATAATTGTATATAAGTAAGCCCCAGTTCAAACTCTAGTCTACTTTACATAAAAGCTCTGTATTTTTACATATACATTTAAGTCTAGGAGTGTTATAATTCTCCAGTAAAAATACCAATTGATCAAGGGCCACCACTCATTAGCAGACTATTGGCCACTAGTTTCAGTGTCTTTCAAGTTATCTCCCTCAGTATTGCATGGTGCTTGTCAATTTACATAAGAAAAAGGCCCACTTAGTTTAAAAGCTCTGACACTCCTCCAACCCACACAACAAGAATCTAGTCAGTCCAGAGTAACTAGTCAGACCACGGGACGTCCTGCAGCTCAGCATTCACGAACAACAACTAACTCACCAGCTGTGTTACTTTGGCTCCCAGCTCTCCGGCCAGGCACACAGCACCAAGATGGGGAGAGTAGGGAAGGAAGTAGCAGGCCAAGTCCTCAGCTTCATCGGTCTGGTTGGTGTGTCTGTGACCTGTGGGGTGCCTATGTGGAGGGTGACTTCTTTTATTGGGGCCAACATTGTGACGGGGCAGATCGTGTGGGATGGCCTGTGGATGAACTGTGTGATGCAGAGTACTGGACAGATGCAGTGCAGAATCAACGACTCCGTGATGAGACTGACCAGAGACCTCCAAGCAGCACGAGCCCTCATAATTATCTCCTTGGTGGTTGGATTCATTGGATTTATGATTTCATTCCTTGGTGCCAAATGTACGAGCTGTTTGAAGAAGCAAGCATCCATGGCTAACGTTGTCATCATAGCAGGTTGCCTCATAATCTTAGCTGCTGTTTTGGATTTAATCCCTGTGTGCTGGTCAGCCGCCATTACCATCTCGGACTTTCAAAATCCTCTGACCATAGAAACACAGAGGAGGGAGATTGGAGCGTCTATTTACATTGGCTGGGGATCTGCAGCTTTTCTACTCATTGGGGGAATCATCCTCACAACTTCATGTCCTCCTCGAAGTCCGTTCTATGGTTACCCACCACAACCTGGAGCATACCCATACATCGCACCATCAAACCAGGGCGGGTATAGGCCAGTCTACACTCCAGTGAGCCAGCCATACAGTGGATCTTATGTGCCCACTAAGCCCTATGCAGCACCCTCAGCTTACTCTGGTGGACAATACATCTAAAAAGAAACTTTTAGTGAACATGACCTGCATGGAATCTGTATTATTGTAAAAAAAAAAAGAAAAAAAAAAATTGTTATTGTTATGATTTTTATAAGAAAAGATGGAAAATATTAAAGAGTGCTTGTTAAAAATATATCTTCTTGTGTAACCAGAATCCTTTGTAGCCAGAACAAGTCATATATATTTGTGCTGTAAAAAAGGAACAGAATACCTAAACAAGTAACTTCTCCCTCAGAAAATTCACTTCAGCCACTACTTAATAGCACTGTAGCACATAATTAAATTTAAGCTTTTACTATATGTCCAAAGTTGTATATAATCTCTATATTGCAAATATTTTGTATATATTGATGATTTATTCAATTTTTCATTTTATTTTTAGGTTGTACAGTTTAATAAAATGTATCATATTCTATAGCTTGAGTTGTGTGCAGATTATATTTGGTCTGGGCCCAAACTGCTCTCAGCAGAAATGTGGATCTTTGAAATCAACTATAACATTAAATAACATCTAATTTAAGACATTTCCAATGCAAGCCTTCTCACTCATTGTTTTTCTTATTTATAATGAACAGTGAATTAATGCATTTCTTTAATTTAATATAAAGAAGAAAGGGAGGAAAATATTTATAATAAATAATAATAAAACATGCTTTCAAAAAGTGCAATTTGAGTGAGCGAGAGTGAGGAAAGAGGCTGAGACACTGAGCCATTCCCCTTTTTAGACAGTTACAAATTGTCTCATGTGCATGTAAGCAATTGTTCAACATAAAAATATTGTAAATAAAAATGTTATAACAATGAGCGTCGGATATTAAGAGTAGATTTTGAGTAATTTAAAAAAGGAATGCATCTTGCATTTCCTCAAGCAGTAAGTTTCTAAGTGAGATAATTTGAGCTTTGGGCACTGGAGATTTAGAAACTGTGGCTGTGGTAGAAATAAATTTGCACTTCAAACATTGAAGTCTCATTTGAGACTGGGAGTTATTTTACCAGTTTAAAAAAGGTACAAATTGAAAGTATAACAATATCCTTCATTGGCCCGTCCTTATTTTTTATATTATTTTCATTTTTCTTTTAGATTCAATTTTATTCTTTCATGAAACTTGAGTCTGGAATGGGCCTTCCGGTAACTGCCCAATCAAACATAGCCATTCCAGAGGCATCTGAACAGGAAGTGTAGGCCTCTTTACGAGCATCATCTACATAGCCATTGATGAGTGATGTGGATCTCATCGAAACTGTTTCTTGTCCATCACATGATTTGTCAATCATGTGAAGAATCTTGTCTGGCAGGTCAGTCAGTTGTTGCACAGGTTTCAGGTCAGAGGGATGGGCTTTCTGACGCCACCCTTAAGAAAGACGCGCTCAAAGCCGAGAATTCATTCACTTGAGCATCTGAGCAACACTTAACTTCTCCTTTATTTTACTCAGTCATCAGGACCAACATGGTGTCGATGGGACGTCAGATGCTGGGCTTGGCCCTGGCCATCGTCGGCTTTTTGGGAACCATCATTGTGTGTGCTCTCCCCATGTGGAAGGTGACTGCCTTCATAGGGGCCAACATTGTGACCGCACAGGTGATCTGGGAGGGCCTCTGGATGAACTGTGTGACGCAAAGCACAGGGCAGATGCAGTGTAAGATCTACGACTCTCTGCTGGCACTGCCCCAGGATCTACAGGCTGCTCGAGCTCTCGTTGTAATTGCCATCATTGTTGCTGCTCTTGGGGTCTTATTGGGCATCGTTGGAGGAAAGTGCACCAACTTCGTGGAGGACAGCACAGCCAAAGCTCGAGTGGCCATTGCTGCTGGGGTTGTGTTCATCGTCGCAGGAGTGCTGGTCCTGGTCCCCGTCTGCTGGTCCGCCAACACCATCATCCGCGACTTCTACAACCCCATCATGACCAATGCTCAGAGGAGGGAGCTGGGGGCTGCCCTCTACATCGGCTGGGGCACAGCTGCTCTGCTGCTACTGGGTGGGGCTCTCCTCTGCAGCTCCTGTCCCCGTAAAGACAGCCCTGAGTACCCAGTCAAGTACTCTGGAGCCAGGTCTACAGACAGCCGGGCCTACGTCTGAGATCAGCCCTCTCCACAAAGACTAACTTATTATTAAGCCTTTTAAAATCCTCTTTGTGAGAATATGGTGGAATCCAACTCATTGATGGAGCCAATGTATTAATGGACAAAAACTTGTGGTCTTGAGGTTTTGCTGCTGAAAATAGAGAGTTCTTCCTGTAGAAGCTTGAGGATGGACATATAGAGAAAGATTTTATTTTTTGGTCTCTAATAGTTTTTTGTATATGGAGATTAGATGTGCTGTCATTAAAAACAGAATTTGTACATTATTGTTAAAACTGATGTATATTTACTGTACTGTAATAACTATTACTCATGCATTTGTTCATTAAAACACAGATTTTTATTTTAAATTGTCTTTGGATTTATCATTTTTAATGGTGAATACAAGCTTGCAATAACAATGACTAGGTTGCTATATTTTCTAAGTAGACAAACCAGCTGAACAGGTTTGACAGAGCGCCAGTCTCAGTGAAACAGTGACAGCTGAAAGTTTTTTGCTGAAAGAAAAAAGGTCCAGCCCCATAACGAGAACAAATTAGAATGCTTGGTGTAGATATCTGTATTAAACAATGTGTCATAACAAGTCACATTTCAAATGTATTATGCCATCAAATTGAAGTTGTATTGGAAGTGCTAAAACACAGACACAACCACACACATACAAGCTACAAAACATATTTGAATAATTTTTTACCATGTGCTGTTTGTGTTTAAATGAAATAAACAATATTTTGAATCTGCCCTAGTAGTGGTTAACATTGGGCCAAATCATTTCAGTGCTTTTTTTTTTTTTTTTTTTTCCACAAATGAGCGTCACACAAACTGTCAGCACACGTTTCATCAACAGCACACACCTTCGGCCAGTATCACATTCCAATCTTATTAAACCATACTAGAATGGCTTGCCCTGTAGTGACCCATGTAAAATCTGCAACAAATTAGAACATTAAGGCAACTTGATGGTAAACTCTGGAAAACACTATAGTGCAAATCCACATTTATCTCTGTCATGCCACGACAGTATGATTCACTGTTTATTTAGTGATATCTGCCAGTCAGACCCAAAAATCTTGATATACAGACTCAAAATTGAACAAATTCAACACTGTCCAGCATAATACATAATATTAACTGATTCCATAGCAAAATGTTTAATAATGTATTTCTGCTAAAACTCTACAAAATAACCAAACAATAATAAATCATTAACAACAACCTCAATAATGACACCAAAGGTCAAGATCAGGCTAAATCTGCTAAAATGGGCTAATAGGATTGTGTTTTTTCATATTGATATTGAACTTAATGAAAATTAAAATTGAAACACTTGCTTTTATTTCTTTCCATTGAAGCGTATTATAATATTCTTCTCATCTCACAAGACTACGCACAAAAGCCCATGGAACCTAATCTTAGTCAAAGAGTTTGGACTCCATCCTTTATTGTTCTGGCCCACAAAGAATCCGGCATTGCTGGTATTCTTTGTCAGGCCTTCTAACGTGTCCTTAGCTTGTTTTCACGCCTCCCATTCTTCCTGTTTCTCAGTACCTCATAAAGACCTCATTTGGCTTTCGAGCACAACTTCAAAACTTCACTGCAGCGATGGCTTCGATGGGAATGCAGTTGCTGGGTGCCATTTTGGCTCTTTTTGGCTGGATTGGGGTCATTGTTGCATGTGGAGCTCCTACGTGGCGAGTAACTGCTTTCATTGGCAACAACATTGTGACATCGCAGACCATCTGGGAGGGCATCTGGATGAGCTGCGTAGTCCAAAGCACGGGACAGATGCAGTGCAAAGTGTATGACTCCATGCTCGCTCTAGGTACTGACCTTCAAGGAGCTCGAGCCTTGGTGGTGGTCTCCATTATTACAGGAATTCTGGGGCTTGTAATTGCCTTCACTGGGGGTAAATGTACCACTTTTATCCCAGAGGAACGGGCAAAATCCAGGGCTACCATTGCAGCTGGCGTGGTATTGATCATCAGTGGAGTTCTTTGCCTCATTCCTGTTTCTTGGACAGCGAGCACGATCATAAGGGACTTCTACAACCCTGTGCTGGTGGATGCGCAGAGGAGAGAGCTAGGGGCATCGCTATATGTTGGTTGGGGAGCAGGGGGACTTTTGGTTCTTGGAGGAGCCCTCCTTTGCGTAAACTGCCCAAAGAGCGACAATGATCAAGCCCCATCTGTGAAATATCTGCTCAACAAATCAACAGCAGGACAGAGCAGGATAAACTCTGTCAGATCGCTCACTCCATCAAAGACCTATATCTGAGTTTTCAATGTAACAGATAATTAAATTGAAGACAAAATAAGTTGCTGTTGTAAAGATGATAAACGCCTGATAAGGAATGAGAGAAATAGACTCTTGCTTTAAGACTAACTTGACGCAAAGTTGAAATAAATGTCCAGTAATTATGTAAAAGAATATGTAGATGTAAATATATACTATTGGCACTGACAAATTGTTACTTTATAATGTTTTTTTTTTTTTTTTTGTTTTTTTTTACTCTAAATAGGCTGATACTTTGTAAATAAACAATAATTAGGCAAGCTGGTTCCTATTATTTAAATACTGGTTTGTATAGAAGTTGTTTTTAAGGGGATGTACTTTTTAATTGTACTTCCAATTACGTTGATGTTTTACTGAGATTTATAACCTACTTTTTCAAACTTGTTTACATTCAAATAAAGCCTCTGCCGTTTTTTAAGTCAAGCTTCAAGTAAACCTGTTTGGCAAGTTATTGTAACACACATCTCTTTCCAGGGAAGTAGTGATTCATGTCCACTCTGTTATTGACGCATTGTGTAGTTTATTAAATCAGAACTGTCCTATAAGGTTTACGTTTTGTTTGATCTCTAAACAGAAAATCCATAGACAACCAAAACAAGTGCCAGTGTAACATAAAGTAATACAGGCTACTTCCTATTTTACAGACTGGCTTTTTGTTTTCTACTCAAGGTATGGAATTGTTAAATGTTAGAACTGAATATAACTGGATTCATGAGTTGGTGTTGTCTTTTAAAGTTATTATTTTGAAAAAAAAAACAACTAAGAAGACATTTGTGAGTTCAACTGCAAGATAAGCGAATGCACCTCAACTATTTATATTCCATTCCAATATTCCAAATATTCTTTCAGACAATCAGAAAGTTTTAACAGAAACCATTGGAGAAACCTTTGCCTGATGTTTATGATACATAAAACTATTGTTATAGTGCCTCCTAGTGGTGGCATGCATTCAGTGCAAGTGCATGACTAAAAGGAAACCATATGGGAAACTACCTGAACTTCCCACTTCAGATAGTTTCCCAGTTAAGCTAATTGAAATAGTTTAGCCTATTTTAGACTTTTCCCCTCCTGATAACCTAATGGAATAAATTAATTTATAATTTAGTATCTGAAAGCCATACAAATGTCATTGAGACCAGCAAAAGGATACAAAGCTAGAACCCAATCAGTTAAAGCAACTCATAAATATAGCTGCTGCTTCAATAGCATGCTGTAGTATAAAACAATATGTAGAAATCATACTTTGGATGTCTTGAAAGACACTTTACAAATCCAATGCATTTTTATTCATTCTTGGCCTCATGTAGCTGAATGTCCCATTTGTGTTTGTTGCAGGTCACAGCAGTCATCAAGTCCCATGGGGGGTATACAGGAGCTGGGCATCAGTGTGTCTATGGCAGGGGTAGCGGGGATCATCCTGATATGTGCCCTACCCATGTGGAAGGTGACTGCTTTCATTGGAACACACCTGGTGGTCATGCAGGTGTTTTGGGAGGGGCTATGGATGACCTGTGTGAGCGAATACACCGGACAGCTGCAGTGTAAGCTCTATGATGCCATCCTGGACTTGTCTCCAGACTTACAGGCAGCCCGAGGTCTCATCTGCATTAGTCTATTTCTGGGTTGCCTGGGTTTCCTTATATTTTTATTGGGTGCCCGCTGTACTAACTGTTTGAACCATCCACGGGCAAAACAGAGAGTGGTGATCAGTTCAGGACTCATTTTCTGTTTGTCGTCTCTCACCAGTATTGTAGCTGTGGCATGGACTGCCAATTCAATCATCAATGACTTCTACAATCCACGTGTACCAGAAGTGCTCAAAAAAGAGTTGGGGGCAGCAATTTACTGTGGCTTTGTAACATCTGGGCTGCTTTTTATAGGAGGACTTTTACTATGTGTTACTTGCCCACCTCAGAGGGCCAAGTTCCCCTTGACTAGATACACACTGGCCAGGGCGCCCCCCACACAAAGCAGTTATGCCATTAAGAACTATGTATGAGGAACTGGATACAAGTAACGTAATAATTTGTCAATGTTAATCATTGCTATCTGATATTATAAAATGTGAATGAGTTGTAATTTTCAAACAAGACTGAAAAATTAACAGTGACATATTTCATTTTTTTTTAATCCCATCATGGACAGTTGGTGTGGTGCTAATGTTTAAATTAGTATAAAATGCTTATACAATTTGTGTGCCAGATATGCAATTCAATGTTTTGTATGCTCATCAAAGAATTGTGATTTAAAATAAAAGATATAAAATTTGCACAATTGTCATTAGTTTTAATATGTTCATAGATGTTAATATGCTGTATTTTTGTGACAGCCCAAATTCAGCACTGATAAATTGATTTCTCTTTAGCCAGTTAGAGTAACATAAGCAGTGATTTATAAACAGGCAGCACAGAGGGAGCATTGTCCTACTACAAACTCGAAGAAAGGGATTGTTTTGAAACCATTGCAGAGGATTTCCCTCCTCCACCCAGATAAAGGTCTCTGTTTTCCACAAATACCAAAGAACCAGTTTCTCCATTATGAACCACCATGCAAACTCTCCAATGACACAGTCTGTCGGAGCCTCACCCTTGCTGCACATGTACAAACAACAGCCCAGCCCCATAGCACTGCACTGCCAGCTGTTCGCAGTTAGGCAGTGGGGCCTGAACTGAGGAGGAGGCCGGTTACTGTAGTCATGCTGAGGCAGTTGGAACTTGGTGCCCTCGGCTTGGCCTTTGTGGGGTGGATCTGTGCCATCCTGACCCGTTGCCTGGCCCTGTGGAATGTGAGTGGCACTGTGGACAACGCTACAGCCACTCTGCCTGCCTACTGGGACGGGGTGTGGCTGCAGTGGGATCATTGGGACCTGGCTCACGATGGAAGCCTGCACTGCTCATTCTACCAAACTCTTATGTCTCTTTCTGGAAGTTTCCGCACATGGAGATCTCTCATCACAGCAGCAATCGTAGCAGGGGGTTTTGCTGTGGTCATCAGTGCAGTGGGGGCTGTGTGGTTTCCTCACCGTAACCAGATTAAAGTCTTTTCCGGTGGCATTTTTGTTTTGTCTGGAATCCTGCTTTTGGTTCCCACAGCATGGACATGCCATCACACCAGTCAGTCACTAGAGGGAGCTATACACTTGAGAAGAGACTGGGGACCTGCGTTGTACTTGGGGTGGATCTCATTTGTTTTGCTGATAGTGGGGGGAGTGTTTCTGACCACCAGGTGTCCAACAACTCAGAGCCAAGGAGAGCACACCGAAGTTGCCACTGCCCCCCTTCACGAGGAGGATTCCAATCATCCCCTCAGCAGGATCAACCGGGCCACATTCACTAACAGCCAAATACAACGTGGGGCAGGACCAGTCTGAGCTTGCTTTACCCATTTTAAAGGATTAAACCAAGAACAAATAATATATGCACAAGTTGGATCATTTATGTGGGAACCCCCCCCCCTTAAGAGAATGCATGTTTAGTGGTGTGTGATAATGAAATGTAGGTAGAACCCTTTTTTTTTGGTTTTGTTTTTACTCTGCAGACTAATTAAATGCACTTCAAACATAGCCCTATAGATGTAAGCTAAATGTTTACCAAGAAACTCAAAACTTGAATGGGACAGTGGCAAGATGTTTACAAGATATAATTTATTTGAGAGAATGACAATTAAAAACATTTTTACCCTTTTAAATTATATGTTATGGTAAAGACAGACTTTTTCCTCAATGCACATTTTAAGAAGTTTGCCGTTTACCCAAATGGTAATGGACCATCTCTTTGCATGGTCATAAATTAAAAAAAAAATTGTATTTATTCATTTTTGTTAAGATTTAGGTGTTTAGTTGTTGTTTGTTTTTATTTATATGAAGGTAGCAAATACATCACTGTAATCATCATGTTCTGTGTGTGTTCCTGTTGGTAAATGTGATGAAATCTTGTAACTTTTTATCACTGATGCCATGATAAATGCATGCAGACCTCAGTAAAGCATTAGAGGTTATTAATATTTGGTTTAAGTGCATCGTAATCAGTTGTGTTGTGTAGCATAATATAAAATACTGTTCAAAATGAATATGAGATGCATTTCTTATATAAAGTAAGTTTGATACAGAGAACATGTAGGTGTGTACTAACTGGAGTCTTAACAGCTATAGTTTCTCATCGCCTTCCTCCACATCCTTCAGACTGAGAACTTCAAGGGAACCTCTGCCTTTGGTCTCGCAGCGGATGAGCTCATCAATTTCCCTATAACAGCCAGGATCCACCAGAACAACCTGTACAATCAAACAGTATTACAAAGATTTACATGTTAGCTTAGCCATTAACACAACAGATTTAAGTTAAAAAATATATCATACCATTTCCAGCTCCTCATCAAAATCTTCACTTTCGACAACCTGTAGGAGTGTTTTAAGCTTTTCTTTTAGCCTCTTGGCCTCTTTTGCCGGGAGCACTAACCGCAGTCTCATGTGGGCTCTCTGGATCTCCATGGTCTCCTTCAACTGCCGAATGACTTCTAGTGCCTTTACATATCAGCAAAAATACAATGACCATTAGTAATACATAATGAGATGAGGATAGAAGAGACAAAACACAATTTGGCTAAATAAAAATTGAAGGCTGTTGTCAGTCACAGCATTTTCATACTTTTTTTTTTCTTAAATTTTCATAAATTCCGATAAAAATGTTATGGGCCTTTGAAGCTGTAAAATAACCAGAATCAGAAAGATCAAAACGACCAGTTCCCTTACCTGCTGCTTAGCGCTTTTGTTGGCTTTGACAGAGTAGTGGATGTCCTTCATGGCCCTTTCAATGAGACTGACTGTGTATGGCCTTTTGGTCTCAGGGTTGACACACTTTTCAGCTACAATAGTTGCAATGTCTCTGAACATTGTCTCCAGTTGACTTTGCCTCTCTTTGTCTGACACTTGAAGCTCGCCTTTGGCCAATATCTATGTATGAAAAGGTTTTAGATTAGACGTGGTGTTTTTCATTGGAATAACATTTAAATGGACAAAAAATATAACCTGCTTGCAGATTTCTGTCAGATCATCTGTCCCAAAAGCTTTGGTTAAATCATCCTTCTTGGCCACCTGACCCTTTGACACATTCACGAAGACGGAGTGTGTTTGCATAACCTCATCCAGATCTTTCTCTCTACAAAAACAGCAGACAAGTGCATACTTAGTTTATCTGTAAAGCATAATGTATTATCTTGAAAACTGATGTATTTGTTCAGACACAATAAAAAACAATAAATGCATTTTTACAATCGTACTTACGCCCCTGATCTCCAGCTCATAACTTTATTTTTATAACAGGCGATCTCAAATCTCTTACCGCCCTTTTTCATCCGCACCACGGCTACATTGGTAAGTCGTATTTGATTTGTTGGCGTAAATATAGACATGATTATGTCTAATATTAGAAAAAAACTAAATTGAAATCCACTGTTTTTATCTACTCATAACATGCACCAAGTGCGCAACACGCAACTAGTCCGTTGATGAAATGTGTCCCCTACGGAACAACAAAGGCGATCCTTAGTTCCGCGATATGTTGTCTTTGATATGACAATTGAAACATTGAACATATTTCAATCTCACTCACTATTTATGTTCAACATAATAAGTAAACTTTTACAATGTACAAATTATTAATCCAGAACAAAGTGTGCGTCTAAATCGCTATAACATCATTTCCCAGAATTCTTTTCGCTCAAACAACATGGTTTCACCCGGCGCATGGACTAGTAAAGACTAAAATGTTTTCATATGTTACTTTTAGGGTTATGCAGGCTTTACTAATTGTTTGTTCGCTTTTGTCAAGTGTCGTGTGTGTTTCGGAAGACAAAGGTAAAGTAGTCTGAAGCTGGTACAGTGTAAAAGTCAGTTGTTGCTTTATTTTATGAACGCAGCTAACAGCTAGAGGGGTCACTGGGTAGCTTTCTACCTTGTGACCTGTGTTGTGTGTTTTTCCTTCTGTTGTCAAGTGCTATTGCCAAAAATGTTAAAGCAGCTTTTAATCAACCTGTTTTGTCTTTGTTTTACTCCCCAGCTGTAGAGTCCCACAGTCCTATTCTGTCATTCATTATTTCAGTATGGCAGAGCAGATTGTACCTCTACTCTGCAGGTGCTCTTCTCTTTGGCATCTGGTTCTCAGTGAAAATGGCACTAAAAAAGGTCAAATGATATTTGGCTTAAGCATCTACAATGTAAACTACACCATCATTGATTCAGATCAGTTTAGTTGACATTTCCTTTTTTGTCCTGTAGAAAAGTGTATCCAGTGACACAAACTCATCCCACAAACCTGCGAAGAGCAGTGGATGCTCTGACAAAGAAAAAGTGGTCCATGTTTCTGGAGTTAAAATCTTCTATGGATCACAAACTGGAACCGCTAAAGTATGCACCTTTTCTGAGTTTTAACACACTCATTTTGTAATTACATTTTGACATGTTTTACATTTCTGCTTGTGACTTCATTTTTTTCTATAGAGTCTGACAGAGAAGACTAGTTGTCAACAAGTTACATTGTTGACTGAACTTGAAAAAGTAACGATTAAGTTAAATTATACATTTTTTACTGTTTCTACAGGGCTTTGCCAAAGAGCTGTCAGCTGAAGTTGAGGCATCTGGTTTACCATGTGAGGTTATTGATTTAAAAGATTATGATCCTGATGACCAACTTGCTGATGAGGTTTGTTTGCTGTACTTGTTATATTGCTATATAAATGTTCCCTGAGGTCTTCTTGTTTTATTAGTTCAGCAGATCTATCTATGGATCTGTCGATTAAGCAATATGGACAGAAATTGTGTATACAAACTATTAAATGTTGCTGTTTTGCAAATGTACAAGGGCTGGCATTGTAATTTTAAAAGTCACACTCATATAATTATATTATATATATTTTTTTGTTTTGTTTTGTGTTACGTACAAACTAAGCAGTTTAATAGAAATTTCCAGAACATGCACAACACAGGCTTTTAATTATTATTATTATTTTTATTATTTATTAATTTATTTATTTATTTATATTTATTCTACTTGCAAAGCATTGGCTGTAGACTTCTCAATTAAATCTCAAGCATACCATTGACGATGAAAGAATTGATTGAATGATATAAAATCAATAAAATTTGATAAATTGCACAGTCCTAAAATGTACCCTCAAAGATCCCTTGTGTGAGTAGTAATAGTAATTGTAACTTGATTTCTTTTTTGTTGTAGAGTACCAACAAAATAGTTTGCGTGTTTCTTCTGGCCACTTACACCGATGGACAGCCCACAGAGAATGCTGAGTGGTTCTGCAAGTGGCTGGAGGAAGCATCCACTGACTTCCGATACGGAAAAACATACCTGAAAGGGCTTAAATATGCTATTTTTGGGCTGGGGAACTCTGTCTACACTGGTCACTATAACACAGTAAGGCCCCTACTTAATAGAAATAGTAAAGTAAAGTGGCATGGTTTTGATTGTTTATTTACAGGTGGGAAAAACTGTAGACAAGTGGCTGTGGATGTTGAGTGCCAGTCGGATAATGACCAGGGGAGAGGGTGACTGTAATGTGGTGAACAGCAAACATGGCAGCATCCAGGCTGATTTTATTGCTTGGAAAGTAAAGTTTTTAAATCGCTTGAAGAAACTTGTGAAAGGAGATAAGAAGACCTGTAGTGGAAACTGTAAGAACGGAGGCTCCTGCAAGAACAAGACAAAGCATGAACATGAGCATGAGGAGGAGGGAGATGCCGTCCAGTCGACCAACAATGAGGTAAACTGGCAAACTCGAGCTCAAAGGAAAAATTTAAAGCTAGTATGTATTTTGATAAAACAGCAGTTTTCATCAACAATTAATTATGGATAATAAGAAATATATTGTAACATGGAATCAAATTATTATTATAAAAAGGATAATGTCTTTAGATATTTTAGATTGTTTTATTTTAAAATATGTACTCTACTGATCATTATGATTGAAAAGCAACATTATCCATTTTCAAGCAAACTAACAATATTGCAATAACTATATATTGTAGTTTTGTAGTCTTCATTCATGAATCAATGCCTCTTTGTCCTTTTTGTGTTCAGGAAGATCTTTTTGAGTCTAGCAGTGATGATGAAGAGTCTGCTCTACAAGATGAGAGGAAAGGTCCAGTTGTTGACATGGAGGATCTTGGAAACATTATCAACGGTGTCAAAAAAGCTAAGGTCAGGCTTGACATTCAGTTATGATACCACTTTACTACACAGATACGCATACGCACACACAATAACTATGTATGATTTGTTAGATTATACTCTGTTTGGATGATCTTTGGTCATGTGTCTATCTATTTAGTGTCATGTTTCTTTCATTATATGCTATAGAAGTGTATGAGTAGATAGTAATGTGAGTGGAGAGAGAGATATGGCAGATGGTTTGATAGACACCAGACCCAAGCAGGCGAGAGCACAGGCTTGCGTAAGAGCAAGGACACCCACTGCACAGGCTGTGAGAAGAAAGTGACTCAGGAAGAGGAAAATGGAGGAAGAGCAGTGTTAAATCTTTTCCCCCATATAACCCCCAAAAAGAGCTCTACTATACAATCGCATACGATTGTACAAACTCAAGTGAAATTCTGTCACATAATATAGCATTTCAGTAAACTGTGACTGTGTCAGCTACAGAAGTAGTCCTTCTCCAAAATAACACTTTAATTACAGTTACCACACCAGTATTGTTTTTTGCACTTTCCGGTCAGGGCAGGAAAAGATTGTTTTGGTGTCCAAAATTAACATTTGTTTCAAGATGTAACACATTGTTAACAAAGCTGCAAATTATGTGTAATCAACCAACCCCCTTGATTATAGCACTGTTATCTGGTTCTATTATCCAGCTTTAACAGATTTTTAGGCAGGACAGTTTAAACATGTACATTATTATTAGTAGTATTGGTAATCTCTTTTTTGCAGTAACTGTTTGCTTGATGTTGATTATGCACATGTACAGCTGTACTACACCAAAATTTTGATTTTAACCAGTACAAGTGCAGGTTTTTGTTTTTTTTTTAAATGCATTTTCACTTCATCCATACATAGGGCAGAAACAGCAATGGGCTAATTTCGGTTCAAATGTAATGTGCTCAAACATCTCATTTAAATACATCTATTGAGATTTAAGTATTAGACAAATACAAAATAAGTGCAGAAATATTAAAGTTTTTTCCCATACAATTTTTAACCAACTTTTTTGCAGCATTGTGATTTTTTTTATTTTTTATTTTATAAACGATATACCCAATATTGAAGTTTTGGCATCTTCTGCACAACATTCACGATATTATTTCTATATCTTCAGTATCTTCTGGAGAAAACATGTGGTGTGTTGTTTTAGTTTCCACAAACTGCTAAGCTATTAACTCTGTTTCTAATTTACAGTAGTCCTTCAGTAGGCGTTTAACCGCATCCAGGTATATGTAGAGGCTAGGATGAATTTAATCCATTTGAGTCCAAGCTGACTGACCCAGAGTTAAATTCTGAGCCCTAAGAACAGATGGAGTGCAGTTTTTAACCAAAATTGTATTTGTTTTCTGCTTGCCTCAGAGCAAAGATGAGGAACAGATGGTAAAACTGTCCAAACTGAACGGCTTTAAAAGGGCTGAAGATGAGGAGGAGAAAAGAGAGATGATCACCCCCACCCTGAGAGATGCACTGACAAAGCAAGGTGAGAAAATGTTGCTAAAAATACATAAATATTAAAAACTAGATTAGAAAGAAACGTTAAGAAATATTGCACCTGAGTGAGTGCCAAAACATCATCTACTTAATGCCACGGATGGCTTTTCATTACATTATCTAATCATATTACTAGACCGATTGTCACTGACTTCTTGGGTATTATGTTTTACATTACAATTAAGTGGTCTTGTCCTTGTAGGACTATTCTACTTGAAATTAAAGTTCATCCTTGGTGGATGCTCTTCCTTTTACAGCCTAAAAATTCAATGTGCTGGTTTTATAGTTATATGGGCAATATGCCAAAAAAATCACATTGTTTAAATTACAGATTACAATTTAGATTTTTATCACAAGCCATGCAGTATATTTTTATATGGTATTGACAGGTAACTCAAGCTATCTTCTGGTTTTGAGCATTCACACTTTGAGTGGTTAAATTCATGAATTCAACGTATAAAATAGTGTAGCTTATAGTTCTATTTGTTAACCAATGAATTGAACTGTTCTAAACTAAGCTGACCTATATACTACATCTAAATTCTAATAATGCAATTTCAGGTTATAAGTTAATTGGAAGCCACTCAGGAGTGAAGCTCTGTCGATGGACAAAGGTAATACAGGTGGAGAAGACAATTTACTTGTAAAATACAACCTACTGATTAGTTTGGTTTGCATATTGATTTCTCTACTTTTTAGTCAATGTTGAGAGGAAGAGGAGGGTGTTATAAACACACCTTCTATGGCATTGAGTCACACCGCTGTATGGAAACCACACCCAGCCTCGCATGTGCCAACAAGTGTGTCTTTTGTTGGAGGTATGTGTACACAACAGTTGATAAAATATTCAAAAACATCATAAGAAATAGCAGACGGCAAGTACAGTTGAAACTAGAAGTTACATACAATACGTAAAAAGACACATACTCTTATTTCTCACATGAAATCAGACTAAACTAAACTTTTCCTGTTTTATGTTACATAGGATTACCAAAATTTATTCTATTTGCTAAATGCCAAAATAATGAGATGGATTTTTTTAGACATTTTTTTTGACATTTTCAAAGTCAAATGTTTACATACATTTCATTAGTATTTGGAGCCATTGCCTTTAAACTGTATGACTTGGGTCTAACGTTTTGGATATCCTTCCACAAGTTTCTCACCATAGTTGGCAGGAATTTTGGCCCTGACAGAATTGGTGTAACTGAGCCAAGTTTGTAGGCCGCATTGCTCACACATGCCTTTCCAGATCTGCCCATAAATTTTCACTAGGATTGGGATCAGGGCTTTGTGATGGCCACTCCAAAACATTGACTTTATTATCCTTAAGCCACTTGGTACCAATTTTGGCGGTATGCTTTGGGTCATTGTCCATCTGGAAGACCCATTTGCTTGAGTATTTCCACATAATGCTCTTTCCTCATGATGCCATTTTGTGAAGTGCACCAGTCCCTCCTGCAGCAGAACAACCCCACAGCACGATGCTGCCATCCCCATATTTTACAGTTGGGATGGTGCAAGCTTCCCTCTTTTTCCTCCAAACCTAACAAAGCTCATTATGGCCGAATAGTAAAATTTTAGTTTCATCAGACCTTTGGACATGTCTCCAAAAATTAAAGCCTTTGTCCCTGTGTGGATTTGCAAACTGTATTCTGACTTTTTTATGTTTCTTTTGGAGCAATAGCTTTTCCCTGGCAGTGTGGCTCTTCAGCCAATCTTACTACAGTTCTCATTTCAATGTGGATAATTACACACACTTATCAGGTTGCACCCAAGGATGAACCAGACTTGTACAAATTCACAATTCTCTTCCTGATATCTTGGCTGATTTTTTTGATCTTCCCATGATGTTACACAAAGAAGCAGTGTGTTTCAGGTGTGCCTTCAAATACATCCACAGATGTATCTCTAATTAACTCAAATGTGGTCAATAAACCTATCAAAATGTTCCAAAGCTTTGACATAATCATCTGGGTTTTCCCAAATTGTTTAAAGTCATAGTAATCTTACTGTACGTAAACTTGTCTAAATCCTTCTCTCATTATTCTGGCATTTAACAAATAGAAATAATGCTGGTAATCCTAATTGACCCAAAACAGGAAATCATTTCATCAAATCAATTCATGTCAGACAGTGAGAAAAAAGCATAGGTGTCTTTTTATATAGTGCATGTAAACGTCTTGTTTCAACTGTAAATGGGTAAATCCAGGAGCCCAATTATTGCGATACAGTGAGACTTAAGGGGTAGACATTGATTGATTGTGGCACTGGTGTCAGATTAGTGCTCCTCTGTTTTCATTTGAAAAGGCATCTGTGCAGCTCTGAAAGGTCACTGTGAAACAGTGCAGCGTGAACTGTGTTTCTGTCAGCCCAGATATGCCCCTCACTTAAGAGCCAGGTACAGTGACAAGACCTGGGCAGGTGGGACGCACATGTAGAGTTAGCATGAGGATCACTCATGCAAGTTGTTATCATTATTAAGTCTTATAGAGTCTTAAAGTCACTTTAAAATTTCATGCATTATTCATTCACTCCACACTCAGTGATGGTAAGCTACTATTGTTGCCACAGCTGCCCTGGGATAGACTGACAGAAGCGAGGCTGCCAATCTGTGGCATCGGACCCTCCGACCACGCACACACACACACACACACACACACACTTTCATACTAGGCAATGTGGGTGAAGTGTGTTGAGAGAGTAGTGATTGGCAATTCCAGGCTTGAAATCATCCAAATGATTCTAGTGAAGGTGTATGGAGTTTAAAAACACAATGGAGCTCTTCCTGTATTACCACATGACATCGCAAGGTGCAACAGTGTGTTTTCTGTTCGAGAGAAGAACTCCGTGTAAATATGCAGGGTTTGTGTGTTAAACATGTGTCAATGAAACAAAACACAACATCAAAAACACAGTATGTTTAAGAAGAGGAAACAGCATTATAACATGGATCAGAAAATGGCAAAATATGGGCCCTTCTAAATATTTGTGTATGTACATAAAAATTAAAGGTTACTTATTTTGTTTCTTCATAGACATCACACAAACCCAGTGGGCACAGAGTGGCGCTGGAAGATGGATCCTGCTGAAAAAATCCTGAATGATTCTTTAGAGAAGCATCAAAACATGATTCGAGAATTTAAAGGTGTGTTTTATTACTCACAAACATGCTATACTTGTGCCATATGTATGTATGTATGTATGTGTGTATATATATATATATATATATATATATATTTTTTTTTTTTTTTAATTCACTATCCATTGCTTATGTGTTTCGTTGCTAATTAAAGTCAACACAATCTTTCTAGAAAATCATCTAGTCTCTTTTTTGATCTTGAGTTGGTTGTTGCTCTGCTGCCAGTTTTATGCCAGCAGTCAGACCATAGCCTCTGGTAATATTTTCAGATGTCAGTGAACACCCTCTACCATTGTAAAGTGACTGGATCTGTGCCCTCTGTCCACTGCAGGAGTTCCAGGAGTCAAGCCAGAGCGCTATGAAGAGGGTCTGGCAGTGAAGCACTGTGCCCTGTCTTTGGTTGGGGAGCCAATTATGTACCCTGAAATTAATGCTTTCCTCCACCTGCTCCACTCACACCGGATCTCCAGCTTTCTGGTCACAAATGCCCAATTCCCAGAGGAAATCAGGTATGTTTTGCTGTTTTCAACAGAAGTTATTATTTCTAGTTATTATATATTTTGTTGCTGTGGTAAAAAATATTGCACTGGGCACTGCAGTATTATAGTGTTATATTAAAGTTGCACTATGTAACTTTTCTGGTGGTATGACAATGAACATCTATCTTCAAGGAACCAATGGATGTTTTTAAAGGTATTATTTAGCAATACAAACCCATGTATTTGAACAAATGCAAGACGAATATGTTTAATCCCATGTGCTGGAATATATCTGCAGTCCCTGGGCAGGTACACGCACACACACTAAAAATAGGCATTTCATTACAATTACATTCTAAGACTAACATATTTCATCATTAACATTAGCAATAAAATGCATTAAAATGTCACCAGACATTTCAAAAAACTAGATGCAATACCTCAGTACTAAAAACCACCTTCAAATGCCAAATTGTACTATACTATAGTACACTACAATTATATAATGTGATTAAACAGCATTTCCTCCAACTTGTAATTAAAAAGTAATTTGTGATCATGGCTGAGCTGACAATTTCTATTAAATATATTGTTATTTTGTTGAGGTCTTTGCTGAAAGTCTCTTTACAAGCCTTAAACAGCAGATAGTGAGTGACATTTTGTACTTGGACTGTCCTCTCTCTCCTCAGAGGGTCCCAGTGGGCTTGTCATTTTTCCTTCCAGTTTTCTTATTCTGTCTTATCTGCAGGAACCTGGTGCCTGTTACCCAGCTGTATGTCAGTGTGGATGCCAGTACCAAAGACAGCCTGAAGAAGATTGACCGGCCGCTGTTTAAAGACTTCTGGCCCCGCTTCCTTGACTGCCTTAAAGCACTGGGAGAAAAGGTGAGAGACTGTATTTCTAATATGTGAATAGAAGACCTCACGCTTATTTACTCACTTACCCAAAGCATTTTTTACTTAATGATAACATACGACTGCATTATTATTTTTTTTTAATTATGGGAATCAGGACTGTTTTTAAATGTAAAAACTTGGAGGTTTAGATCCTGGGAGATAGCGGCATCTGGGATAATAAGATTGAATATGATAGTTTTTTGGGAGGAGGAAAAAAGCTTCCCTGTGGGCAATGGCAGTTTGCAACACAGATGAAAGGTCAAGAAAGAGGGGAGAGAGAGAGTGCATTCATTATATTATTATTATGCATTTAAATTCAGCCAGAAGTGCTTAATAGGGAAACCTCTTGTGCCATTTTTAAGCACACAAGGAGTATAGGCACCAGCATTAAATCTACGCCACAGATTAAAATGCAAGACACTAGCTGCCAATGATTTCATTTGACAAGCACAAAAAAGATAAGTTCATTTACATTAAACCTTCCCAATTGAATTTTGGTCTTATTAACACCCACTCCACATCTTACTTTCTCTCATGTAATGTTTCCAGTCTGAAGTCCAATAACACTGTGTCAAAGGTCAGCTGTGGTTCAGGCCAAGTGGGGGACAGAAAGCATATTGAGTGATTTAAATATTGACATTTTTATTCTGGGATTACATCTCCTACTTTTAATTTAAAAGACTTTGACAGCTCACCAATCAAAATAAAATAATTTTAAAACTTGTATCAGCATGTACGGGGAGGGCATATCTTTGAGATATTTGAGTTGACAGGTCAACATTGTCACACAAACTTAAAAATATAATACTTTTTGTTTTTGTCGATCAAAAGTATTTTAGGAAGCCTGTTCTTGTAGCCATTTCCCCCGATGGCTGTAAGAACTGCACTTATATAGACCTCAGTGTGAAAGTGGGCTTCATCTGACTGCAGAGTGGCCATAAATACTTTATCCATTGCCTGTCCGTCTGCCAATTGGATATCCACTGTGAATTTGATGGTGGCCTGTCTCTTATCTGTTAAGTTGGCTCTTCTCTGGACAGCTCCCCCTGCTCTACTCCACCTGGCCTTGTTGGCAGTGCACCAGAGGATTGATAGAGTCATGCTTTGCCATTGGATTTGAAAAAGGGGCAGCTCAAAATATCTCCCTGCACCCACTATGGCCAATTAGCCCCCTCCCCACTGTGCCGAAAGGACCCTGTGTCACAGATAACCTTCAACTCAGAGGCTAAACAAGGGAAAGAATCTATTATCCTCAACCTTTGTCATTTATGTGTCAAACATTTCTGCCTGATTTGTAGTTTATACCCCAATCATGTGGTATTCAATGAACTCTTATTTTAAAATACTGTAACATCTAAAACAAGTACTATTTTGGCTGCCACTGTTATACATGTAAAAGTTTGATGTTAAAAATCAAACAAGTATCAGTAGTATCATAGAGGTACGTGTTAAATGAATCGTAAGTACCAGTAAATCCTTAGTTCTTTAATTTAATACATTTAATTTAATATTTTTTTCCAGGTTCTAATTCAAATGAATAATGTATATATTATGGTCACTGAAGTTGTGATTGTATTATTGTCATCATTATAAAATTATTTTTGCCCATTCAGAAACAAAGGACGGTGTACAGACTGACACTGGTCAAAGCCTGGAATGTAGAGGAGATGTTGGCCTATGCAGATCTCATCGCTATGGGACAACCAGACTTCATTGAAGTCAAGGTGAGTTTTCAAACTTTTTGTGAGAATGTTATTCTTTTTACATTTTCAATGATATTTTTTTAGCTGCATAAATCTTGCCTGGTTGGCGAGGCTTATTTTCAGGGATGTTGTACCACACTGACCTTACCCTGGTTAGCAGACATATAAATACTATGTCCCAGTGGGCGTAATATTTATAGTGTGGCAGTGAGCACATGGCTCACATGTTTAGTACATGTTACTACAGTCAAGGTTGGCAAAGTTTTAAAAAAGATGTTCTGTTCTTTTATGTATGCTTTGAAAATGAGATGATGCATCTCAATGGATTATTGGATTATTAAGAGATCCTGCATAGCAGAGTATTACTCAGTTGCACCACAAGTAATGCTTCAAATACAGTAAATTACAATGATTTACTTACTACAAGGACAAGTACATTGTAGTAATTTAGGGTTTGACAGTTCAAACCCCACTCAAACCAGTCAATACTGTTGTTGTGCCTTTTAGCAAGACACTTTACCCACATTGCTTCCAGTGTTATGGTACAATGGAATATGACAGAGTGAAAGTAGGATAACAGATGTAAACTAGTCAATCCAATATGTACATGCACACATGTCTCATGTATATACATTAGCATTCATTGTTCCAACTGCTAAAAAAAAAAAAAAAAAAAAAACCCTCTACAATTACAATGAAATGTAATTATATATTTGCATTAAGGACTTAAAAAGGATTCATATAATTCAGGTGAAAATCTCCTGTGATTTTTGTAGTAATTCAGTTATCTACTCTATTTTGGACTTTCTGCCTCTCCAGGTTGCTTCTAAACACCAAGTTGTGACCAGGTAACATTGTGTGGATAAACCTATTTTTGACCTTTTTAAAGCCCAGCCAAGTGCATGTTGACTCATTTTCTATTTTCATTCCACTGTAGGGGTGCCAGCTAATTGGTCTGAACAGGAATAGTATAGTAAGCCACCTCTTTTGAAGGGTTCCAGCACAGAGCAGAATGATCCCCAAGTAGCCTCCATGTACACTGGTTTACACATTTAGGCAAACACTTCTTTTCCTCTTAATACATTACCACCCATGACTTTTAGTACTGAACATAACATTACAGTTAAATTATGTAATATAGTATACAGTAATATAATGCCGGTGAACATGAAGTCCTCACTGTGACTGGTTTGAGGAGGTGATGGCTACATACCAGTCAGGGTATCTACAGAACGTCAGTCCTTTTAGCTAGAAATTATTAATGACCTAAATAAGACAGTCCTGACCAAGAAAGCCCAAGATCTGGAGATGGGTATCCAGGTGCTGCACTGTGGTGCCCACTGCTCCTGACAGGTTGTCTTCTGCATGTGCCCCATCTTACAATTCTGCAAGGGCAAATTTCCCCCTGGGGACAATAAAGTGTACCTTAACCCCTATGGGATTTTTAAAGTATACACTAGTTACCCTGAAACTCAAAAGTGGTCAAAAGTTAGCATACAGACTTTGTATTTTTTTCACGTACATATAGTGGGTGTTAAATCTCTACAATATTGATTTAGTTTGGGAAAAACAAACAAAACAAATGCCAATAAGTGTTGTTTTTTTTTTTTTTTTTTTTACATTTCAAATCGGGTCCAAAGAGGACTCTGAAATCCAGTGGCCCTAAATTAATAATGTTGTTGCCTGAAGCTGTTGGCTGGTTGAAGTATTTATGCCCAAGAGCATGTGTGCAGTTATTACTTGGCCGGAACTGCAGAACTGTAAACAGGAAATCCAATTAAAGTTTTAAGTTGTTGATGGGTTGAATTGATGAACCTTTGATTTGGAGATTAGCTGTTTTTCCAAATTAAATTGAAAGGTCATTTGTTGTTTATTCTTGATGATGTGGTTTTGAGTTTAGCACCAAATTTTGTACAGACTCTGACAGGCATGGAAATTCTATCTTTTGTTGGATTGCATTAAAATGTTCTCTCACTTACTGGGACTGAAGATAATCCTGTGAATAATTTACAAGGATCCAGCAATTATCAGAGACCATTATAATATTTGTAATGTGTATGTTGCTTTGTGGTAAGTTTTGTCTTGATCCGGCAGTCAGTCACACCAATCAAAATGTTTGAAGTTACTATGAGTTACAATAGACTGTAATTTTCACAAAATATTCTTAAATATTACCATGATTTTATACATGATCAAGACCTTTCTAAAACTATTCAGTAGGGGTCTAACTGTGATTTGTTTCCCCGTATTGATATTTCCAATCAGTATCAAGTTTTAGTAGCAATATTATATGGGTTATGATACTTTTGACCTTCATCCTACTACGGACTGTGAGCCATGAATAACCATTTGAGTATCTCTTAAATTATAACAGCTATTGATTACTATTATGCATTCTTTGTTGTCTTTCTTATTTGTATAGCAGTACAATTTAATGGGATATGTCTTCTATTGGGGCAGTGTATTAGATTGCATAGATTTACACAATTTCCCCGCTCTGTGATGGTATTTTGTTCCACTTGGATTACATTTATTTCATTTGCAAAATAAAGTACTTGTTTGTACAGCAGTAAATAAGAAAAAGGAGAAAAGAAGAACACACAATTGCCTATCAACCAACTTTTTATTTTATTTTTTTAAACATTTACAGTTGATTGAAGTTGTTGAAAACCCATCTTCCCTCTCTCCTTGAAAATAAAACCAATAAAGATAAGACATATTCAGCGCTCAGTCATATCATACACTCTGAAAGACCTTGATCGTTGGTCTTGATGATTTCTATAAACAAATTGGCCTTGTATCTTTTATAACATCCTCAAAGTGTACAAACTTGGTCTTTTCCCACTGAGCACCACACTGTAGATTTATACCACTCTTCGTTGGTTGATCTTTATTCAGTAAAGCTCTGGCCGCAGTAGATAACGCCAAGGTCTCTCATCAGTTCTGTCCAGCCCTTTTACCTCACAAGCCCCTGCGTCACCTCTTCCATCTCAAACAACATTATGATACGAATATTTAAGCCTATTGTTTCAAACACATTTTGTCTTTTTCATATTTGGTTGTCCCCCATCTTAATTCATCTTAATAAAATAAGTTCAGACTATAACTTCTGCTGTTTGTCCTTGGCCTGTTTGATGAATGGTGGCTCTCAGTGATCTTGAAATCTTAATTACTCCCTGATGTTATCTAATCTCTTATACCTGCAAAGCTGATCTGCTCATTTCCTTTCTTAAGCATGGTCTGGGTACTGGATGCTTTGTTTATTGACTGTCTGCCAGGTGTGGACATGACAAGATCTCATGGCACAACATCTCATGAGATCAAATTATGAAGCATTAAGAGCATTCAAAGACTGTGACCATAAGAGCATAGCAGTGCTCCGCTCTTCATCTAAGAGTGAGTGTTATGCTTCAACAAAACTGCTCCAACAAAGAAGTCTGAGCGAGGCATAAGAGATTTTTCTACAGCGATCAATTCTGTCAACGTACAATAATGCCAGAACCAAAGCTGAAAAATTGCTTTTTAACTCAGACTGAATCATAAACCAAAATTTGTGAAACAAGAGGTAGTCAAGAGGTATATATTGTAAGCCAATTTGTTAAAAAATAAAATACTTCTGTGTCCTACAGTCCGGGCATCAGAGACGGCATCCAGGGGGAGTCAGGTGAACTCTGGAGACACAACAGGAAAGCAATTAGTTACTCAAATTATTTATATGGATTTTTATCAAGCCATCAAGATTTTCAGTATAAGTTGTGTATAACTTTGAACTATAACTAAGTTGTATTCATAAAAATCTGTTTGCCATTATCAAGAATTAATCTGTCTATATTTATTTTTTTTGTGTCATAGTCAATGAAGAATGATGTAATCATTGTTACATTTTGTGTGCAGGGAGTGACGTACTGTGGGGAGAGCACGGCGAGCAGCCTGACCATGGCCAACGTCCCGTGGCATCAGGAGGTGGTGTCCTTCGTGCAGCAGCTGGCTGACATGTTACCGCAGTATGAGATTGCCTGTGAACACGAGCACTCCAACTGCCTGCTCATCGCTCACACTAAGGTACCTTTATGGGCATTCTGTACACACAATACAAATGCTTACATGTTTCCCTTTTTAACAATAATAACTCTGGCTTACTCAATATGAAATGTTTTTCTCACAAATAGTCTCCTTTTTGTGTTCTGATAGTGACCTTTTTTGGTAAAATATCTTTCTGACTTGCATTGTAATATCCGATATGTTTTAAAATCACTTTTCTATTCGGAAGGCACAGTGCTTATAAATGGGTATAGCTTGTGTCAATATATTAATATGGAAATATATGTAGGCAATCATAAGCGGCTTTGTTTTATCATCAAACCTCTCCCCAGGATGTCACCGGTTCAGAGCCCTACATATATATATATAATCTGTTTGTTATTGGTCCTATTCATTTGCATTTCTGCTTGTTAAAATATGTAAAGTGTTCTGCTTAGCCCTGGAGACAAAGAGTGGTTGGCATTGGTCTGTCATTTGATTAGCAGTGATTAATTTGCTTGCTCTTGGAGAAAAAAACTTGCAGTCAGCAGCTGTCACATTCTCATAAACAGTGGTGCCTCTTCCCGTGTTTGTATTTATCATCGACTTTGTTTCGGCTGTCTTGGCCCTAAACGCTTTGACAGAAAAATGGAGAATGGAGAAGAATTTAAAGATTATTCTCACATAGGCTAATGAGACAGGCTTGCACATGTTTAATTAAAGTCAAGGGCAGGCAAAGTCAATACTGGATGAAAGAACAGCTCAGGTATTGATCAGGAACGGGGTAAACTAAACTACACACTAGAACATACATTAGAGTACATTATACAGTATATTCCATTTCTTTTAATTAGGTTAAAAATACAAAATTTGCAGCATCTATGAGCAATGGTTACAAGATTTAACTTCTTTTTTTTTTAAATGTAGAAAGAAACATTTTGTAGATGAAACTTTTCAGCACAATCTATTTGTTTGTGGGCTTGACTCCCCAGATGGTGCGTCATCCTGAAAGAAATTCATTTTTTGTGAATTATGTTCTGTGTAATTTGCATCATAACAATAGAAGTTTAGGCTTTGTTAGGCCTGCTTCTTTTAGAGTGAGCTTAACCAAAATCTGTAGCAAAATCTTTTCTTTCTGAGCTACTAATAAGACAAATAAAATAAAAGCACATCATGACTTAAGTACATATGCTATACAGAGCACATCTTCCGTAGGAGTTGTTACAGGGCAAGTTTGAATATATTTTGTTATCCCTAACTTATAAGAATATCAATCATTTATGGTGTTAAAGTTTTTATCACATAATATTCTTAAACCCTTTTTGGTGGTTGCACTGAATAATCTCACTAGGAAAGCCCAGACAACCAAGGGCACCATTAATATTTGACTGAATTGATTTCTAGCAGTGCTTTTCAGTGCCTGCTTCTCCCGTATACTTCTCTCAAGTCATCACACCTGCAGTGGGCTGTTATAGCTGATATTTGTGCCCTTTTCGTATAGAGTCATTCATTTGCACCTCTCTGTAGTCAGAGGAGGTCTTACTCTCTTCTTACTGGATAATATAGATTAAACAGTGTCTGGTACTCTACAGTTGGAGTCGTCCTCAGGGGATAAAGCCAAGGACAACTTTGCAGCATATAAATGGTGACAAGTGTGTCCTTATTATATGATTGTCTGTAGTGCAATTGGTGATTTAGGAACCGTACATTATATATATATATATTTTTATCAAAATGTGAATGCTTTTATTTTAAGTTATGAACCAGGTTTCATACAGTATTACTACACTGCCTGGCCAAAAAAAAGTTGCCACCTGGATTTAACTAAGCAAATGGGTACGAGCCTATTCCACAACACAAATAACAACCCAGCACCCACCTAGACACTTAGAGCTGACTCACTTTACACCTGTAACTGATAAAACTGTCCAAGAGATTGTCACCAGTCTGAGTTCATCTACATGCTGCCTCGATGTGCTACCCACTAAATTTTTAAAGTCTGTGCTCAACAGTTTGCTGTCACCACTCACTCACATAGTTAATATGTCACTTCAATCTGGAACATTCCCAAGTGCTTTGAAAACTGCGGTTATCAAGCCTCTCCTAAAGAAGAGCAGTCTTGATGCCACAATATTGAACAATTATCGACCAATCTCAAATCTGCCATTTTTAGGCAAAGTCCTTGAAAAAGTTGTTTACCAACAGCTTATTAACTTCCTCGAAATGAACAACTCCTTTGATGTTTTCCAATCAGGTTTTAGACCCCACCACAGCACTGAGACTGCTCTTATCAAGGTGACAAATGACATCCGCTTGAACACTGATGCAGGCAAAGTCTCAGTCTTGATCCTGTTAGATCTGAGTGCTGCTTTTGACACTGTGGATCATGGGATCCTCTTACAGAGACTGGAGGACTGGGTGGGCATCTCTGGTACGGCACTAAACTGGTTCAAGTCCTATTTAGAAAACAGGGAGTACTTTGTTGAAATTGGAAAATGTATATCAGATAAAATGTCCCTGACCTGTGGGGTGCCCCAGGGTTCAATCCTGGGACCCCTGCTGTTCAATCTCTACATGCTGCCGTTAGGCCAGTTAATACGCAGCAATAATGTGTCTTACCACAACTATGCAGATGACACTCAGATCTATGTCTCACTGGCAGCAGGTGAATATGGACCAGTGGATTCACTCTGCCACTGCATCCAACAGATCAGTGTGTGGATGCAAAACAACTTTCTTCTGCTAAACTCAGACAAGACTGAAGTTATCATCTTTGGCCCACAGAAACATAGAGAAAGTGTCAGCAGTCACCTCCAGTCTCTCTCTCTAAAACCTTCAAATCAGGCTAGAAATCTAGGGGTAATAATGGACTCAGACTTGAACTTTAACAGCCACATCAAATCAATAACATCTGCAGCTTTTTACCACCTAAAAAACATTGCAAAAATCAAAGGTATACTGTCAAAGCCAGACTTAGAGAGACTTATCCATGCATTTGTCTCCAGTAGGTTAGACTACTGTAACGGCCTGCTCACTGGCCTCTCCAAACGAGCCTTAACACAGCTGCAGTACATCCAGAACGCTGCTGCTCGGGTCCTGACTAGAACCAGGAAGTATGAGCACATAAGTCCTGTGCTCAGGTCTCTGCACTGGCTTCCTGTAGCTCAAAGAATAGACTTTAAAGCAGCTCTGCTTGTGTATAAGTCTCTCCATGGCCTAAGTCCAAAGTATATCTCCGATATGTTAGTGCCATATGAACCATCTCGCAATTTGAGGACTTCAGGGATCGGCCTCCTGCTGGTGCCCAGAGTCAGGACTAAACATGGGGAATCAGCGTTTAAATTTTATGCAGCTAAAACTTGGAACAGTCTTCCTGAAGATGTGAGACAGGCCTCTACTTTGACAATGTTTAAATCCAGACTCAAAACAGTTCTGTTTAGCTGTGCATATGACTGACAGGTTTTTATTCTGCACTCTTCTCTTTTAATGTTGATTTTATGATGATTATTTGTGATTATTTATGTTTGATTTGTGTGATTTTAATGTCTTTCTTATTCTGTAAAGCACTTTGAATTACCTTGTGTACGAATTGTGCTATACAAATAAACTTGCCTTGCCTTGCCTTGCCTATAAGTATGAGCCAAAAATAGGTTCAGCAACAGTCTGTGCTCAAGAATGAGGTCAGCTGACACCTGAATATATTGAATAACCAGGTTGTTCCATCAATGGATTTTTTTCTTCCCTGATGGCACTGGAATATTCCAAGATGGCAATGGCAGGATTCATCGGGCTCAAATTGTGAAAGAGCGGTTCAGGGAGCATAAGACATCACTTTCACACATGGATTGTCCACCACAGAGTCCAGACCTTAACCCCATTGAGAATCTTTGGGATGTGCTGGAGAAGGCTTTGTGCAGCGGTCAGACTCGACCATCATCAATGCAAGATCTTGGTGAAAATAAATCTTGTGACGTTGCAGAAGCAAAATCGAAACAATGACACAGTGAATGTGTGCTGTAGTCAAAGCTAAATGTGGTCCAACAACATATGTTTGACCTTTTTTTTTGGTGGTGACTTTTTTTTTGCCAAGCAGTGTATTTTCTGTTGAATATATACCTCAATATAGAGGACATATTGTTTGTGAATTGGCACTATGTAAACATCTACATTCTTATCTAGAATCCTATTAACTCTTTTTCCAATGGTGCAGCCACCATAATTTGAAAACAGAGTTTCTACGACATCAGACAAGTAGTGGTATTTGATCTGGTCATATCTCTGAGGACAGATTGTTCTATGAAGTTCTGTAATACTTCCTCTGGCATGTACACATACATTACTCCCTGCTCCCCTGTGGAGCTCCTCAGCTTTCGCAGTAAACAGACTATTAGTAAACACCAGCCCTTTTCAGAGTGCTTTCCTTCTCTTTGTTGCATAATGGTTAAATTGTTTGCCAAGATGTGGCTGAACAAATCTCTTCCCCGCTCATTACCAGAAACATTAAGTCCCAACAGACCTTGCCTTGGTTTTGTGCTCTTCTTAGGTTCATTAGTAATGCAGTGAGTAGTCTCGCTTTAATGGCCGATATATTAAGCCTCAAAATGCTTAATGCAGTAACTCTCAGAGAGGGCCATCATCTCAACTTTTTCACTGAGCGAACAAATGTTCAGAATGTGCAGACATGACTGCGTTTTTGCCTTTAGAGATGTTAAAATAAGGTAATTACTTGTGCGGTGTAGTGCAGATCTCTCTAATGCAGGCATTTTAATGGCTCTGTCCGTATTTTAGTTAATCAAAAATAATTCTGAATATCTCCCTATTAAAATAATTGTAATTGTATTTTGATAATGATAATCATTCTCTGGTCTATACAGACTCTAAAATACATATGAAAATACCTTTTTTAAAACAACGACAGTGGCATCATTGTGCAGCGCATTGTGCAGCGCATTGTGCGGTCTGCTGAGAAGGTGATTAGCTGCAGCCTTCCATCTCTACAGGACCTGTACGTCTCCAGGACTCGGGGGCGAGCAGGCCGTATAGCAGCTGACACCTCTCACCCTGGACATGGATTATTTGAACCACTTCCCTCTGGCAGGAGGCTACGGTCCATTGGGACCAGAACCTCTCGTCATAAGAACAGTTTCTTCCCCTCTGCAGTTTGTCTCATGAACACTTTATAATATTTGCACAAAACTGGACACTTATAACACCGGCCACTTTAATAAGTCATGTTTGCACTGTTGTTCTGATGCTGCTGTTGTATATATTTTCTACCTTTAAGTATTTGATTTGATTTTTAAGCATATCTTTTTTTAACTTCGTGCATGCCCTTATTTGTATTTGTATTTATTCAGTGTGTTTTATGTTTTATGTTGCACTTTATCACCAAAATAAGTTCCTAGTTTGTGAACTGTGTTCACAAACGATGGCAATAAAAGGATTCTGATTCTGATTAAGTCAAAATGTCAAAAAAGACTTAAAGCCTTGAGTCACCATATTTCAACAATTGTCTGGTTAAAAATCTATTCAAATAATCTCTGTGTACAATAAGAATAATCGTGTGACTAATCGACTAATCAAAATCATTATTGCTGACCAGTTGAATACTAAAATAATGGTTAGTTGCACCCCTACTACAGAACAATAGCTTCTATGCCCGAGTGTATTGTATAGAGTATACTTGTGCTATAGTGGCACATGTACTCTACAGCCTATGTACACAACCGGTTAGGAAAAAGGAGGGGCTAGCAGTGCTCAGGGTCAGTGCACACTGGTAAAATACTGTCAGGAGTGTGTCTGTGAAGATTTTTCTGTCTTGTTTAATGCTGGACAATTGTGTTTTTGTTTTTTTAACACAAACCTTGAATTTAGAACAAGACCTAGTTGTAATTGTAGCAGCTCAGAAACAATCTGCACTGAAATGCAGCAGCTGTGGCTGGAGTCATTTTGGTTTCTGTTATAATATATATGCAATGTACTTACATAAGTATTCAGCACTTGTGGATAGATGGTGGTGAGAAAGGTTTTCTTATAAACATTTGCCCACATTAATGCGAAAAGCCTTAAAATCTTTACACTACATAACGATATAAACTATAAATCTCACTATTGAAGCTTTGTGAAGAAAAGTAGTTTTTGTCCCTTAGAGAAGAGAATACATGATGGTGAAAACCAAACCTATTTTTTTCAAGTCTAAATCACAATTTTTTGTTTTTGTCTAAACAGTTTAAGATCGACGGAGAGTGGTGGACGTGGATCGACTATGAGCGTTTCCAAGAGCTGGTTCAGGCATATGAGGACAGAGGAGGACAGCAGAGCTTCTCATCTCTGGACTACATGGCCAAGACTCCGGCCTGGGCTCTGTTTGGGGCAGAGGAGCAGGGCTTTGACCCCGCTGACACTCGCTTCCAAAGGCGCAACAAGACCAAAAACATCTCAGGGTGCTGATGAAACAACAAATGTAGAATGTCTAGTGCAAAATGACCAGCTGCTTTTGTATTGTGTTTTTTTGGTAGGCTGCACATAAGATGATTTTTTTATTTTTTTATTTGTCAGGATTCAATACAAAGAGTACACTAGCTTCTTTGGATATATTAATTGAATTGTCCCTGTATTTACTTGTTATTTTCCAACATTTTCTTTTTTTATTTATTAGCAGGCTAGCAATCAAACCCACCTATTCTGTAATAACATTTAGATCTAAAAAGAGCAGATCTCTGACAGTTTCCTACGGTCTGGTCTATGTCCGCTCAGCCTATCGCGCTGCAATGGCTTGTCACCTCCCACACACCCTCATTAGGAGGAGCTCTCAGACCCACCACGGAGCAGGCCAAGCACAGGTCAGTCCACTGCACAGACACACTATTGAAACTTGAAAATCTGCATTTTTTTTTTTTTTATCTTATCAAACCAACCTGTAACTTAAAATGTCACAGAACCAGTTACTCTATGTTTTGATCAGAACTGTAAGGATTGTGAGACTAGATTCTCAAACCACTGCATAGTCATATTTTAAAACAAACATTTTTCATTCTTTTGCTTTTGTGAGGGTAATCCAGTGCCTTTTTAAATTTGAAAAGTTACTTCCATCATTACAATGTGTATTTTAGAAAACAGCCTTTGGAAATTTGGTTAGTAAAGGTTTTCTGTTTGTTTGTGTACATTTAAAAGTCCATGTTTTATTTGTTCAGATCAACGTCACCTGGCTGTATGGTGTGTTTCATTTCAAATAAATGTCTTTTTAATATTATAATTTGTTTTATTGAGAGCAAACGTTCATATGACTTAACAACTGGACTGAAGCTGGACGCTCACGATACGCAAACTTTCACTTTTGCTCAAACACTTACAAAACTAGGGCAATATGGACTCTAATCTGAAATATAGGTACATTCAAGGCCGCATGATTTTGGAAGCAAAATATTGTAATTTCAATAAGATAAGATTAGCAACACTCAGATGTTTGCAGAGGTCTGTGCTGATTCATTGGGTTGATTGGAAATGATTGGTGACACATCAGATTTGCACTTTTTGACTAATTACTGTTACTTTGAAATTAATTATGGTTGATACACTTAATTCTCCAAACCATTATGTGTAGTGAAGTATAAATCTTTGCTAATACCCAATTAAAAAACAATAGTAACTAAATTGTTCTGTGTTTTGCTGCAGTGAGTATATCTAGTACTGAACCCCTGCTTGGTGGGTAGTCTTTTGGCCTTATGTTCTCACAGGTGGTGGTGCTGCAGGTTGGCCCCCTCGTTTGTCTTCAACCCAGCCTCGTGTCACTGACCTCCACGATGCTTTGTATTTCTAGACTGATGAAAAATAGCTGCTGGCGTTTCGTGCTTCATGTGTTTTTGTACAAGAGCCCCCATTCATTTTCAAGGTGCTGCCAGAGTGGGGTGGGTGTGAGGCGGGCTGGGATGGCTTAGGGCAACGTATCATATAAAGTTTAATCAGTATTTTTATAAGCCTGGTGCCTGGATGTGTGGCCCTTGACTAATGGTAATTTGCTCCACACTCCAGGGTACATTGAGGTGATAATGGCTTTACAGATGACAAGCAAATGTGTCAAAGGAAGGCCTCCTCTGAGTATTCACAGCTCTAGATCAGCTACATCTGAAAACATCTTAATCAAAATAAAAAAATACCCTATATCATAGCATTTTTTATGTCTTGGATATCATCAAAATGTGCTTACTTTGATCCGTGTGATGATTCCAACGTGTGAGCCGAGTCTTACAAAGCACTATATTTTCAGACAAAATTATACTGATAACGATCTCTATACATTTGACATATGAAATTCTCCAAAATCTAGATATGTTTTAAATAAATTGTCCAAATGATTCTGTTTCTATAATTCATACATCAGTGCTGTTTGTATAAATGCATCATATTAGCAGGCGAAATCGCACAGAAAAGCCTTGATCCATTACCCATGAGCAACCTGTCACAGCTCATTGCCACATCAGGTGAGGCTCAGCTGCTCCCTGTTTTACACATAACCAACATGTTTACATTAATAGACCTGACTCTGTGCTTAGCTCGAGCGCCAATAAATCTTTATTTTTTGCCACACCCCGTCCACTCATATTGTGGCTTACATACCAAAGAAAATGACTTTTGCCAAAGCATTTCGACTGATGCTGCCTATACCTTTTCCCCCTGCATGATCCTTTCTCTTTAGTGTAACCCTGGTTTTGAAGTGACCGCATTCACCCACTATCTAAGGTGTTTGCTTTTCATATGCATGTATTGTGCTGCTGAAGGATTTGCATTGTAATTGCATTGTAAGTTCAGGGCTGTCACACTCACAGCTGATGAATCATAGAGAACGGGTGTCATAATGTATGGTGAAATGCCTGATGTGGTGCAGAGCGATTAGTGCAGATAAGTGCTAATTGCCTCCAGTGTTTCCTAGACCTCTTTGTCTCTTCCTCAGCTGTCATATGGTCAGTTTTGTAGCTCACTGCAAAACTTTGGCATCACCAGAAAAAAGGCAGAAACATATCTTCTATTTAAAGAAATAGAAAGTTAAAACAATAAAACCTGCTTTTATTTTGTATTTTGGTAAACGATTGGTAGGCTCAGGACTGTCTACAAATCACTTCTGCCCTTTCTCTGGTTTCAGCTCGACTGACTCTGCTCCATCAGCCACAGATAATTGAGTTTGTCATTTGCTTCTGTTGGCTGGTCATTGATAGTGTGGTATAAGCACTATAACAACTTTAACAACTTCAATAATAACACTCACAGCTGATGTCCCAGAAAAGCTGCCAACCTGCACATATAGGCAAAGTGGATGAAGTATCTTGCCCAAGAACATGACAATAGTAGGCTGTGTGACCCTGACATGTCCTTGGTTTTATGTAGATTTTCTCCTGAGTTATCAGTCTGAGAGAAATGACACTGCTATACAGTTGATATGGTACTTTATGGATATGATTGATATAATATGGACATGTATTTTGGATCAAGTAAAATAATTTGTGAAAATAAATATAGATCCTCACTATACCTTAACCATCAGTGAGCAGTGAGCACAGATTGGACCTATGCTGCTGAGAGAGACTGTCTATAAGTTCAGGCAGCTCAGCAGAAACTCTGGACAGGCTCTAAATATAGACTGCATCGACTGACTGATGTTAAAGAAAATGCCAAAGCTTTATACTGCAGGCAAAGCTATTTCAGATAAAAGATCATCTTCTATACGTCAACTCTGGCAGACTTCTCCATTGGTTGTGATAAAGATGGTGATACTTTTTACATTGCACTCATGCACTTGCAGGATGAATGGGTGCCATAAATCACAATTGTAATCGCTTTTGTGAACGGAACAATACACCTTTGTAAACAACTTCTTTGTTTAGCATTGCACAAAAGGAAGCTTTTTTGGAAATTACTGAGAAAAGATGTAGAAAAGACATAAGATATATAGAAGAGATATAAGAAGATATATATATATATATATATATATATATATATATATATATATATATATATATATATATATATATATATATATATATATATATATGTATGTATATATATATATATATATATAGATATATATATATAGATAGATAGATAGATAGATAGATAGATAGATAGATAGATAGATAGATAGATAGATAGATAGATAGATAGATACACACACATACATACAGTCATTCATTCATTTATGGAAATACAGTAAGTTTCCTCAGGCAGGAGCAAAGTTGTAAGTTAGCAGATAGATTTGGTATGTTTTGGTATGTGCCCAATTTTCACTCTCACTTTTGCTACTATCATCAGAGGACTAGAAGGTTTATGTGTTAAGTGCCAGCAGATGGACTTGAGTTCTTGTGGGTGGCACAATAGAATATGCTACAGTCATTTGTTTATTTTTCACAAGTTTAGACTGTATAAATGAAGAACAGTTGTGGTTAGACATTACACATGCAAAAGTGAAATGCACTTGATCCTAACATATAATAAATGAACCAAAAGGTTCAGGACTGCGTTTATACATCACTCTTAACATTATAACTATAGGTAACTTTTTAATAGATCATTTTTTATTCAGACAATCAAAACTACTATCAAATACAATGGCTTATCTTGGGGTCATCCTGTCCTACAAATCAGCTTTTCACCTTTCACACCTGTTGCTTGAATTTCCACTATTTCCACTATTCTTTCTCTTTTCCCCAATTTATTTTGTATAGCCCAGTACCACAACAGCAGTTAAAATTACACATAAATTGATTGTTCCAATAGACAACAGTTTAAAAAATATCAAATAATGAAACATTCATTAGTCTTAAAAGACTATACAGAAACTCAATATTGCATATTGTTGACCACAGACCAGAAATGAAAGAGAATGCCAGCCCCACACTGCCAGCCCCACACTACCAGCCCCACAATGCCAACTCAACCACTGATATCTTGGCCTACGTCATCAGAGTTATATACTTCCTACAATGGAAGCATAACCACACTGGACTGCTCTAGACTTGAATGGACAACACTATCATGCTGCCTTAAGAGTTTATGTCTCCGGGTCCTGGGTCCTGTACTGAACTCCAACTCCATGCGTCTTCTTCCAACCACCGGACTGCTTCAGTTTATTCTACTACAAGGATTACCAAAATTGTATCAATTTGAATCACATTTGCCTATTTTTTCTCCCAAGCACTAGCAAACATTCAAGACTTACTCTGTGTTATTGATACCTACGAGTGGACACAGTGTTATGCCTTATGGTGCTGATGACGCTAAAACTGTGAATTATAGAAAGCCTCATGAATGCCCAAGAAGCAGAGTATTTGTGGCCATGGTCCTCAGCAGCTGTCAGGCGCTATCAGTGAAGCCTTTAATTGGAAATGTAATTGAAAAACATGTGATGAAGCCACAGCAGAGAGGAGCCAGGACACTGTGAGTCATTCTATCAAGAACATACAGTTACACACACGCCGCCTGCTGATAAGCCTGCACCGCTGAACTGGTGAGGAACTCAGCACAGATTGCTATGTGATACAACGTGATACATGCTGGAGTCTGTGCAGTGGATCGGAATAGCTCCAGAGCTCCATGCATGAGAGGAAAATATTATACTAAAGCGGCATGTGCACCAAAATTTGAGTTGTAAGCAAATTTCCATATATTATTGTTACATTGGGATGAGGTTTAACATTAAATTCTATATATTTTTGTCAGTGTACATGATTGCATATTTGTTCACATGCAGCTAATTAAGTTGTTTTTTTTTTTGTTTTTTTTCTCCTGGTGGTCAGTTCATTGTGCACCAAGCGAAAGAACAAAAGTTGAGTTAAATTTAGTCTTTTGTATATAATGTGCATTTTAATCTAATTTATTTTGCACAAAATTCATTGTGCATGTTAAAAAACGTCTCAGTTGAATCCGCTTTGGCATATGCTCCGATTACAACATATGGAAGCCTATAACCTATATCCCACTGTACCATGTTCTGCAGATGAAATGAGGTGAATAATTATCTTTTAAACAACGCAGATGGTACAGTTTTAATCATTTGCTGTAGCTATGCTTTATTTGTTTTGTTGATGCAGGAAAGAGTGCATATATTTCCTGCAGTTGGTTCTCTGTACCTGTGTAATCCAGGGGCATCCATGTGACAGGAGAGAGGTTGGTGATTGTAGTGGCAGGCCTCTAATTTTAAGTTTGCACATTAGGCTCATTGTCCCCTTTGCAGGCATTTAGAGGCTGAGATTGGCAGGAATAAGAATAACAAAAAGGAGTGGGTGAGCAGAAATAGCAGGGTTAGCAACCTGGTCACACTCATAAGAAATCACACTGGCTTTTCAGAAACATGTGTCATTCACTGAAATAAATGCATTATTTATTTTTCCACATCCATAATACAATCCAAGACTGCACATGTGTTTTCTAAAATAACAAGAGATTTGCAAAACGAAGCAAAACTTCAGTCTTCTATAGAAAACACAAACACATAGAATACTGTAGGTAACATTTTTAATTAGACTAATTACTCACATCCATAGTCTAGTGTTAGCTCAGGACTGGAGCTATGTCTTTTTTTACAGAACAAAACAGCTAATGTGGTGTGCATAATTTAAGGTTGTCCTGTTCTCTTTGCAAAACCACCCTGACAAGGGGAGAATGGAAGAAACCTGCAAAATGCCCGGGAGTCGAACCTTGTACCTTCTTTTTGTGCCACTGGCCAAAATAGTCAATTTGATAGTCGCAGGTGCATTTGTAAATGTATGATTTGTTTAATTCACGATAATGGGCTTTTATTTTGGTATTCAGATTTAGGGAAAGGCTGTACTACAATCGAAGTTGGCGTTATATAGTCCGCGTTACGCTCACTGTGAGCCTTATCTCCAGTATCTCCAGATCACCCTGTTACAATAAAGCGCAGCGCAGCCAATAGGAGCGCTCTGACTCCACTGAGCACAGACCCGAGATCCACCGGGCTGCTCCATCAATCAGACCAAAGAGACACCTGCGCGCCTAAAGCGCTCTTTTATGGCTTTAGAGATAACTCTTTGTACCCTTATCAAAGTTTGATGTGGTTTGGCTAATGGCTGACGCCTATTAGAGTTTGTTCAAAGTTAGGCAGAGCCAGTCGCTGTGGACTTCATTGAACCCACGGGGTATCGGCGTTGTATCGATTTACAATGGGAATGAATCGACGAGTTGCGTTTCCAGAATAAAGGAATAACGTCTTCACCTCCACTGACACGCATCGATCTGGTGATTAAAGTCTTGTGTGGATCTATTCTGGGAGGACAGTGACAGTTACCGCTGACCTGCACATCCTCAGAGGTACGTGGCTTTAATAACAACGTGTAAGACATGATGGACGAACAGCTCAATGTTTGGCATCATAAAAGTGACCAGACCCTCGAGGCTCAGGCTCACCTGTTGTTTGTGCTCATTTACACACAGACTGTGTCCTTGCAACTTTTGGCACTGCATGTTTCATCAGATGTAGGAAAAGTCTGTGATGCAAATTGAGATCACTGAGGCGATTGTTAAAAGTGGCTTAATTTAAGCAAAGTTGTATTAGTTACTCTTGCTTCCACATACAAACTGACTTAAAAAAATATATTATTATTATTATTATTATTATTATTATTATTATTATTATTATTATTATTATTGATTTTATTTATTCATTTAGTTTTTTGCATTCTCGTTTCATATCATTTGATAATGGATGAAACATGTAACACTGTATGAGCCCCTCCACCTGCAGACTGTGCTCTGTGCTCCACACGAGGGCGCGCGCAGGAGCTGTCCACACCTTTGTGGTACTGACCAGAGCTGGTCTCACCGCAACATAACAAAGACATGACGGACAGTAACAAGGATACAGCTGCTTTCAAACACGTTTACACATAAAATAGAATAACTTACATCGGACTGTAGCAGAATATGATGACAAATGTCAATGATAAAAATAACACTGGCATATTAAGTGTAGTACTGAGCATATAAAGTACTAGTATTAAGTGAAAACTTTCAAAGTTCTCTTCATTATGAAAGGTGGTAATGTTGTTTCATTCTCTCAGTTGCAGTGATAATAAACAGTAGTATAAATCCATTGCAAATGTGACAGTCCCTAGTGGTAATATAATGAAAATAAATGATGACTGCACCACAAGCCCAGGGCAGAGGCACCAAACTTCTTTACTCAACACTGGGTTCAGAGACCTGCTGTGAAAATCTCGAGTGCATCTAAACATAAGCAAAATAAGGATGAAAATGATAAATTATAATGTGTTCCAATACAACTCTTAATTCCCTGACAAGACAATGCAACACCTGTTATTGTATGCATACTAAACAAGCACCTATTGTGCATCCTTGGTTTTGACAATTATTACTGATGTCTATCCTGTACTCTAAAACTGAGGAGTTTTCCCTTTTCCTATCTTTCTATTCATTATCACCCTAATCCATATATAACAGTGCTTATTTATTTTATACAATCTTCAAGTCTTTCTATAAAAATGTAATGACATTTGATGTTTTGTTATAAGAGAGAGAGAATTGATAAAGTGCTGATGAGCACTGCAGTTTGTGAAATCATTTAACCTCACTGCACATTTGTTTCATGTCTATCTTCTTCACACTTAAATGTCAACATGCCTTACATGACTTCGTTGCGTCTGTCAGTTTCACCTGTGTAAGATCCTTCAGTATTGACACAGTACCTTTCTGTAGTTATATGTATGCTGTAGAGGGGAATGTAGCCAGAGGCAGCCAAGCCGGAGCGTATCTTTGGGACTCTCTAATAAGCTTGCTGCTATATTGTCCCCATGTGTGAGCGAGAGGAGAGAGGAGGGAGGGAGGACAGAGCTGTGGAGAGGAGCGCCGCTGTACCTGGCACACTGAGGCTTTGTGGATACCGATGCTGATGTGGGCTCTCGGGCTGGGATATACTGCTAATACGATCGCAGGCTGAGGATGGAGGAGGAGCTGACTGAAGCAGAGCACCCCAACATGGAGGGCACTACTGTCCCACCAAAGACAGGCACGTACCCCGAGGTGAACGGAGACCTGCCTGGGCACCCTTACCTGCTGGATGGGATAATGGAGAGCCCTGAGAGAGAGCTACAATATCCCGAAGAGTATAATGAGAGTCTGGGGTAAGAAGCATGAAAAGGACGTTTCTGTTGGGACATTTCAATCCATTCATTCATTCATGCTTTTTGGTCAGCCGCTGTGCTGTTTGAACCCTGTGTCTGTCTATAGTCACACTGGGGATTGTGCATTTGAATATCAATAATTTACAAGTGTTTTTTTTACAGCTGTGTCGCCCTCTCCAGACATTTGTTGCATAACTCCTTGAACAATGAATGTCTGTGAATTAAGCAAGCAGATTTTTCATTGGTCCTCGTGAATTATTTATGCTTTCTTTTGTTGGGGCTTTGTACTCTGCCATCCAACTATAGTAATAATAATTAAGTCATTTGTAGAAACCAATGACACGTGCAAAATCAGTTTCAACAAGTAATGTGTTAATGCTGTAGAATGATATATTGTGCAAAATTAGCTCGGGTCATTTGCATTTCATATTAGAATAATGCACATTTTGGTAATAAACTTCAAATTCAATCATAGCCAAGAGGAAATTGCACATTTGGATTTCACAAACACTTTTAGGCGGTTGTTTCTATCTGATATGCGAATTGATGGACTTGAATAGACTTGTCAGGGAAGGAAATTTGCGTGGACTAAGTGATTTTGATATTTCTGTGAGTAATTATGGGTTAGCCTATGACTCCACAGGTACATTGTGGTCTGTTTTGGATAGCTTTAGACTGTTAAATCTCCTCTACTGCATTGTCTGAATACAAAAATCTATCAAAATGAATGACTATTGCTACTCACTCTGTTCTTTGAGGACTTGTTTATAAGACCACACATTGCAGTCTGCTGAGTTGTTCTCTGGAGCGAGCAAAATGTTTGATTAGTCATGTTTGTTTTATCCTTGAGGTGTCAGCTGTAAGTGTCTCCCTTATAAGACTCCGACTGTGTTTTGACTGATTTTCTCAATTAAAAGTTTGGCTTGGATCCTGTTTCATAAGACAATTACTAGTACTAGGGTTGTAGAATTAATCACATTTTATAGAGATCGAGATTCAGTCGCGTCTAATCGTCAATGATACGCAATGTTTTAATCAATAGGTCCACAGCCAATCCTTAGTCAGTAAAAACATGTGATCTGGAGCAGAGTTAAGATTTTGGAGGAAGAAATGTGACTATTTTTGTGGGAAATGGCACTGATTACAAGTCTGTCTGGTTTATATTCATGAAATCAATACTGAAAGTCATTTTTATTTTGTTTTTGAAAAGAACAAAATAAAGTTTAAGGCAAGGCAAGTTTATTTATATAGCACAATTTATACGCAAAGTAATTCAAATGCTTTACAAGACATTAAAATCACAATACAACAAATCAAAATAATCATAAATAATCGTCATTAAAAGAGAAGAGTTCAGAATAAAAACCTTTCAGTCATATGCACAGCTAAATGGAAAATTTAGATCAATACAGGGGGGAAAAATAGCCTACTTTTTTGCTTTGTGACTTTTTTTTTTACTGTATTGTTGCTTAGAGTTAAATGCCAAATAGAGATGTCATTCTTGTGCAGTTGTTATATTCTTTTACTTGAGGCAGAGGTTGAATAAGACGTCATCGATGCTCCATTGTGCATTTATTATTAAAGATTGTGAAGACTTGGCTGCACTTTACCATCAGAGTGAAGTGTGCATGTGCCATTCGAGAGTCTTCAGAAGTGTGGAGAGGTTTGACGGCTGATCCAAGGGCTTACACTCTCTGGTCTAAACACATTGCTCTTTTACCAGACCAGCTACAGGTTGTTTCTGTGATTAAAACCACAAGTCCAATCACTGCTAGTGCCACCTCCACTGCACACATCCACAACATCCACATATTGGCCTTCATTTACTGACATTGCGGTGAAAGTGGTGTATATTTGTACGTATATTTATGCATACGGCAGAGGGCATGTGGTATTTATGAACCTGTAGGCAGAGCTGGGATCCTGCAGTTTGCACGAGCAGCTGATGATAAATGCAGCTGCAGAAAGACCTGGATCATTTGAGTGAAATACCCCAAAATGTTTATGTTTCGAAAATAATCACATAAAAAGAAGAAAATGTTGTTTCAGTTCATTGTAAAATGCCAAAAATGTGTGATATTTCAATATTACATTTGCAAATATTTTATTTTAGCTATTTATTAATTCAACTTCTAAATCACTATAATAGCCTCAACCAGTGGAAATCAACTCTGGTTCAGGCTAACATGAGTCGGTGCAGGGCGTGGTGTTAGGTGTCCGGGCACAGGGGACAGGACAGGTGACCCACCCGGACCTACTTCACCGCGCAATGGTCTCGTTTTCCCCACACAGAGCCAGCACGCGGAAGGCATCACCACCAGAACAAGATCTGGCTCCTCAGACTGGATTCACACAACTGTCCGGATGACCGCGGAACCAGGTGAGCACGAGGGCGGGACAGGACCGCTCGACCCGGTCCACTGCGCACTGGTCTTACTCTCCCCGTCTGGAGTCAGCACACGGACGACGAGCGCACTGCAGCCTCACTGTGGACAGAACCCGCGCACAGAGATGGCGCAGTAGGACCGAACTCTCTGGCCCGTCCAAACCCAAGAGACAACGCAACTGATTCTAAAAAACAAACATATTACTGCGCAATAAGTTTTATGCAGTTAAAAGTGTTGTTTTTTGTTTTTTTTTCCTGAAGTTTGGCATGTGTTTGAAATGGGTGTAGCCATATGCTGCGCCACCTCAAACCTGCACTGTGCACTCACGTCAGTTTTGATAAATCCTGCAGAGGTCCTCGTTTTCGTCTTACACCAAATAAATAATATAAAAAAAAATATTCGCCAAATGGAAATTTCATAAATGAGGCCAACGTTTCAGTTCACTGTGTCCTTGGAGCCTAAGTTTGCTCCTTAACTCACTGAAGTCACTTTGGGCAACACTGAATCAGCTAATGGCACGAGGGACATGCAAACGTTATGTCGTAAAAACGAGACAGCTCTCATCTGTTTATAGTGGAACATGTTTAGGGTTTTAACTGCTGCCCGCCTGTGCCATTTTGAGAAAAGCTTTTAGGGAAAATTGAATATTACTTTATCAATGAAACCAAATATTGTTAGACGAACTAGGCTTTTTCTTTTTGAACAAGCAATGACATCCTGATCAATCACTATGACCCCTGATCATAATTAAATAAGCAATTTAAGATCGCCAAGTACCTCTAAGGAACTATGGATATGTTGTAACGACTGACTGAGGGACCAAAGAGACAGGACTCTGGGAGCAGCAATGTTTATTTTACAGCTTTTAAATGTGAGAATGAAGGTAGATTAATCAGATAGATGAAAGCGGGGTTGTTTGCAGTAGTCCAGGAGTAGATCGTAGGCAGTGAGAGACAAGGTGAGCTGGGTCAGAAGATGTGAGGTTCGTATCAGTCGTGGAGAGCTGGGTCTGAGATAGAGGAGCTTACGGGTCCAGAGAGCGGGATCTGATGAGGAGCAAAAATATCCAACTTAAAAATGAGTGTCAAAATGCAAAAACAAGAGACTGAGCCAAGCAGAGCTGTACCACTGTGGATACGCGAACGATCTAGCGCTGAGTGTCAGGTCCTGGTTCTCTTTGTCCTCCCCAGATATTGGGACAGCCTGACAGTAGCAGGAGTCAACCTCAGCATTAAGATCAATCTACTGCTGATGTTTGGCTTTTTGAGAGATTTTAATAGATGCTACTGGAAATCTGTTCACCCATGATGTGCAAGCTCTAACTTCTAAGCTCCAACAGTCCAAAAATTGACAAACGACGCTGCATACAGGAGTCATTGTACTGGCTGCAGGTGGTCATAATGTTAGGCGTGATTTGTTAAAAAAAAAAAAAAGCTCTAGTGAATTGCTGTCATTACTTTTAAGCCTGAGGAGATAAATCAAATTGATAGAGATTGATGGACTCACACATCTTTGCTGTTTGGACTCTGCTGTCTGTAACACAACAGAAGCACACAAGCCTCCTGTTTATAGATAGAGACGTTTTTATAATTACAAATGTATTAACTTAATTTGATTAATACATAATGACACGACACAATGGGAACAAGGAAATCTGTGATTATTTCAACAATTGCCTCTTTCTTTATTTGGTTGCAGCTCTGAGTAAAGCTGAAGAAATAGCCCATCAATTTCAGAATTTTGTAAAAATGTGGAGCTTTGATTTTCTATAATTGTATTTCCACTAATCGCTTGTAGTTTAGCCAAAGGTCTTTTGCTCATCAATCACCTCGCAGCTTTGCATCTCGAAAAGATCAGAGCCAGGAAATGTGATAATGTCGCCAAGTGAACTGATCTATTGTTTTATCATCTTAAACTGATTTTCTATTACGTGAGAGCATCTGCTAGTTCGGTTAAGTGGTGTTATGAATATCAAAACACTTGGTCTCTGCTGCTATGACGACTTCCTGATTCCTGTGATTACTGCATGTTATGCTGCTGTCGCTAAAGGGCAAAGCGCTTGTTCAGATCACACCTCCATCCATTTAATCAAGTGTAATGATGCAGAGGTGTCACCACTTGTACTGCACATGAAGTTACATAACCTTTTAAAGAGCTGCCTGTAACTTCTGAACCAACAGCATTAACAGCTGTTTTGTTATTACTTAAATCTAAACAAGAACACGGGCTGCGTTTAGTTCTGAAATGTTTATTGACTCTGTACCTTCATCCATATACGGTTTGTTCTGCTACAAGAAACTATTGTATCTCGTATCTTGTACAGCTTCTTATTATAGACAACATTTTGAGAACTTTTCATCTTTCAAAAGAGAGGATATTTTGTTGATTGTTTGGAGAATAATCCTAATGTTCAGTTGAAACCAGCAAACATAACATTGCCAAGAACTTGTTCAGGAGTAAATGTGCTATATTTTTTTCCCCATATAGTTAAAACTTATAATATATTGTACCCATTCATTTGTCATTTGCCATAGCCTACCATGACAGTCCATTAATCACTCATATCATATTTAATCATCTGACAATATTAGTTTTACATCTTTTGAAACATTTGCCATTGATGTATCTACTGTCAAAAATGCACCAGGAACCAAATGTATTCAAATTGTGAATGCCTCCAGCAGCTCCCAGTACAGTCCAATGCGATGAGAGAGCATAGGGTCTTAAATTGACTGTAATATTCATAATGACAACTGACTGAATAATTGATGAACGAGGAAATGAAAAACTAAACTCGTAAAACAAAAGGCTTTAGGTGCTTGGGGAAGGCTGGTTTGTTATGCACACTTATCAAACTGACAAAGTAGAAAAATGTACTCTTCTGTGTATGAGGGATTGTAAGCAGCTATTTTATTTATGCCTGCCTGTCCCTCTCTGTGTAGTAATACAGTACACGGGAGCACTGCACTGTCAGCGAACCAGGAAGCACAAAGAAGATTATTAAAGTTTATTGTCCACTTCTGGAAAATGGGCCTAGCAGGATTTTATTTTACTTGGTGGAGATAAGAAAGCCAACTCAAGCTTCAAACAAAACATAGAAATAAACTTAAAGGGGCAGTCTGTTTTAGGTGCAGTGTCGCAAATTCTCTTCAAGATATTTCAATTTTATGCCAAATGTGGAATGAGGCAGTAAAATCTCCAAAGAGCCAAGCAGGTGGTGAACCCTCCCCTAGAAAAGTTACATAGTGCCTCTTAAAGTATAGACTTAAAACAAGACATTTACATGAAATCAAAATTATGTTCAAGTTAACATAATATTAATCCAGTAAACTTCTGTGTAACATTATAATAATGGTCTGGACATACAGTGTGATCAGTCTAACAGACGTTAAAATCCGCCCCTGTGGCCAGGTGTTTGTAACCAGGATCACCTGGCTATAATCAGGCCAGTCTTTTGTGACGCTACAGGGCACTTAAAACTGCAGTGGCCATTAGAGGCAGTACACACTGTTATGGCCTTCTTTACCCTAAATCTTTACCTCTATTGTTATGGATCTCTACCTTAAATGTTTATTCATGGAGACATCTGCTGGTGTCACACTCAACCTTTGTAATACCATCTGTTGGTATGCACGGGTGTATCTCTTGTTTTTTAGCCTGTGGTGCCTACGGGAAGACACGTCCAGCAGCATCGAGCCACTTGAACTAGACTAAACTGGTTTTACTTGTACTGTTGTTTTCATGGTATAAATACACTGTATGTATGTTCAATTGTCAGCTGAGGGCGAGATGTCACTATTAGAGACAACAGCTCTTTGACGATTGTGCACAATTGATTCAGTAAACCAGACTTTTTGATTCAAGATAATTTCTTTGTTTATTTTATATTTTAAAGGTTTTATTATTAGAAAATTCCACAACAATACTTAGTTTACATATTTTTGACCAGAAAGTTGCAAATTTACAGAGTTTACACTGAAATTGCCCAAAAAAAATAATGTTATTAAAACACCATATACACTGCAAAAAGGTTGATTTAGTGTGTTGTTCCATTGTAATTATTTGCCTCCACAACTTGCACATCGGTTCACCCATCCACCAATGATACATTTTTGCCTGTACATGGTTTGCTGTTTGCTCATTGTTGCAGCATATTAAAAATTACATTGCTGAGCTTGTTTGAAATAAAACCTTCATTTGTATCCTTGGTTGAACTCTGCCTGCATGCATAAACCAGTTCCCACACGGGACATTACATTTACCCTTGAGTGAGTAATAAGACGTTGCAGCTGAAGTTGGGACAGAGTGGGGCAGTGAGGCTGAGAGTGCCTCCGAAAGGTTTGGGCGCCCTTTACCTGCTAAGGCCACTGTCCATTGTAGTCCACTCTGCCTCAAATACTCTCTATCATTGGGATCCATAAAAGAGACACCCAATCAGACAGAGGGAAGGGGTGATGAAAACCTCTCTGTCCTCCATTTGTCAAACCCTTGGGCTGCAATTTGCTTTAACCGATTGTCTCATTCACACATATACATAATATATAATTTGCTTCTTAGACCAGACTGCATTGCTTCCCATTTAGTGAATGAGTTCTGCCTCAGCTATGCATCTCCCGTTATGCCCTGTTCCCTATGATGGTGATTTGTCGTAGCGACTTCTCTTGCCAATGGATCTCTGTGGCTGAGATCACATTTTCTACTTATTTCAGTTTAAAATTCTGGCATATGCTTAAATGGTCAGTGGTGTCTTTTTGCTCTTTTTGCTTTTGGTTAATAATCATGCTGCTAATATTTTTAATAGAGTAACTTACGTAACCTATGTTCATCGGCTTGTTTCAATGACATTTGGGAGTGTTGCCGATTAGTCTTGGTTTCCAAAAAGTTCTAAGCTATATATTTTGTATTGAATCCATGTACTGAACTTTAAAGTCAGCCGAGACCTTTGACACAACTGTTCTGAGTTATAATGCTGCCCCAAAACTAATTATGTGAACTATTTTTTCATTCAACAAATATAACTGGCAGTAAGCTCTCATAAGTATCTGCATTCTGCTTTTTTCAGCTTTGTATGGCATTGTCTATTTGTATGTAACTGATGCTTGTTTGTAGTAGTTTGCAGCAAGAGTCAAACACCTAAAATAACCATGTATGAAATGAACGTGTGTGCTGTGTATTTCAGGGAGAAGATGCCTTTCCACCATGTGACGGCTGGTCTGCTCTACAAAGGCAACTATCTGAGCCGCTCCCTCAGTGACAGTGACAGTGACGTACTGGCCAGCATCTCTGTGGAGGAGCTCGATGGTAAGTTCCCTTTGATACTGATATATGCGTTTCATCTGAACTTCTTGCACTTATTGAACTTGCTGAATCAAAGGTCATGATACATTATTTCACTTTACATTACATTATGATAGCAATAATCATCTGTTCTTTTTATATACCTGAATATAAGTGTTATTTTTTAAGTTATTTTGCATTTTTTGTGTGTAATATCTATCCAAGAATCTATAGTCTATATATTGACCATGAGATCTGAAGCGACCGTGCATAAAAATGACACTGTATAACTTTGTATTACTCATTACACTATTGGATTTAATCTTCTGAGAAAAAAAAAAAATAACACAAGTTTTTTCTTTAGCAAACACAGGTGAAAAAGAGATACAAAAACATTCACATAACATTATTTACTTTTGGTGTGTACTGCTTCTTACACAGTCCTCGTATGATCTTATGCTTTTCAATGTCTTTTAATCCTTTCTTTTTTTTTAATAAGATGAGAAATGTGCAGGTGACAATTACAAAAGGGAAATAAAGAAAATGTTGGAAACACCAAAGGATATAGAGAAAATGCATGATGAAAAAATACAATATAATGCAATATAGTAGCATAGTATTGTGTGGTACCATGACCTGGTCTAGAGACTAAACTGTGCCTGATAATATTCAATTCTAAATACTTTATCTACTGTTCATGTGCCACCATCCCCCCAGACCCACAGGATGAGAACCAATATTTCTAGCCCCCATACTGATAGTGTGTTTATAGTTTGATAGATTTGCACCTCTGCTTTAGGAGGAGGTTGACCAGATAATCCAGGTTTTAAACAGGGACATATTGATTTGTGTGGCCCTTGTGCGAGCCATAGTGATTGGTGTATGTGTTGCAGTTTCCTGGGAGAGGCAGCCGTTTGGGAAAATACATTATTCCGAGTGCAGCTTATCTGGAGGGCACCGGCATGCTCTCACTCCTCTCTCTCTCTCTCTCTGTCGCCACTGAAAACCTTTTATGAACCCTTTTGTTTTGGGCTCTATTGCAGGATAATAGCAGCAGTATGTACTACACAAACCTGATCAATAACAGTGTGCCACAGCCAGCGCTGGCAGCAAATACTAAAACATTATCACAGCATTAAAAGGGTCCAGGGCAGAGCACTCTTTCAGGGTCAAACTTTAATGTGCTGCAAAATAGTCTGAAACAACATACTTTATCATATCTATGGTTTATTATAAAGGGAAAGTAGAGAAGGTAATTGGAAAGTGGTAGTTCTTTAAAGTCAATATAAATCAAAGGCAAGTCCAAGTTGTTCTACAGTCCTCTCCTTAAAGTAGCTGTTTGTAGCCTGAGGTCTTGTTTAAAAAAGGTACTACAATCACAACTAAACTTAGGTTGCCAGTGCCTAAAACTGCATATAGAGGACACAAGTTATTTCTCATTCTCAGGATATGGACAGGCCTCATGTGCAAACTCAGAACCTCCAGAATTCACTCCCTGAGCTGCAGAGGCTGCACTAGCACTGATTCATGATTCGCTGTAGGTGCTTTGGATTAGGTAGTGAGGATTCAGATCAGAGAGAGGATTTCAACATTGAAACTGCCAACTCAAATGGCATAATGTGAGTCACATGACCGGTGTTACTTTAAATTAAACACCGGTCATTTGAGTCAGATTATGGATCAGTCCCTGGTTTACTGCCCTTTATTTCAATAACATGCTTTACAAATGGCCAAAAGTAGAGCATGTTATAGCAAGATGTGAAAATTTGACCCTGTCTGTCTAGATTATAACTTCATCTCAATCAGAGGGGGTTGAATACTTTTAATGAGTCCCTGTCTCCCCATTCCCCCTTTAGTCCTGATTGTAAACCCCATTTCAACTCTTTCTATCACATGTATTTTAGGATATTCTCCCAATGGTCAGGGAGCACTATAGCTCTTTTAAACCGTAATCTAACATTTATCAGCCACTCGGATGATGAGAATGCCGTGGTTCATTTGCCTCTTGATCCTCTCTCTGACTCTCTTAAAAGCAAAGTTTGTCCAAGCCCAGAATAAGCATTACCCACTAGCCCGTCAAACTTTCCTGATAGTTTGCCCTACTAAACTACAGTTCTGTGTTGTTGTTTTTTTGGCATAATTCGCCATTACAAGTATCTAATTGATGCTGTAAATTGCTTTTTGTATCAAATGTGTTTCAATGAAATCTTTAAATTGATTTAGAGTGTGAAAGCTGCAGTAGCTGTCTAAATATAATTAGAGCGACATTTCCAGGGGGGAACTATACTGTGTACACTGTAGTCAGCATTATACAGCATGTAGCCGTCAGACCGCATAAGGCACTCTCACACAGTACTTTGGGTGTATCCACAGTGACAGTCTGCAGCACTGCTCACTAAACACGGATGACATTTACTTCAGTAACCTTTTAATTGTACTTCTTGGAAAACTTTTCAGACTCCATACTTTTACTCAAACTTCATATATTTTATAGTGTAACAGTACTATTACTTGAGTAAATGTTTGTAAATATTCTGGTTAATTATCTTAGAGTGAATGTGAAGTCTACAAGTGACAAGAGCTTCATGTTGGCAGTAAAATATTTGAACATTTGTGTTTCTTGCACCACCCCTTCAGATATCATTTAGTTTGTCTCATTTTCTTTGACTATTGTATTTGTTATTTAATAATCTTTTCCTTCAAATATAAAATCATAAAATCAGTTTCCCCCCTTTTTTCTCTTATTTTCCTGGACTACTACTTGAGTAATATTATTTTGAATTAACTTTGCTCCTACTTGATTACTTGATTTTTTGGCCACTCTACACAGCTCTGTTACTAAACCTCGACAATGAAAGACCCATTCACATCAAACCAAATATGGACTGTTTTATTAAAAGTAAAGTAAAACTGCACTCAATTTTGTCCCTGGGGTGCACTATTGTTTGTGTAGCCTTTATCATTCTTAGTCTCTTTGGACATTTATTGAATATTTATTTACATTATTTTATTACGTGATCCAAAAGGGTTATAAAGATCCAAACATCGAGGTTTAATAATACAGCTACAACAGTATAAACTCCCCAAAGAGATGAATTGATTTTATGGAAATGCAGTTGTGACTTCCTTCTTCAAACTGTAGCTGCCAGTTCTTTCTTTGTTTTGGCAGAAGTGCTGAATTTGCTTTGATATATTTTGCACCAGCAGGATGGACTGAAGTAGGCTGCATTCTTGCATCAGTGAACTGCCATTGTAGAGAGTTGTACCTATACATTTGGGCTAAACTAAAAGTCAATTGTAAATTAATTCTTGCCCATTATACACTCCTTTCCTTCCACAGTCACACACTGTTGGCGACTCGTGAAGTATTGTAGCCACGGTTGCCCATAGATCAAAAAGACTCCATCCCTAACAATGAAAAGACTAATCTGTGCTAATGGGCGGTCAGGAGAGGTATAACTTATTCTCGTGATGTAGAATTAGTAGTACCAGAACATATTTCACACCTACGATTTGGTGCTTTGACCTTGTTGTCAATGGCATCTCCAATCACTAACATAAATAAGATATGAGCCAGATGGATGAAGATGAGGTGTGTTGCTCAAGGACATAAGAGCAAAATTAATGGGGCCCAGCAAAATTTAAACCACCAACCTGGAATGTGATGAATTGGATGTGTAAAGATATTGCAGATGTCCACCAAGGCGCTGAATTAAAAATAATCAAAGGTAAAGAGAATGAACCTGGACTGTTAAAATCAATCTAAATCAATTTAACGTGTTTTTCTCTAGTTCTGACACTTTTTGTCACAAAGTTTATCCTTTATATTATAGGCTCCATGTGTAAACTAAATTTACTCATTTACAAGAATAAAGTTGGGAATGAAAACCCTACCTTTGCAGATAAATGTTTCTTTTTAAAGACTTTGCTCATATGAGAGAATAATACAGAAGAGACAAGTTAAAGTCAATCAAACATTATAATCTCTCATTAACATTTACCTGAGAGCGTCTTCACCTTCCACTTGTGCTGCACTAAAATAGGTAACTGCAGTGCTGCTTTGTGTCCTTTTAGTATAAATACTGTTGCTCCAAATGCCAGAGTGCATGCTGAGAAATGTCTCAGTATTTCACAGCGACCTGATGGATAGAGGCGCTTGTGCGTGAAATGGACTGAGGTATTTAAATGTGTGAACCTTGTAATTCATTTTAGACCAGATTCACTGATGGAATTAATCAGGCTGAAAATAACAAACTTTACAGATCTAATACCACCTTTTCTCAGGATGTGAATGGACATAGGGCTGCACTGCACAGTAAAGCACAGATGGACTGTTTATCTAGATCAGGGGTGTCCAAAGTATGGCTTGGGGGCCAAATGCAGCCCTCAGACCAGTTTTTATTGGCCCTCAGACCTCCTGCTGAACTGGTCCAATTGATCATAAGCAGTACTTTTTACTGCAAATTAAACTATTTGTACCCCTATAACCTCAAACATCACATTGCAGTGTGGTACAGACCTAAAATTAATGTGTTCCAAACCTTATTAATATACAGCGGCTGTGTCAAAGCTGCATATAAAGCACTGCGCTGCATTGATCACTGGTCTGTGGTGCTTGATAAAAAAGTTTGGGCACGCATGCAAGAGTTTTAATACAATTCTGATAATGGCCATAAGAACTGTATTATCTTCACCTCAAGATATATGTCTGTAAAGTTGATAATGTTGAAACTTGCCCAATTTGCCCAATAGCATAAAGCACATTTATTTTTATTTATTTATTTTTTACTTTTAACTTTTAACTTAAATTATATTGTTATACAGAATAGTCTTTCCAGAAATAGAAATATTTGTATTATTTCTTGTCACATTTTACATTGTAATTTGCTAAACTAATAATACACAATACGAACATACAGACTGGAAATTACAGTGATCCATTACTTGCTCAGTAGCAGCCGTTTGTATACTCTCCAACATATTGTTATGATGCAGGTCAGAGACTGTGCCCTTCTCTTATCTAATGTAGGCGCTTATTGTCATCGACAGCCTCCGCTACACTTTATGGGACGATTCATAATTCACGCTCCATTAGTATTTGTGCTGGTCTGAATCATTTGCACACAGGCTGGCATCAGCAGCCCATAATAATCACATGATGGAGAGAGCTGGAGCACAATCACTGGATTTGCTTCAGTTATTTGTTAGTTTTCGTGTTCAGGAAATACAGCAAGTGATTATTTGTTCTAAAATGACTTTGAACAGCAGTTAAAGGCAAATTAGGCAGCAATTTTCTACTGAGTTTGCTTTGTAGATCTATTATTATTATTATTATTATTGTGAGCGTGTTGTGAACGGAACTGGAAGATATTAAAAACATTGGTGATGAAGATGTTCAGAGTTAGGAATGGGAATATCAGAACGCAGATGTCTGAGAAGCTGCAGTACGTTTATGCAGAAAAGACAGTAAATTCACATAGTATGTATCAGAATGCTGAGGTTAAACCTGTCATGAACAATTAATCAAATTTTCTCACAAGCTTTGCGATTGTGAAGCAGACATTTTAACCTCAACCAGAAGCCTTAACATTTGAGAGAGAAGAGACTTGAACTATGGCTGTAATTATAAAGGGTTAGCAGATTTAATTTTAAAGTTTAAATTTTTTACATAAATAATTACAATATAGTTTCCATAAAAATGTGAAACGGTTGTGAATAACTAATTGAGACCATTCAAACTGCACTTTTATTACAATAAGCTTTCAATGTGGCTTTATTGTAGAAGAGTGTACAGAGGACCTAACCTGTACAGATAGGACAAAACTGATGAGCTACAGCTGTGGGGACGATTTGTTTTATTTGCTTCGGGGAGTCTTTCACATATCCTCAGTGTGCTGGTGTGGTGTCCAGCTGATGTGGGAATTATTCACTGTTCAGCCCTGTCACATTCCAGTGTTTTTCAACCAACAATCTCCCTGAAACAGCCCCACCTGTGGGCACTGTCGGTTTCTGTTCTGTTGCATGAAGAACAAGAGCAGAGGCACGGGGATCGTTCTGTAGATGTTTATTGTCGGTTACAGCAGTACAGTCGGGGTAAAGGCAGCGTCCAGCAAAATTCAAAGCAGAATCAAGTGAGCAGTGTCCAAAGCAATGTTTAAAGCGGAGTCTAAAGAAGGTGAGATTGCACCAATGTTTTATACTACTCCCCGAGTGGGGGTTACATATTCTACAGATAAGAAATTTGAAGCAAAGTCGAAGAATGTGATTGCATCAGTGTCTTATAGCCCTCCTACAGTGGGGGTCACACATTCCTGAGATGAAAGAGGCTACAGATAAGAAATGTGGCCTTAACCAAAATGACCAGAACATAGCTGTTGTCCTCCCTTAAGCAATGTATTATATTGTATAATGTCCACAGCGCCCTCTCCTATCACATGTTGATATGTTCTGCTTGTCTTTTTATCTTATACTTAACATTGAGATTTCTACGCAGTGTTACTCCAGTCATGTTTTGAGGCGGCACATTAGTCTTTCCTGATGCTTGTGCTATATTTTAAAGCAAGAATCCATTTCCTTTATGCACAGAATTGGACTGACTCTTTCAAGTGGATGGAAATGAAAATGATGCATTATCCCAGACTGCAGAGAGTGGACAATATTTACTTTAACTCTGGATTAGTCAGAATGAAGTCAAGGTATAATGAGCTTCTTGTTGTATTAACTTGCCTTAAAAAGTGAACAGATTTTGCTGTTGTTTGGCAGTGGGTGGCTTATCATTTTGCTTGTTGAATAAACAATGTCTTTTTGGAAAAATATATTTTCATGTGAATAAGCAGCATCTGTAATAGTATTTGTCCTCTGATGAATGTTATTTTGGAAAAATAACTTTTCATTCATTACTATAGTTGACATGTCATAATCAATACTGCACAAAAAGACTAAATTATATATTTTGAATTAGGCAAAGTCCTCACTGATATAGTCTGAGAGTTGTAAGAAGAGCCATGCGGCTGGAGTTATAACAGGAGACATTTATTAACCATCAGTACGGGACCCAGGACCCAGAGACATGAACTTTTAAGACATTGTTATAGTATTGTCCGGCCAAGTCAAGCCCAGTCTGGATAAACTTCTGTAGGGAGTATTATACATCTGATGACGTAGGCCAAGATAACAAGGATTGAGCTGTCAGTGTGGGGCTGGCACATTATGAAATACAATTTATCTAAGGCTCACAAAATCCTTAAAATAGCGAAGGAATAATTTGCCTGAAACCCATGAATAAATCATATATCCATATGGGAACTAATGCATTTGCCTATCTATCAAAGAAAAGGAGGCTATATTTCAAAAGCAGTGGCCAAAGAGCAAATGCAATACGATCCTTGTTCCACAGCGTCTGAATACACTTTTAGAATTGCTGGAAACAGGAGCACTTGGAGGAAACCAATGTGGATCCTAAATTTGCTGCATAATGCTGCTGTTTATGGTTTCTATGTTAAGGTGCAACATTTTGTGTCGGCAGAGATCCGTGAGGCGTTCAAAGTGCTGGATCGAGATGGGAATGGCTTCATCTCCAAACAGGAGCTGGGGATGGCCATGCGGTCACTGGGGTACATGCCCAGTGAGGTGGAGCTGGCTATTATCATGCAGAGACTGGACATGGACGGTGAGACACATTACAACTGTCACATATGCATGCATTGAAAAACACTTAAAAATGAGTCTATAATTTTTCATTCATCAAGGAGTGGTTCAAGAAAAGATATGACCTCAACACTTTTAAAAATCAAGACTTTTCTAAGTTTTTATCCAAACTCCTCTCTTAGGTCAGAACTATATATGTACTAGTTTCTCAGGCCAGTGCCATCATAATGAAAATGACCTCTGGATTTGAGTCGAAACGTTATTTAAAAAATTCTGTCTAAATGTCTACCTTCGAAACAATTTCTAACAAGGTAAAATTTTGATCTGATGAAGCACAAACTGGGGGAAGACTATTTTTGATTGAACAGTTTTAATACTGCTCTTATTGGGTTTGCCCTGGAATAGTCATTTGTGTCACATTTTGTGTCACATTTTGTTAGTCCATTAAAAGCTTATTTGATGGACTAACTAAACAAAATGTTTTCAATTTAATATTATTACTGCGTTTGATAAGTGCTTTTCAGATGGTGAGGAGACAGATCTCTTGCTAATGCTGAAGCAGAAGTATAAAAGTTTTTAAAAGTGTCTTTCTTCCTGGTGTGACTCATGGCATCTCCAGAGATGGTTAGAGCAGAGTGCCTCAGGGCCTGGTCTGCTGCTGCCGTCTGAAACTGAGGACTGACAGGTTGTATTTATTACCAAGTATTTGGTCAATTTACTGTTGGAAGGAAAATAGTACCCATGTTCTGCTCCCATTGGCTTCTGTCTTTTTGCTTTTCCCTTTGAAAGAGATTTGTTTAATTGTGGTATTTTTGCATGTTTTCAGCCAAACCGCCCTTGATTTGTTTTAAACTCCTGGTTTAGATATTTGCTTCAAAGGTACTCCAAAATGTAAACCTGTAAACCAAAAAAAAAATATATATAATAATAGTAATAATTTAAATACATACTATCAATATTAGACATTAGCAAAAAAATTAAATAAATAAAAATACTTGGCCTTCTCTCTATAAATATGCATACCTCTTGTGATTGCATGGATATCCTCTTCCAATGAAACCAAGGAAAAAACTCAAAATGTAATAATTTAATCAAGTTCAGAATGGGCAGATGTCATTCACGGGACACTGCTTCCATTTAATCTTAAAATAGCTTGTAAAATGCACCTATATTTAGTGGCAGCTCCAGAGTAGATGAGCGTAATGCTGATATTGACAGGCTGTTGGCAGCGGAGAGACTGCACGCTACGTTATATCGATCTGGAGGAGGTACTGACAGGTTATCTGCTCACCCGTCTCTGTCTCACACCAAGAGTCAAAGTGCCCTTCACAAATGCAGGAACTGAGGCTAACACCTACAACAAAGAACTGCACAAGGTTTTATACATTGATAATCATGAGAAATATGTACACTGTTAGTAAACTATCAGGATTTTTGTAACATTTTGGTTCACTAGACAACAAAAAACACTTTAAAGGTTTTACACCATGTTATAATGTTGTTACTTCCTCAAAAACATACCTGGAGTTGTGTTTTGTTTCACTGTAACATATCTGAGTAATCTGTTAGTCTGTCTACATTGCCAAAGCTCAAAATGATCTATTCCACCTTTTGATGCCGTGTAGGGGTAGTTTTCAAGTTAACAGCTTCTTTTTACTTTTATTTCAGTAAAGATTGGCAATTCCACAGCTGAACTTATTCAAATGATTCTCGTGAAGGTGAGTTTAAAACACAGTGAAGCACTTCCTGTATTACCACATGACATCACAAAGTTGAACATGTGTGAATGAAGCAAAACACAAACCCAGGTATGTTTTTGATGTGGATACAACATTATAACAGAAGCAGAAAATAGTGTGATATGGGTTCTTTAAATTTGTTTGCATGAGGGATCTTTTATGTTGGTAGTTTTGTCTTGTCTAGAGTTCTTAAGACATAACCTCTGAAATTATTCCTGTAATAGAACTTCCTCCAAAATGTAATTTTGCCAATCATGTAAGTAATTTTGCCAATCATGCATGCTTTTTCTAACTTTTAATTTTTTACCAACTGTTGAGCAAAAATAGTTTAAAATATGCAAATATACCATACACAAATGTGTTCTATTAGTTGATCTTTACCGTCTCTGGAAATGCATTTTGTCTTATTCGCTTTAGTATGCCTTTTAGTCACTCTTTCCATGCTGCCACTATAATGATTTCCAACTCTGCATGATAACACTTGTGTATCGGTGGCTTTTACTGATATTTTAAATGCACAACACGTCAGTGAAGACATCTTTTTTAACTGTCCTCCTACATCCTGCATCTTTATGAATAATTATAAAACACATATTCAAGCACATAGAGTGTTACTTGAAACACCTTGCCTCAGTGGACCATCTGGCGTGCTGCGCTCTTGTCCCGTTGCATATGCATGGGTGTGAGTCAGGGCCGTGAGAACCTCCTCACACAGAGCAGGAGCGGGATGGGGGACTGTGAGACCACCTTGTGTAAAATACAAAGCTCCAGGGCCCATCTGTGGAAAGCAGACTTTACTTTCTGGAGTTCAAGGAGAGACAAGACAAAGAAAGAAGAATATATCATTTATCAATAATTATTATATTGAAAATGGCTTTAGACATACTGGGTCAGCGTGTGCTTGTAACCGTTCATGAGTGAAATTGTTACAGAACAAAATGGCATTCATATATTTTTCTTTACAAAGCCATATTCATTGAGGTGAGGTCTCTGCAAAAGTTCATAATTATGTACATTAGCAAAACTGTAATAATACATATGTAATACAGTCATCATCCTTTTTTTCCAAACATAAGAATCAATTTTCGTTGCAAATGCAGTTCAATTAGTGATTTAGCATATTTAGCTTAAAATGTTTACAGATATCTTATATACTTGATGGTGCCTATTTAAAGTTTTAAATGTATAGCACCCATACCCAGGCCCATACACACATAGTGTGCATGTGCCTGTTTATGAGAGGAACCATGATCAGTCAGTCAGTGTGGCACTTATAATCAAAATGACATACTATCAGTCCATTACCCTCCACTCAGGGCATAATATTGCAGACAAGATTCTGCTATCATACTAAGTACTGCCTTTGCCATGTCTCCATGTTGGCCTTTTTGTTAGTAATTTCTTACCTATTTCACACAACAGCAGTAAAGTGCAACTGTAAGTATGCTTTGCATTGAAAATTGTGTAGATTAGACAGATGTTCCGATTAGGCTTATTATCCAAACTCACTGATGTAATAAGTACATTCCCATTAATTGTCTGCAGTAATTAGAACTCCAATTATGGTTATGCCAAACTGTTATTAAAGTTAAGAATAGCCGGACCAACTCCTACTTCTTTCAAATGCAGCCTGTGGCTCGAGGCTCAGTATCAACACATAACCTTTATGAATTTAATAATGCAAAGTTCATAAGGAAAATAAATCTCCTGTTACTGTGGTGACACATTAGGGCTTATAAATCTTTTGTAATCTTTACTATAATCGTCCACTTCATCAAAACAATCCCAGCAGATCAATCATTAAAACCACTTATTTCTCATCCAGTGCTTTGAATAACACTAATGCACTTTTTGATTTATGTGTTGCTATGTTCATTGTGATTGCAGGTGATGGGCAAGTGGATTTTGAAGAGTTCATGACGATCCTTGGACCCAAACTCCTCTCATCAGAAACAAGAGAGAGTTTCCTCGGCAGCACAATAGACACCATCTTCTGGCAGGCAAGATTTTTGTGTAGATTTAGAACTATATGTAATAAGGTTAAAGATGTCAAATTGCACTGATGTAAAATTATTCATTATAAAGTGAACCAGCAACTGTGAATGCAGTACTGTTAAAAACCTCCTTGTCAAATTAACATGCAAGTCAACAAGGACAGTGTGTGGGGAATTTATAGCCCCGGACAGATGAGCCAAAGCGTGCTTTCTACTAAAATAGCCAGATGGCGGGAGCAGCCAGAGGAAGGTGACGAAAAAGACAAAGCTGAGACCAGTTCTGAGCTCTGGAGTAAAACGAACTGAGTTTGATGGAGTGAAGGAGAGAGTGATGGATGTGTGAGGTGCAGACTGTGGACAGAGAGAGAGAATAGAAACAGATGAGGCAGAGGAGAGGGAGAGACAGGGCGGGACACTTGTCATAGACAGTAACATTTGGTGTCTCAGATGTGCTCACCGTATTGCCCCAGGACACCTCTCCACAGCAGAATTACAGTGTTTGGACAGTGGTGTTTTCAGAAGGGGCGATGCACTGCCAGACCCATTAAACTGCTCCAGTGACTTTTCTGCCAGGCACTGCTACCTCTGCAACAATGTGTGTGTGTCCAGGCTGTTACCTGCAGTAACACTATGGGTGCGATAACATAAGCATAAAAGTGTTGCTGTTAGCCACAAACATGTTTAAAATTGTGAACATGCTCTAGACCTCCCGTGTGTGTGTTGAATATGTATGGATATAAAATGTAATATTTCTTACACTGAAAAAGATTCTGTTTGATTACTTGGAATTAACTATTTTATACCCAAAAGAAAATTTCACAACCTGATTATTTCAATTACTGACTATTTGTATTTGGCTGAA